>NC_139217.1:481315189-481717404 GCF_055691185.1 Crinia signifera | reverse complement strand
TCCCCTCCTGCAGTGCTGCTGTGAGGTGAAGCCTGCTGCTGGGCACCAGGTACACAGTATATGTATTTATATAACATATGAGCGGCACTGAGCTGGGACAGGACCCCTCCTGCAGTGCTGCTGTGAGGTGAAGCTTGCTGCTGGGCACCAGGCACACAGTATATGTATTTATATAACATATGAGCAGCACTGAGCTGGGACAGGACCCCTCCTGCAGTGCTGCTGTGAGGTGAAGCCTGCTGCTGGGCACTAGGCACAAAGTATATGTATTTATATAACATATGAGAGGCACTGAGCTGGGACAGGACCCCTCCTGCAGTGCTGCTGTGAGGTGAAGCCTGCTGCTGGGCACCAGGCACACAGTATATGTATTTATATAACATATGAGCGGCACTGAGCTGGGACAGGACCCCTCCTGCAGTGCTGCTGTGAGGTGAAGCCTGCTGCTGGGCACTAGGCACAAAGTATATGTATTTATATAACATATGAGCGGCACTGAGCTGGGACAGGACCCCTCCTGCAGTGCTGCTGTGAGGTGAAGCTTGCTGCTGGGCACCAGGCACACAGTATATGTATTTATATAACATATGAGCGGCACTGAGCTGGGACAGGACCCCTCCTGCAGCGCTGCTGTGAGGTGAAGCCTGCTGCTGGGCACCAGGCACACAGTATATGTATTTATATAACATATGAGCAGCACTGAGCTGGGACAGGACCCCTCCTGCAGTGCTGCTGTGAGGTGAAGCCTGCTGCTGGGCACAAGGCACAAAGTATATGTATTTATATAACATATGAGCGGCACTGAGCTGGGACAGGTCCCCTCCTGCAGTGCTGCTGTGAGGTGAAGCCTGCTGCTGGGCACCAGGCACACAGTATATGTATTTATATAACATATGAGCAGCACTGAGCTGGGACAGGACCCCTCCTGCAGTGCTGCTGTGAGGTGAAGCCTGCTGCTGGGCACAAGGCACAAAGTATATGTATTTATATAACATATGAGCAGCACTGAGCTGGGACAGGACCCCTCCTGCAGTGCTGCTGTGAGGTGAAGCCTGCTGCTGGGCACAAGGCACAAAGTATATGTATTTATATAACATATGAGCGGCACTGAGCTGGGACAGGACCCCTCCTGCAGTGCTGCTGTGAGGTGAAGCCTGCTGCTGGGCACCAGGCACACAGTATATGTATTTATATAACATATGAGCTGCACTGAGCTGGGACAGGACCCCTCCTGCAGTGCTGCTGTGAGGTGAAGCCTGCTGCTGGGCACCAGGCACACAGTATATGTATTTATATAACATATATAAGCGGCACTGAGCTGGGACAGGACCCCTCCTGCAGTGCTGCTGTGAGGTGAAGCCTGCTGCTGGGCACAAGGCACACAGTATATTTATTTATATAACATATGAGCTGCACTGAGCTGGGACAGGACCCCTCCTGCAGTGCTGCTGTGAGGTGAAGCCTGCTGCTGGGCACCAGGCACACAGTATATGTATTTATATAACATATGAGCTGCACTGAGCTGGGACAGGACCCCTCCTGCAGTGCTGCTGTGAGGTGAAGCCTGCTGCTGGGCACCAGGCACACAGTATATGTATTTATATAACAGTAGGTGATTCATCGCGCCCTACGGGCGCTCTTCACACCGTTGTAAGGGGCTGCGCCCCCTTAATTTGTGAATGTTTGTATATGAGAAATATGGTTAGAATTGTATGTAAGATGCCTGTATTGCAACTTGAGTTATAGGTGAAATGTGTTAAATAGAGCATATGATGTGGAAGGGGGTGTGTATTTTTTTGTTTAATTAAAAAGCGGTTACTGAGTAAGATGTACATTGATAGTGTGGAGGGTACAGTGACATTTGTGGGTGTGGGGGGGGGGGCTGTGTGTGCATGTTGTTTAGGTGTGTGTGTGTGTGTGCAATAGTATAGTAGGGTGTTTCTGAGTCAGCGGCTCCCCACTGGCGGAGGTCACTACACAGGAAAACAGGAGGCTGGGTAGTGATAGGGGTGTGTGGGCATAAGGGGGACTAAAGAGGAGGGTGGGAGATACTGTGCAGCTTCTGCCAGTGGGTGAGGGTCCAGCGTGGCAGTACAGGAGTACAGGATGGTGGCCCTTAGTCAGTGTCTCCTCCTACTGGGTGGGAGTTCAAGTGCATGAGAGAAGGAGGCTGGGCTATGAGGCATGATAGGGGCATGTGGGCAAAACAGCGTCAGCGACTCCCCAGTGGTGGAATTTACGGTTCAGGAGAGCAGGAAGCTGGGTAGTGAAAGGGGTGTGTGAGTATACGGGGGACTAAAGAGGGGCTTAGGGGTGCCGTGAATTGCGGGAGGGGCGCGGGGGGGCCGTGAATCAAGGGAGGGAGGGGGCTCAGGTGTCGGCGAATCACGGGAGAGGGCGGGGGTACGCAAAGCGTGGGAGAGGGCGTGAATTGCGCGAGGGGGGGTTGCGAATCGCAGGAGGGGGGGTCCGTGAATTGCGGGAGGGGGGGCACGGGGCGCGATGAATGACCTAGTTGGTTATATATTCTTGTAGAAGGATGGTAGGATGTTGCTGTCATTCAGAATGCATTTACATAAACAGTAATAGTAGCAGTAAAAGGTCTGACTTAAAACACCTACAGTAAAACAGAACAGGTGTTATATATTATACAAAGAATTGGTTGATGATGTGTAGGTTGACGTGCACATAGTTCATAGTTGTCACTGGAAAAAAATTGCTACAAGAAAAAATCAACACAGAAAGTTCAACACATGTAAATGTTGACATAAGTGTGGCACTTCATCGGTGTCCTTGTCGACACATGAGAATGAATATGAAAACATTCAAAAAAAGAAAAATAAATCTTCAAAACTCATGTCAACCTTTTTCATTGTCGACCATAGCCGTGCCAGTGTTTTGCATGTGCCATTTAATCCTGGGGTTGCCGTGAATCACGCGCAGGGGTAGGGGGGAGGGAGGAGGTGAGGGGTGTCCGCGAATCACGGGAGGAGGGGTCGTGGGTGGATGCCGTGAATTGCGGGGGGGGTGTGGGTGCCGCGAATCGTTGGATGGGGGGGAGTGGGGGGTTGCAGTGAATCACGGGAGGGAGGGTGGGTCGCGTGGGCGGGGGGTTGCTGCAATGACAGGATGGGGGGTCAGGGGTGGGGAATCGCGGTAGGGGGGGTCGTGGGGGGCACCGTGAACCACGGGAGGGGGGGCCCGGGGGGTTGGAGCGAATCGTGGGAGGGTGGGTCGCGGGGTGCCGCGAATTGCAGGAGGGGGGGTGTGTCACAGGGTGGGGCCGCGAATTGCGGTAGTCACCGGGGGTGCTGCGAATTGTGGGGGGTGTGCTGCAAATCGTGGGAGGGGGGTCGCGGGGGGTGCCGCGAATCGCCACAAGAAAAAATCAACACAGAAAGGTCAACACATGTAAATGTTGACATAAGTGTGGCACTTCATTGGTGTCCATGTCGACACATGAGAATGAATATGAAAACATTAAAAAAGTGAAAAATAAATCTTGTCAACCTTTTTCATTGTCGACCATAGCCATGTCAGTGTTTTGCATGTGCCATTTAATCGTGGGGATGCCGTGAATGGGGGGTTGGGGGGGGTGGAGGGAGGTGCATACTTAACATGACCCTCTCCAGGAGGGACACATTGGTCTGTTTCTGGACTTTCTTCTTAATTTATGGATTACCATCACCTGTGCTTAAACACCTTTCTTATCAATTACCTTGTTTAAAATGACAGGTGATGACAATCATAAATTAAGATGGAAGTCCACAAACAGAGCATTCTGTCCCTCCTGGAGAGGGTCATGTTGGGAGGTATGGAGGTGGGGGGCGCTCACCTGGTGTGTCTGGTGAGTAGCTGTGTCTTTGCTGTGTAACATGGAGAGGCAGAGGGTGTCTGGCACTGTCTGTGGGCTCACTGGGCTGGTTCTCTGTCATGTGAGTCAGTCATGTGAGTCAGAGGCTCCACCCAGCGTTATAGCTCCAGACACACTTTGAGTGACAGATGTAGCCAAATATATAAGAGATAATTTATTTACAGTTTCTTATATAGCGCAGCATATTCCGTTGCGCAATATATATTCGAAGGAGCAATGCCTTATAATTCGATTTGAAAGTGCTACCCACTGTCCTAAAATACCCATACAAGAATAGTAAGTAGAGATATGGGTGCTCTGAAAGTCCTGTAATACTAAATAAAATGTAACTTTTAAAATTAAATGATTCTGATTGACTCGCTAAGCAGTGAGAATTTGCTGCATGGCGAGTCTTCCAACGCTGACTGCCACAATCCACACATCCCTACAGCTTTGCATATGGATGTTTTGCCTTAACATCCATTCGTAGGGTAGCTTAACTACTATGGTTGCCACCCATCTAATTACTTTTTCCCCTGCTCGCAAACCAAAGTCAATCTGGACTGACCTAGACTTGCGGCATTTGGGTCCGAGAATGGGGAGGTGGCTAATGTACTGTGACATCAGCTGCCCACCCCCAGAAGGCAAGTGCCTGTCTGCATTTCCTGGGCCCATCCATAAGGACCTAACATCTATGAGACCATAAAGGTCCTTAAGGCTGAGCTCGACAAACTCCGGGAGCCAGGTCGCCATGGTGACCAGATTTTCCTTCCCGGCGACCAGATCCTGTGGGTGCTGTGGCCTGCTGATGATATAGGTCATAGGACGTGGCAGTGCCTCTACTCTCCTTTTATAACATTGTAGACCACATACCCATTGTTACTGGTCCAGTGGACAATAGTAGCCCCTTCGTAGGTGAACTCCTCGTGACATGTCGGTAGGAGATCCTTCTGAGCAACATTCTGCACTCAGATGCTGGGGTCTGCCACACGCTGTGAAGCCACCCCTCCCCCACCCCCAATTTCCGTAAGCCGATGATGTCTTGGCGCGGCTCTTCTGAACCTCCAGCCAGCACACTCTCCTGCAGAAGCACCCGGAGGGTGATGACGAGGTGCAAGGGCAGGCGGCTCGCTATTGTGGAGGTCCCTGCTGCTAGCGAATAGCATCAAGCGGTGATGTGTCATCCATGACCGTGCTGGCGGAGGGGCCAGGCAGTAGAGGTAGCGCTCGTCTCGCAGTATGGAAGGCTGGTGCTCTGCATGGAAGATGAGCACCGTAGACGGAGTGGCCGGGTAGCCCAGTAATCCCAGGGAGCTTGCCAGATAAGGTTGCAGAAGATGAATGCGTGCCGGGCATCGGCGGTGGGAGGCTCTCTCCTCCTGCACCCCTACTGGAGAAGGTGAGCGGGGAGAGACACAATGCGTGCCGTTGAGGTTGTCCCATCCCTGGCTTTTATCTGCTTGTGTCATGGCAGATGCTGCCCCTGCTCTGTGCACAATGCATCGGCCAATGAGACCCTGGAGGGCAAGGGGTGACCAGGCAGAAGCTGCCCACAGGGGGCAGGGTGGAAGGAGGGTGCCCAGAAAGGGGATAATTATTAAGGGACAATGTGAGAAAGGGATCAGGTTGTAGAAGGGTACCCAGAAAGTAGGGATAATCATTAGGGAAGACCAACCAGAGTATCCAAAAAGTAGGGACAATCATTTAACAATGTATGCAGGGAACACAGAAAGAGGGATCAGGTGCAGGAGAGAGTCCAGAAAGTAAGGAAAGTTATTTGGGTAATGGATGCAGTGTGGCAGCGTCCCTCTGGCACAACTGGATGTCAGCAATGCAGTGATGGGGAAGTGATGTATAGTTCGGGAGATTTGGTCCCACCGTGGCTGGTTTCCTGGCAGTGGGTTATCTGGAGCTGCGCCCTGTCTGCCGCCGGAGTCGGGGTGAGCGCCCTGTGCACAGCCGGTGTTAGTAGCCGGAGTCCATCATGCGCTGCTGCTGTCATTCTCCTGGCTGCGGCCACTACCAGCCCTCATATGCCACCCTCACAGTGCGGCAGTCACAGCTGTGGAACCCAGCGCCATCACAACAGCCTCCATGAGTACACTGTATGGCGGTCTGCCTTTTTAAATCCTCCCCTGGCCAATACTCCCTAGTAGTCAAACAAGCAATTATTAATGTCGGTAACAGGATAGGCAATGTCAACTAAATTATTGAGATAAGCTATAAATGATGCATTTCTAGAATGAAGCACATTTTTATGGGGGGGGGGGGGGGGTGATTTAGTGTTTTAGTGTGTCTGGCTCCTACACTTTCATGCTGGCTCCTAGATTTTAGAGAAATTTGTCGAGCCCTGCCTTATGGTGTAGGAAAAATAGCAGTATCACTAAATGGCTGGCCTGTTCCCCATCACCATAACGACCTAACATCTATGGGTCCTTATGGTGAAGGGAAATAGCATACACAAAGTAAGGCTGGCTAAATACCCTTCACCATAAAATAGCATTATCACTGTAAAGCTGGCCTATTCTGCTTCACCATAAGGACTTAACATCTTTTGGTCCATAATATCCTTATGGCGAAGGGAATATAGCATTATCACTGTAAAGCTGGCTAAATACCCTTCACCATAAGGACAACATCTATGGGTCCATAATGTCCTTATGGTGAAGGGAATATAGCATTATCACTGTAAAGCTGGCTAAATACCCTTCACCATAAGGACAACATCTATGGGTCCATAATGTCCTTATGGTGAAGGGAATATAGCATTATCACTGTAAAGCTGGCTAAATACCCTTCACCATAAGGACCATCTTTTGGTCCATAATGTCCTTATGGTGAAGGGAATATAGCATTATCACTGTAAAGCTGGCTAAATACCCTTCACCATAAGGACAACATCTATGGGTCCATAATGTCCTTATGGTGAAGGGAATATAGCATTATCACTGTAATGCTGGCTAAATACCCTTCACCATAAGGACAACATCTATGGGTCCATAATGTCCTTATGGTGAAGGGAATATAGCATTATCACTGTAAAGCTGGCTAAATACCCTTCACCATAAGGACCATCTTTTGGTCCATAATGTCCTTATGGTGAAGGGAATATAGCATTATCATTGTAAAACTGGCTATATAACCTTCACCATAAGGTCTTAACATTTTTTGGTCCATAATGTCCTTATGGCAAAGGGAATATAGCATTATCGGTACTTGTTTCCTATCTGGGCGCCCACGATTTTATTCGCGGGCATCGGGGGTAAAATCGGGGCCATCGCGGGCATCGCGGCCGATAAAAAATCGGGTGCGATGGGCCAGACGCGATGCCCGCGATTTTCCCATAGAGAACAATGTTAAATGCCTCAATTTACCCGCGATGACCGCGATTTACCATAGGAAACAATGTTAAATGGATCAATTTCCCCAAATTATCATAGGGAACAATGGGAAATGTGGCAAAAACACCCCTGAACATAAAAATGTCACTCCAAAAGTAGTTGACGCCACCCCGCCATCAACGTGAACCCGAAGCGTGGCGAGCGCAGCGAGCCCGCGAGGGGCGGCGGTACGCGTCCTCCCACCTTTTCATGCCCTACTATCCACTAGGGCGTGGAATAAGAATAGAATAGTGTGGCGAGCGCAGCGAGCCACCGAGCCCGAAGCGTGGCGAGCGCAGCGAGCCCCGCGAGGGGACGCGGATACCTTCACAGGTAAACGCGTCCCTTCGTGGGCTTGACACCTGGGAAGCCCGCGAGGGGACGCGTATAACTGTGAAGGTATCCGCGTCTCCTCGCGGGGCTCGCTGCGCTCGCCACGCTTCGGGCTCGGTGGCTCGCTGCGCTCGCAACACTATTCTATTCTCACTCCACGCCCTAGTGGATAGTAGGGCATGAAAAGGTCGGAGGACGCGTACCGCCGCCCCTCGCGGGCTCGCTGCGCTCGCCACGCTTCGGGTTCACGTTGATGGCGGGGTGGCGTCAACTACTTTTGGGGGGACATTTTTATGTTCAGGGGTGTTTTTGCCACATTTCCCATTGTTCCCTATGATAATTTGGGGAAATTGATCCATTTAACATTGTTTCCTATGGTAAATCGCGGTCATCGCGGGTCAATTGGGACATTTAACATTGTTCCCTATGTAAAATCGCGGTAATCGCGTCGGTACCCGCGATGCCCGCGATGGGCGCCCAGATAGGAAACAAGTACCGCATTATCTTTATAGAGCTGGCTAATTTCCCTTCGTATGCAGGATCTGACCACTAGGGGCATAAAAGTCCTTACAGTGAAGGGGAATAAGCCTGCTCTGTAGCGATTTAGCTATTTACCCTTCACCATAAGCAGGGCCGTAACTAGGGGGGGGCTGGGGGGGCACGCGCACCGGGCGCTGGAGGCAGGGGGCGCTGGAGGCAGGGGGACGCTGGTGTGACCAGCGGCAGCAGCGGGGAGCTAGCGCCGCAGCCGCTGCCACATCAAAGATGGCCGCCCGCCGCCGCCCCCTCGTCTCCCCGCTCCCCCGCTGGCTGCCCTGCTCCCGTCCCCTCACGTCTCCCCCGCTGTGTATGCGGGAGAGACGTGCTGCTGCGGTGCTGCATATGCTGCTGGACCGCTAGCCAATGGCCGCTCGCGGTCCAGCAGCCACCAGTTGATTGGCTGCTGGACCGCGAACGGCCATTGGCTAGCGGTCCAGCAGCGGGAGTTAGAAATGTTAAAATCATACAGCACAGCAGCAGCACGTCTCTCCCGCGAATACAGCGGGGGAGACGTGAGGGGACGGGCAGGCAGGCACAGGCACACTGACAAGCCTGCCTGCCTGTCTGCCTCCCGCAGGCGGGGGAGGGGGGGGTTCTATCCCCCTTGGCAACGAGCACACTGGCATTCTATCCCCCTTGGCAACGAGCACACTGGCACATATCAATCCCCCTCGGCAACGAGCACACTGGCACAGATCAATCCCCCTCGGCAACGAGCACAGAGGCACAGATCAATCCCCCTCGGCAACGAGCACACTGGCACATATCTATCCCCCTTGGCAACGAGCAGAGGCACAGATCTATCCCCCTCGGCAACGAGCACAGAGGCACAGATCTATCCCCCTCGGCAACAAGCAAATTCAGTCCACCTTGGCATCGGCATGAAGCCCCTGGCATTGAGCATATAGGTAAGTGGCACTTATGTGTCAAATGTGTATGGTGTGTTATACAGTATGTCATGGGCATTGCGTCGTGTTATATAGTATGACATGGGCATTGCTTAGTGTTATAAAGTATGACATGGGCATTACGGAGTATTTATTTGTAATGGGCATTGCGGTGTTATATAGTATGTCATGGGCATTGCGTAGTGTTATATAGTATGTAATGGGCATTGCAGTGTTGTATAGTATGTAATGGGCATTACGGTGTGGCTGGGGGCATGGCTAGAGGCTCACAGAGCCTTTGGGTCATGCCCCCATAGCGGCAAAATGGGGGCGTGGCCTCGCGGGGGAGCAGCGATTATAGGCCATGCCCCCAAATTAGGCCACGCCCCCCGAAAATTTCGGCGCGCTTCCGGCGCGCAGCATCACTAGGGTGGGGGGGGGGCACCAAAAGACTGCCTTGCCCCGGGCGCCGGAAACCCTAGTTTCGGCCCTGCCATAAGGATAACCTCCTTTCCATGAAGGGCATATAGACACAACCTTTCCACGAAGGGAATCTAGCCGCTACCTTAAGAAGCTTATACAGTAAATAGAGAGTCTATCCAAGCAGGGAGAGATATCCAATTTTGACCAGCAGATCCCACACTGTCACAGGACCAGTAAAACAGACTGTAATACAGCCGACAGGGAAAAGGCTCAGGGATTACAGTAAATATATACAGCTGTGGGTTCCTCAGACAGCCCGTGCTTAAGCTAGAAATAAGGAATATTCAATTGTTAACTCATCCATATATAGGATTACAATTAATACCGGTGTGGACAGCGTTTGTTCATTATTAAAGAAAACCTACAGTTCTACTTAAACAGTAAGGAAGAAGTGATATTAGCCGAATATATACTGTATAAGACTGTGAGTCATCCAGCACACAGACAGAGCTAATCGTAAAAGAACCTGTTAAGAGGATACAAAAGTTACAAATATACAAGTCACTGTGCCAGCATAGACTTTACTCTGTTGGATTACAAATACATTGTTTTTAAACTTTACTTCAGAGGAGTCAGACTTACATTTGATATTCAGTGGAGATTTTGATCTTGGAAAGGATTCGGTTATCTCAAGTACTGATTAATTCTGCAACAACTAGAAGAAAGTATAGAAAGCGCTTAATTTCCCTTTGTGTATAGACAGAGACTAGTGCAATTGCATGGGTAATTATATAATTGCGCAATAATAGCCTAATAGTTATTACTTAAGATTTTCACTGTGTATTGGCATGTAATTGTTAATGAAAGTGAATAAGATCCTTATTGGTTTTAGAGTACAAAGGTAGGGTTGCATAATTGTTTTAGTCTCAGGTCCCTGTTGGAACGGAGAGATTGAGGGAGAGACACCAGCTGCAGTTCCAGTCTAATAAAATCTGAATTGTGGTTGTATATGTATTTATGCTCATGATATTGTGTTTGTGAATCTATAAACTTGTTCATACTTTAATAAATAGTTTAAAAACCGTGAAGCTGTGTGAAAAGGAAGTATCTGCCTGAACAACGCTACTCTCTTCTATACAAACCCATAAGTCATTACAGGGGCTGTAAGAGGGTGAGGTGATGGTGTAGCAAGCTGACAGGGAGTGAGGTTATTGGGCGAACTGACAGGGGGTTTGAGCATAGGTGCCAATTCTGTGGGTGCTTGAGGGCCCACTGACCCATGGAAATTGATGAGCACCCACCCGCTCAGCAGTGGCCCAGACGCCCTTGTCCCATTGCAAACTCCTTCCCTTGTTGCTGGCAAAAGGATATATTCACTTGACACAATGGCCCCAAAAGGGCTTAACGAAAGTATAGAGATTACCCCATTTCTTTAGGTTTAGTTCCGTATTGATAGTTTCCAGCCACATTAACTTCTATCTATGTAAATATATGTATCAATGGTATTTCCATCTTACTACCTTTTTGTATGTATATTTTTTATATATTCTTTTCATTATATAAAATCTGCAAATCTTGCTGTACGTGTTATGTAAATGTTCAAATGTTGAAAAACTGGATTGTAACAACTTGTAATATATAATTGTATCATCTCTGTGACTATCTTGTTGAGCTTCTCAAGTATACAATATGTATCTAACTCAAAGTAAAAGTGAAGTCAAGACATATGACTGTAAAATGTAAACTAGATCTTTATGTAAAGCAGACATTATTTCTAACTAACCATCCTTGAGACTATTAATTAATATTTAGGAAATAATGGGAATGATGTAGTCTAAACATCTGTAAATTTCCACTAGATGAGGCAATCAATGGCGGTGCGCTCCAGGTTTTGTAGAACGCACAGTGCCCTTAGAACCAGAATTAGAACTATTGGCGGTGTCTGATGTAGAAAATGGCGGTGCGTTCCACCCTGTAAATGGATGGAACGCATGACAACGGTAGTAATAACAGCCAAAAGGGAAACTTCCGGCATGAGATAATCTTGCGAACATGGCGGTGCGTTCTACCCGGAGGATGGGTGGAATGTCAACAAAAAGCCAAACTTCTGGCGGGACATAGTGCGTTCCACCTAATATACGGTGGAACGCTATTTAACCTATCAGGACTTATATCCATGCCACATCCGAATGGCGGTGCGTTCCACCAGTTCGTAGGTGGATCGCAAACTAGCCTATTAAGGCTTTTATATTATTTATATTTAATTAAGAGTTTAAATGAAAATAATGTTTAATAAAGGAAAACTAGATGAACAAAACCACTATAATGGGGGAACATAGGTTTAATAATAAGCACACGGACACACTGAAATTTATGGCACTGAATAATAATTTGAGGATTAAATTAAAATACTAAATAGATAAAAATAATATTAAATGAACGCTGAAAAATTATATCAACTAGCGTATATATAAGTAAATAAAAAATAAACAAAAAATAAAAAATAGACAAAAAAATGGGAACACAGGAAGTGAGGTCACAGCTTACTCCCTATAAATAGAGATACCTGTCACTTTCACAGTGGACACAGAGGAGAACACTGCTGGTGATACCAGGTCAATAAGGGCTTGATAGACTAAATAGGATTGTTGACTGGAAATGGTGTCTGCTAATTTGGATTTGGATTGTAATATATTTTGTATACTATTTATTAGGGATTATTCTGTTCCTTTGAAAAATTGAATCCTATCTTCAAGGACAATTAATTATCCATTCTTTGAGGTATGTAAAAACTCAAAAAGAATATCTTCTTATGGAAGGTTGTATAAGATCCTAAAATACTGCAATGTGCCCTAACCCCCCCCCCCCTATAGAAAGAAATCGGATACCAATGTCTGATCTATATCAGAAATCAAATTGGTATGTATATGTATGAAACTATAATTTATTAATGAAAATTTGAAGTTTATAATAAAAATTAAATTAAATCAATTTTTATAAATATACTAGATATTTTCTAAACCTTCTCTGGAAGAAGACGGATTAATTAACAGACCTTATATTTAAGGTAATATAAATTAGAATATATAAAATATGTATATATAATTAAATAGAAAAAATGAGATATCATCAATTTGAATATGTCTCTCTTGTAATAGTAAGAACACATCTAGTGAAAATTCATTAATTCTACGCTACAAATAGTGATACTAACAATCATTCACTGTGGAAAGAAGAATTAATTTCTATATGGATTAAATTAAGGTACGAAATATTTCTCCTGTTTAAAAGGAATTGATTGATCTTGATTGAAGCGTCCTCCTCCCATCCTTCTCCTCCTTTTCCTTTCTTCCTTTTTCAAGTTCCAATTTCCAGTTTTCTTCCGATAGATTGACCATGGATTCAGTACTGAATCCCGGCGGTCGGGATCCCGGCGTTCAGAATCCCGACGCCGGAATCCCGACCGCCGAAATCCCGACAATCGCTGCACACTCGGCACACTAATTTATTCTCCCTCCAGGGGTGTCGTGGACACCCACGGAGGGAGAATGTGTTGGGATTTCGGCGTCGGGATTCTGAACGCCGGGATCCCGACCGCCGTGATCTTAACTGCATCCCTTGACCATATAGGGAAGATAAAGACTAATAAAGTCCCTCATAATCATATCTTTGAAAAATTCATCTAAAAATAGATTATATTAAAAATGAACTTCTAAGAACCTTCCATCTGTTCTGTATGTAATTTGACAAATTGTTGTATTTATTAATGTCTTTCCATTGTTATGCTTACCAATATGTTCTATTTGTAGATATATGTTAAGCGCCCCTGATGAAGTCTCTTAGTGAGACGAAACGCGTCAGGATTTTGTGTACATCCGCTATCTAGAAGAAATTCCTCTAACAAGAAATTACTACGTGTGAAAAAATTATGTTTTAAAAGTGTTTTTTAATAAATGTTTTATATTTAAGAATTGTGCTTGTGGATGTTTTCGAAATAGAAACTGGGCGCTATATAGCACTATTGTGGTGGTATATATATATATATATATATATATATATATATATATATATATATATATATATAGGAGAAAAGGGATGATGTAGGGCGCCACTTATATCCTGAACAACTTAGTTTGTGTGTTGAAAAACAGGTATACCTTTAGAAAAAAGGGTGTCAGCTGACCTCTAAGAAAAAAACTCCTTGGTAAGGGGTGAGGCGTAGAGATACAATGGTCACCTGGACTTCACGTGTCTGGATTGAATAAAATATACAAATTATATCTCATATTGTTACCTGGATTACATTTTGGTGGGCTTAAGATGTTGTGTGGTAGATGCAGACACCTGGTTACCCATGTTGGGGTGGAACGATGGAGATCTACCCGCAGCGCTTTAATAACGCTGTGGGTTTGTAGACCTCCCTCTTTCCACTCTGAGGTGCCACGGATGTCTGCATATATGACCGTTAATTTCACCGTGGGTTTTCTATGCCAAGCAATCTTATGTTGCTGAATCAATTGGATTAAAAGAATTGTAATTATTGACTAAAGAATAATAACTTCTGGGATTAATAGGGTGAATTATATATACATTTCTAAATGCAAACTCTGCATTTCTCCTGCCTAGGACTGTTTTTTGAACTTATTGCTCCTAACACTATATATATACAAAACCAGTTTATTCTATCCCCTTATACTGAGATTCTACCTATTTTTTTATTTTTTCATATTCATTATTATTATTTTTATTTTTATTTATTTATTATAATTATACTTTTACTAACATACATATATATATATATATATATATATATATATATATATTTTTTTTTCTATTTTTTTCTATTATTACTAATTACACATATATATTTTTTCATATTTATTATTACCTATTTGTTATATACATATATAGATAGAATATACATCTGCTGATTATTATATGTATATCCCTTATTGCTTTTTATTGTTTTTGAACTAGTCTCTAATCGATGGTTGCTCGTTATGAGTATAAGTTTCAAATAGCCTCACATAAGACGGTCACCACTGACTCTACTTATTCATTCATATATGGTTTATACGGCTCTCTCAACCAGCAACTATAAATATATATAAAAAAATCTTGTAATCTCCACTCTCTGATATTAAACAAATGCTCTGATTAGTAAAGATTATTACCAAACTGCAATGTGAATGAATTGTTACAAAACTGATTGTCTACCTAGCCCTCTTAACGATCCTGAATATATTATGAATCAATTTGGTTCAATTTGATCATATTGTTATTTTTTCTTCTTAAATGTTAGTTACGGACACACTGCTTTTTGATTAAGCTTATTAAATTTGTTAGGGTATAATTATATAATTACTTTTATTCATTTTTGTACACTATTTTTATGTTTTTTGTTTATCCATCCACGACATAGGATAATTGGCTTAATTGAGCTCCTTATTGCACATTTAAACGTATAAATAGGATACAGGCACAACAGCTAGTATCCGTCTTGAAAAAGTCTCCATACAACGTAGGAGACGAAACGCGTTGACGTCATTGCATACTGACGTTAGAGGCTGACCGCTGATCCAGGAGTAACTGCGCTGACTACAGCTTCACAGCGCCTCCACTACCAACCAGCGCCTGTCTTTTACACCACCGCAGTCTGCTTATTTCGGACGCTCCATATATCGGGAGGAGAAACCTGTACCCGCCGGCACCTATCTGAAGGTGACCCACAGAGGATAACTACCGGCGGCCACCCGCCCCCGCAAACGGAGCAACCAACAGACCGATCAAGCCGCTATCGACACAGGGTGAGATATCCAACATAAAATCCCCTGCGTCCTAGTGCTGCTTACTCTATTGTCGCTGGTATATATATTCACACTGGTGTGGAGACTAGTCGCATTTGACTTTCACTTCATTCATTCCATTGGCTTAAATGACTGTTGATTACTGCTAACTTCATCTTCATTACAATAACCTGCATTGGACTGAGCATTACTAACCACCATTCTAACAATATTATAAACAGCATTTATCATTCAACTACGTTGAATATCTACCTACAGCGGTGCACCCCTTAGCCAATAACGTCCATTCTTGATCCTATTAAGGATTGTTATTTATTATTCTGTTTATTAGTTATATAGTGTACTGTATTTTGTATTTATTTTTATTTTTAATTTTTATTTTTATTTTATGCTTATTTTCATGAATTGTCTGTTTTTTATCCAATGCATTTGATTATAAAATTTATACTTTTTTAAAGCAGTGTGTCCGCTTCATCTTTGCACGTTGGTTATTGATTATCTGTATTTCCATTGATTAATATATGGTTAGCAGCGCAGAGCACACCACTTTTCCCTTTTTTTTCTAGTAAAGATACAATGGTTTGGATAGAGGTCTAAGCGACTACGAATACCTGTATAAGAAACGTTTTACTTTTAAAACATATACAAGTTTATTTAATACATATAAAAATGCACAATAGCATTATGTAAAAACAAACCGTACAAGAAATCTCACATAGAAAAAACAGTATATAAAAAATGCGAAGCTGAGTAAAAGATGCCTACAGCAGACTATGCTTTTATAGGTTAGCAGTTACCAACACACCTGTCACTAATCATCTAGGGAACTGGTTAACATAAGCTATGTACTAGGGGTTAAAACTATTTATTATCAGTTAATTTAGTGTGTGCAGAGCCCCTACAATGTCTGTTTAAACAATGTGGTCACAAGCCATAGGGCACCCCAAAACTAGGAAAGGTGAGTGCCGATGTTTAGTGTATATATTGTTTATTAGATTCATTTTTTAAATAAGTCTTATTGTGGTCACATTCTCTCATGCACCCTGTATTAACCTATAGTGCATAGCTTATGTTAACCAGTTCCCTAGATGATTAGTGACAGGTGTGTTGGTAACTGCTCACATATAAAAGCATAGTCTGCTGTGAGCCTTAGACCAGATAGCATGCCTGGAATCAAACACTGATGTGATAGCTATGTGTATTGTAGCCATTTTCAGCGATAGTGTTAGGACCTGCAGAACAGTGGGGTCCCGTGAAGGGGGCTGCAGGCTTAAATGCATTGATCAATTCATGAACCAAATCTCCACTATTTATTATCAGTTAATTTAGTGTGTGCAGAGCCCCTACAATGTCTGTTTAAACAATGTGGTCACAAGCCATAGGGCACCCCAAAACTAGGAAAGGTGAGTGCCGATGTTTAGTGTATATATATTATATATATATATACTAGGTGATTCATCGCGCCCTACGGGCGCTCTTCACACCGGCGTAAGGGGCTACGCCCCTTAATTTGTGAACATTTGTATTGTGAGAAATATGGTTAGAATTGTATGAAAGATGCCCTGTATTGCAGCTTCTGGCAGTGGGTGAGGGTCCAGCGTGGCAGCACAGGAGTACCGGACGGTGGCCCTGAGTCAGTGTCTCCTCCTACTGGGTGGGAGTTAGGGTGCATGAGAGCAGGAGGCTGGGATATGAGGCATGATAGGGGTATGTGGGCAACACAGCGTCAGCGATTACCCAGTGGTGGAAGTTACGGTTCAGGAGAGCAGGAAGCTGGGTAGTGATAGGGGTGTGTGGGCATACGGGGGACTAAAGAGGGTGGTGGACACTGTGCAGCTTCTGCCAGTGGGTGAGGGTCCAGCGTGGCAGCACAGAAATACAGGAGTCAGTGTCTCCTCCGACTGGGTGGGAGTTAGGGTGCATGAGAGCAGGAGGCTGGGCGGTAAAGCATGATAGGGGAATGTGGGCAACACAGGGTGAGCGGGTCTCCACTGGCGGAAGTTACGGGGCAGAAGAACAGGAGGCAGGGCAGTGTCCTCCCACATTGATGGCAAAAGTATTCAACATCGGCCATAAACCATCGATTATTTGAAAATCATTGATGGTCGATGGGCATCCCTAGAACTGGAGGAGGGTGGGGGACAGTATGCAGCTCCCGGCAGTGGGTGAGCGTCTCCTCCCACTGGGAGGGAGTGAGCGTGCATGAGAGCAGGAGGCTGTATAATAGTGGTATGTGGGCAAGACATTGATAAAAGTTGTGGCGCTGGTGCAGAGGGCAGTGGGGAAACCTGCAGTGCGGCAGCCAGGGCCGGATTTCCCACCTAGGGGCGGTACCTGCTTGTGGTGGTACAGGATCCCCCATTGTCACGGGGGTACGTGAAATGCGGGAGCGGGGGCCATGGTGGTCCGCTGGGGGGTGGAATTGCCGGAAGGGGGTCTGGGGGTCTGCAAATTGCGGGAGGGGGGGTGGTGTGTGGGGATCCGCGGTTATCGGGAGGGGGCGGGGGTCCGCAAATCGTGGGCGGGGGCGCGGGGGGGCTTGAATTGTGGGAAGGGGGGTCCGCAAATTGCGGGAGGGGGGTTGTCGGGGTTAGTGAATTGCGGGAGGGGGGGTTGCGGAGGTCCGTGAATTGCGGGAGGGGCGCGTGGGGTGCCGTGAGTCAAGGGGGGGTGGTGCGGGGGTCCGTGAATCAAGGGAGGGGTCATGAATCGCAGGAGGGGGGGTCATGGGGGGGCTGCGAATCGCAGGAGGGGGGGTGTGGGGGGTTGCCGTGAATTGCATGAGGGGGGCGTGAATCAAGGGAGGGTGGGCGCAGGGGGGTGGTGCGGGGGTCCGTGAATCGCGGGAGGGGGCATGAATCGCGGGAGGGGGGGTCGTGGGGGGTTCCGAATCGCAGGAAGGGGGGTATGGGGGGTGCCGTGAATTGCGTGAGGGGGGCATGAATCGCGGGAGAGGAGGTCCCCGAATGTGTGAATTACGGGGCGGTCGCAAATCGCGGGAGGGGGGCGCTACGGGGGGTTTCATGAATCGCGGGAGTGGGTCGTGGGGGGTTGCGAATCGCAGGAAGGGGGGTGTGGGGGGTGCCGTGAATTGCGTGAGGGGGGCATGAATCGCGGGAGGTGGGGTCCCCGAATGTGTGAATTAGGGGGCGGTCGCAAATCGCGAGAAGTGCCGAGGGGGCCCGCAAATCGCGGGAGGGGGGCGCTACGGGGGGTTCCGTGAATCGCGGGAGGGGGCGGCGCGAATTGCGGGAGGGGGGTCGCAAATCACAGTAGGGGGGGGTGTGCCGTGAATCGCGGGAGGGGGGTTCGCGGGGGGCCCTTTTAATGCCGGGAGGGGGGGTCGCAGGGGTCCCGCGATTCGCGGGAGGGGAGGATGCAGGGGTCCTGCGAATCGCGGGAGGGGGCTCGCAGGAGGGAGGGGTCGCTGGGGTCCCGCGATTTGCGGGAGGGTCGCGGGGGTCCCGCGTTTCACGGGAGGGGGTGGTCGCGGAGGTCCAGCGAATCGCGGGAGGGGGTGGTCGGGTCTGGGACGGATATTAGACAGCACTTACATCGACAGCCATTACATCGACACCATTAGTTCGACAGCTCAATAGGTCGACATGGTTTTAGGTCGACATACCATTAGGTCGACATGTCATTAGGTCGACAGCTCATTAGGTCGACAGCTCATTAGGTCGACAGCTCATTAGGTCGACATGTTTTTAGGTCGACACTGCCATTAGGTCGACAGTCTATGTCGACAGTCAAAAGGTCGACATGGGTTTTTTCACTGTTTTTTTGGCCGAAATGTCGACACAGTCGACATGGACACAGTTTGAAGTGTACCGCAGCCGCTCGCTATGCTTCGGGCACGGTGCCTCGCTGCGCTCGGCACACTATTTTATTCTCCCACCACGCCCTAGTGGATAGTAGGGCATGAAATACCGCCTGTCGGCACATGTCGGCTCAATAAACAGTGAAAAAACCCATGTCGACCTTTTGACTGTCGACATAGACTCTGTCGACCTAATGGCAGTGTCTACCTAAAAACATGTCGACCTAATGAGCTGTCGACCTAATGAGCTGTCGACCTAATGAGCTGACGACATAATGACATGTCGACCTAATGGTATGTCGACCTAAAACCATGTCGACCTATTGAGCTGTCGAACTAATGGTGTCGATGTAATGGCTGTCGATGTAAGTGCTGTCTAACAATAGTCCGGATACCGGGGTGGTCGCGGGGGTCCCGCGAATCGCGGGAGGGGGGTCGCGGGGGTCCCGCGAATCGCGGGAGGGGGGGTTCGCGGGGGTCCCGCGAATCACGGGAGGGGGGGTCGCGGGGGTCCCGAGACTCGCGGGAGGGTGGAAAGCGGGGGTCCCGCGAATCGCGGGAGGGGGGGTGCGGGGTCCCGCGAATGGCGGGAGGGGGGGTCACGGGGGTTCCGCAATTCGCGGGAGGGGGGGGCGCGGGGGGTCCCGCGAATCGCGGGAGGGGGTGTCGTGGGGGGGTCCCGCAAATCGCGGGAGGGGGGGTCGCGGGGGGGGCCCGCGAATTGCGGGAGGGGGGTCGCGGGGGTCCTGGCAGAGGGTAGGGATGTGCAGGAGTAATGGTGGATGGTGGCTGTGGAGTAATGGTGGATGGTGGGCGTGTACGGTAGCCCTGGCTGGGCGGGGAGAGGTGATGTCAAGGGGGTGGAACGTTAGACATATGAAAGTGAAACTGTTCTACACAGGAACGTTCTCCACAGGGGTTGAGTGACAGATCTGGCTAAATATATAAGAGATATATCTCCTCCAGAAGAAAGGCACTCCACACAGGTATGTATCCACAAAAGCTGTATTCAGATTACTCCATTAGCCTATGTGGAGGAGCCTTTCTTCTGGAGGAGTTGTATTATATCTGAAAGTGTGCACCCACCAAGTTGTAACTTCATCACTACATGGAGTGCCGGCAAAATGCAAGGAGATATATATATATATATATATATATATATATATCATAGTCCAATGGCGAGCACCCACGGATTCTTCAATGGAATAACTTACTCCAACACCAGGAAGATTACAAGCTTTCGGGCTTTATTATGCCCTTCATTAGGTCCAAATCTGGTGGTAAACCCCCTTTAGGGGTAACGACAAGACGCGGCAGAGGTCGTCCCCCAAACGACCCAGGCGTGGGGGGCAAGCGGCACCACAAAGCAAAAGAGAAACAAGGCACAAAATAAAGAAGTCAAATATTTAATCTTTCCAGCAGAGAACTGACAGAACCAGAGCTGAGAGTTCCCAATAAAGGACTTAGTTATGTGCCAACCAATGCATTTAACTCATTCAATTGGAAAATTGACTTGCAAAATCTTAATCGCCAACTCAAATTGAGAGAGTTTTTTTCAACTAGAGAGTCGACCCAGAATGTCGACACAGAGACGCTGACACTGGATACCCAAAACCGAAAATTTCGCAATAAGTCTACTTTCGACCCTGTTTCCCATAACACGGCAATAGCGGGGTACATTAAAGCTTTGGACGCTCAGGTGTCAACTTCCCAGAAGGATACTTCATCTGTTAGAAATAACATGGACAGAGAGCACTTAAAGATTTGAATGGCTATAGAGATATAGTCATTCGATCTGCAGATAAGGGGGGTGGGGTGGTAATTCAGGATGTTGGACAAAGATTGACATGCAACTTGCAGATCTTAATGTATACTTGCGGCTTATGTATCATCCTACTGACATGTACAAAAAGGAAGTGTTTAGTATTATTGATCAAGCTGTATGTAATCATGTGATTACCAAGGAAGTTGGAGAGTTCTTGAGAATACAGCCACCTAGGGTGCCCATCCTGTACACACTGCCCAAGATTCACAAACGATTGGTTGATCCCCCTGGCCGGCCCATCATATCTGCCAGGGGTTCTTTATTTAGTAACATTGCTGAATACTTGGATGCATTTTTACAGCCGTGTGTACAGGATGGGGATACCTACCTCAAGGACACTACTGATCTGCTTGTTGAATTGGACAGACTAGGTGATGTTCCATCTGGCACTTGGTTGTGCACTATGGACATCACCAGTCTGTACACCAACATACCACACGATGGGGGGCTGTTGGCAGTTAAGAAATTGTTGCATGAAAACTCGTTATATACTGGTCCTGATTTGGAATCTTTCTTAACACTTTGGTGTTGACACGGAATTATTTCTATTTCAACAAGAAATATTATTTACAGGTAAGCGGGTGTGCCATGGGGTCTCCTGTGGCCCCCGCTTATGCCAACACTTATATGGTCGACATCGAACGCAAATTTTTCTTCAACCGGGAGGTAAGAGAGAATGTGTTATTTTATCGGAGGTACATCGATGACGTCCTGCTATTTTGGCATGGACGTGCTGATGACTTTGTGGAATTGATAAATTTTGTCAACCAGCAGGATTGTCCTATCAAATTTACGTTTCAAATGAGTGTAGAACAAACTGCTTATTTGGATGTGAATATCTCTTTAAATGAGAATCACATTGAAACTAGGCTATTTGTTAAGAGCACAGATAGTAATAGTGTCCTCCGTGCTGAAAGCTACCACCCTACTGCCACAATTCGTGGCTTACCATATTCGCAGTATCTGCGTGCCAAACGCATCACCAGCTATCCCAATTTGTTAGACTCTACTTTGGATGAGATGACACTTATATTTAAACAGAGAGGATACTCTGATGTAACCCTTAATACAGCACGGGATAAACTCTCTAAGGTTATTAGACAAGAATCACTTGTTAGATCATCTAAAAATAGTGGAGTCAAGTCTAATGAATGCATCCATTGGGTCCAAAATTACTCTCGGGCCCAAAAAGATATACATTTTTGGTCTAGGAAATTATGGCCTGTGGTACAGAATGACAGGGATTTAAAATGTTTTAAACATACAAAAATCATGCCTAGCTTTAAAAGAGGTAAGAGTATTCGTGACTGGCTTGTTCACACTGACATTAGTGAACACACTAGTGTAGACTCACGCATACGTAAGAGAGAACCAGGTTGCCTTAAATGTGTCGGTTGTAAGATGTGTCGACACATGCTAGCAACCAAGGTATTGTTCCATCCACACTCTGGAAAGAAATATGTAATAAGACATGCAGTTACATGCAGCACCCCTTACGTCGTCTACATGGTCAAGTGCCCTTGCGGGCTCTGTTAAATTGGCAAAACCATTCGCCCCTTTAAGGAGCGAATGGCGATGCACCGCACGTCCATCCATTCGGCATAAGCTGGTAAGCAGTCGGATCAACCCCTAGCAAGACATTTTGCTGAAAAAAATCATAGTTTAGCAAATTTTAAACATACTATTATAGATCATATCCCTGAGAATCCAAGAAGAGGTGACCGGCATAAAAGTTTATTAAGATTGGAGTCTAAGTGGATCCATATTTTAGATACGGTGAGACCCAAAGGGTTAAATGATCATTTAAATCTAAACATATTTTTGAATTGATAGATTTGCTGTATGCCGCCTCCTCATGTGGATTCTAATATATTTGTTCTGTCTAGCTACGTAATGGTTCCTGTTCCTGATAATGTTTGTAATTGTATATAATGTATTACATTTAATCTTATATTGTGGATATTTACTGCAACATTGTACTTCTTATTTTTGATTGATGTATATTGGTGTGTTGCCGCATTGCTAGGGCAACGGCTGACACGCTCTAAGCAACATAGGATGCTGGGAAGGTAATACCCGGAAGTCCTTGCTGGAACGCACGCCTGAGCTCCCGCCGTGCGTCACCTGTTCTCACGTTGTCTTTGTAATTGCATGTGTATAAAGGTGAGCACTGTATTTGTTTGTGTGTCAGTTGCTGCCTGATGAAGGGCATAATAAAGCCCGAAAGCTTGTAATCTTCATGGTGTTGGAGTAAGTCATTCCATTGAAGAATCCGTGGGTGCTCGCCATTGGACTATGCTATATACTTATTGGGCTGGAGCACCGCGGTAGATGTTTGAAGCTGCAGGAGGGTGCCTGTCTTTCTGGATTGGTTTATATATATATTAAAACCAATGTCTCCTTTGACCCTGCACCGCAAATCACGACATGGCTGGGTGCCAATAAAAAGAAAGGCTGTTTTAAATGTGCATGCACTACTTGCCAATTTCTCTTGACAGGTGATACCTTTAATCACCCCCACACTGGACAGGCTTTTAAAATCCGGCATTATCTAACTTGCAATTCTTCCTTTATTATTTACCAGTTGATTTGTCCTTGTAGTTTGTCTTATATAGGCAAAACCATCAGGAAATTCAAGGAGCGAATGACCATGCACAGGAGTACCATTCGCCAGGCACTGACTCCTGGTGCCAGCGAACACCCTGTGGCGAGACATTTTGTCGAGCATAAACATCCTCTACATAGTCTCAGATATAGGATGATTGATTGGGTGCCTCCCAATATCCGTGGTGGGGACCGTGGGACCCAATTGTTGCGCTGCGAAGCGCGGTGGATACACCGCCTTAACACCATTGCGCCGAAAGGCCTTAATGAGCAAATTTCGTTTGCTGTCTTTCGTTAATGCTGCTATGCCCTTACATGTTTTCTTACTTGATGCTGCTAATATGTTTTCTTACTTGATGCTGCTAACATTATATCGTCTGTTTTTCTTTTTATTAGTACTGTCCTTTTCTGTATATACCGCTATAATGTTTTATTGTCTGTTTTGAGTCACTATGATATTGTTACATTTATTCTCATCTATTTTTGCGGTTATTACATTTCTTACATCCCTTTGTGAAGTGAGTCTGAGATCGCATGCAGACAGCGCTGCCTGCATTTTTGTTGAAAGTCATCCTGAGATTGTATGCAGATAGCGCTACCTGCATCTATATATATTTTTCCAGCTCCCCCCCACACTCTCTTGTAATTTATGGTGTTTTCCCCTCAGTGCAGGAGTTGTCTTTGTTTACCGTTTCTATGGTAACTCTACTCTCCAGTCACTGTGCACTGGCTGAACAGGTGATGTCATCATATGGAGTCCTGTGGGCGTCGTCCCAAACCCCCGGCATCTCAGCCTCACTCCTCTGGTGTAGTGTGCTATAAAGGTATGTTTTTATCTTTGCTTCTGTGTAACCTGACGAAAATTTGAAGTAATAAATTGAAACGTTGCTGCTATCTCCTGTTGGCTAGCTTTGTTCTGGATTACAATTGCCACGAGTGCCTCACCACAAATCTCCTACCAATCCTCTGTGTAGGCACCGGCGCTGCTGTTTTTGCTGTTACAAGGAGTGCCAAACCCCTGTCCTCTATATATATATATATATAATATATTTTTCCAAAAAGACAGATGGCACTCGGAGGCTCTCAATCAAGTAAAAAAATCAATGGTGTTTTTTTAATCCATCTTAGTGCGACGTTTCGGGGATTGAATGAATGTCCTGTTAAAGTGGGTGCACCTAATTATATTAAAATATAACTTTTAATGAGTATTCATAAAATGTTTTAAAAGAAATGAAGAGGGGACAAACAACAATCATAGTAGGAAATTACAAATATTAAAAATGAAGGTGGCAAGCAGTTCAATCTCTCATATACACTTAGGTAGTCTGGATTGGTAAGTGTGTTGCACGTTATCGGGCAGGTTTGTGTTTATCACATCAGTAATGAGTAATTTGTTTAATACTGGTAATGCCCACACATCAGGTATAAACAATGTTGCTGCACACGGTATCAGAGTCAGGTACTTGGCTTGTAGCCCGTTTACCCAGGAATCAGCTGGGATGTATACTTGGGTCAGCATTAGGTACCACTGAGGGCCCGCATGTGGAGATTTTGCCTTAGCCTATACAGAGCCGGCTGCCCGTCGCTCACCGCTTGTGCTTGTAATTAGATCAGCGGTGTGTACGTCAGTCTTTGTGTCAGTTTAATATGGTGAACGTCACGTTCTATCACTGTCAGAATCTTCAGGCTACTGAGGTATAATGTTCACCGCAGTGCTCTGAGATCATAACTGACTGACTACGACGTATCTGTGCCGGCTCCCCTGACAGCCCTTATTGACCGGCCACCCTTCCTGCGTCTGTGCCTATTAATAAAGCTCAATGGCTGGGCACAGCAAAGGTGGGAGATGTTGGTACTAGTACCCGATGAAATCCACTACCCTTATAAGGGCTGTGGGATAACGACAGATGCACACACACAAATACATCCTAGTAAGAAAAATAATAAAGTGAGAGAGCGCTGTATCTGCTTGCGCACCGCTAGCAGCAACATTGTTTATACCTGATGTGTGGGCATTACCAGTATTAAACAAATTACTCATTACTGTTGTGATAAACACAAACCTGCCCGATAACGTGCAACACACTTACCAATCCAGACTACCTAAGTGTATATGAGAGATTGATCTGCTTGCCACCTTCATTTTTAATATTTGTAATTTCCTACTATGATTGTTGTTTGTCCCCTCTTCATTTATTTTAAAACATTTTGCAGCATTTTATGAATACTCATTAAAAGTTATATTTTAATATAATTAGGTGCACCCACTTTAACAGGACTTTCTTTCTCTTTTTCTTGAGCTTAAATACTAACACTTAGCAATCGGCGTCTTCCATTCTCCTGTCCGTGGATTACGCCGCCCGTCCGCGGTCCCCGCACTTCCGGCATCTCAGACCTTCCAGCCAGTGGAAGTGACGTTTTCCCGGACGTCGGGTCCTCCACTGTGATGCGAGGGAGAATCGCCATGGCAACCTGGGTGATTACAAACAAACACGTAGTGAACAACATTTACATGGTGTAAGAGGGTTGTTCTACCCATACCAATTATTTCAGTGACACATATATAGCGTAATACAAATTCCTTCATATGATGGCACGGTACTTATGTAGTATCTGGGCGTCCAATTTAGAAATCGGATCGGATTGCATCGCATCGCATCGCATGCGACCAAATCGAATGCGATGGTCAAGATTTTTCCATAGGATTCAATGTTAAAATGGTCTGAGTCCATTTTAACATAGAATTCAATGGGAAAAAGGAGTCCTTTTCCTTTCCCCACTATCCAAGTGGGCATGGAGTTGGATATAAACCTGTGGCGAGCGTAGCGAGCCACTGAGCCCGAAGCGTGGCGAGCGTAGCGAGCCCCGCGAGGGGACACAGAATACTTTTTAAGAAATATGCGTCCCCTCGCGGGGCACGCTTCGCTCGCCACGCTTCGGGCTCGGTGGCTCGCTGCGCTCGCCACGCTATATAAAATCAACTCTATGCCCACTTGGATAGTGGGGAAATGAACAGGACCTTCTTAACATTGAATCCTATGCAAAATCGCATCGAATCGCATCGCATCGCATCTGATTGTATGCCTTAAGGTAAGGCATACAATCACAAAATCGGACGCCCAGATACTACATAAGTACCGATGGCACTTCTATTCATAAAATCAAACATGTGAAAAAAAACGTGCTAAACAAAATAAATAACTATGCTGCCGCTCCGTTGCTGATGGTAATTTCTGCTGCAGCTGCTTTTTTTATATGTGTATTTTTACTATTTGTATTTTTAAACCAGAGTTCACGGTACTAGGCTTCTCTGATTGCTGTCCTGATTCTTCTATTACCCATCTGGGTTTTAAAGCTATATCACTTTACTATATAACCCTGGGTCTTATCACACACAGTGGATTAATCCTAACGACTCATTCAGCACTTTTGGCTTTAATGTGTCCAGGCGGAATATCCACCTTGTTTCAAGCTGTAGAAGTTGTTTTGCCCTATCTCCCCCTCTCAAGGTACTGGGTATATGATCTATAGCTTTATATTGCAGTGTAGCCATTCCATGATGTATTCGGCAAAGTGCATGGCTACGGGTTGGTCACCTGTACCCATTGCCAGTGCCGCCCTGATGGCTGTTCTGTGTTGGGCCATCCGTGTTTTTAGCTGACACTCTGTTTTCCCCACATAGTATAGTCCGCAAGGACATATAATGACATACACTACGTACTTAGTGCTGCATGTGAGGGGCCATTTCATTTCATGCTTCTTGCCGTTGTGTGGATGGGTTATGTATCTGCCTATCATTAGGTAATTGCACGTTGTGCAGCCTAAACATAGCATACCAACGTAGCATCCATTTTTTCGGCTCAAAAAATGTGTACTCTGTATTTTCTTAAAATTGCCAATATCACTTCCGGTTCCGGCTCCTGCAAGGACGGCCGCGTGAGACAGGAGCTCCGTGAGCGGTAAGGAGGACGGCACCCCTACCTTGCCAAATCACGGTCCCCGACACTCACAGGCGGCGGCAGACCGGGAGCAGAGCTCAGCGCAGCGCATGATGAGGTCTCACTCTCCCATGCCGAAGAGACAGACCCGCAAGAACCCCGCCAAGCCGCAGACGCAGCAGCCCAAGATGGCGGCCGCACCTCCCTCCCCGGCCGGACACGGGTCCCAGGCAGAGACAGGCAAGAACCTGAGCCAGACGACGGCAATGTTAAGTTGCCAGCAGGTACTGGGGGACAGCCAGGCTTCGCAGCCTCAGACTTTTACAGGCACTCCAGCCTGCTTATTACAGGGGCCGGGAGATGAGGGAGTGGAGGCGGACACATCAGCATATAATGACATGGTCAGAGCCATTAAGGCAACTATGGCCCCCATGTTTCAAGCACAAGCAGAAACATTGAGGTTGAGCATTGAAGACATGAAGGGACACATGTCACAGCTTTCTAAGAGAGTTACCAATAATGAGTCACAGATAGGAGCAGTTTTCCATGAGGTGCAGGAATTGAAGTCACATAACGCTGACCTGCAAAAAACAGTGTACTCTCTGACAAACAAGGTGGATGATTTAGAAAATAGATCAAGAAGATCGAATCTCAGGCTGGTGGGGCTCCCGGAGACGGTTAGAGGCCCTGGCCTCCACCATTTTATACGCAACACATTACCGGCGTTACTAGGGGTGGAAAGTGACTGTGCAGACATGGTGATAGAACGGGCCCACAGGCTGGGGCCTGAAAAGGACGGAGTCAATGTCAGGCCTAGAGTCACCATCTTTAAATGTTTAAATTATTTACACAAGGAAACCCTATGGACAGCATCCCGTAAGCAAAAGACCATACTATGGGAAGGTCACAAACTGCACCTATTTCAAGATTACTCCGCTGAGGTGACCAGGGCAAGGAAGGAGTTCACTGCTATCTGCTCTCATCTATTCGGGGAAAAGAGGAAATTTGCATTATTATACCCGGCCCGTCTTAGGGTCTTTGAGGGGGACTCATTCAAAGACTTCTCCACAGCAGGGGACGCTAGAGCATACTTGCGGAAAACAACAGATACCCCACCATAGGGTTGCAGACAAGGATGTCCCAATAGGGAGAGGAGTTGAAGGCGTAACTATTCGAATGTCTTACAGTGTGTTCGCTGATACTGAGGGGAATGTGGGATTGATGCACTAAGGGGTCTAAATGCTACCGTACTAAATGCCAGTCTTATTAAGTTTCATTGACCGCACTTGGGAAAGTATTGGAATGTTATTGAGGGGACTGTGGTTTTAAAATGTTATATATTTTTGTTATGTATAAGGGGTGCTGGCCCGAGGGTACAGCTCAGGGAGGTGGGAATAACTTTACTACTTTAGCAAGGAGGAAGGAAGCGGAGGTTAGGTAATAACCACAGAGCTGTGTTGGTGGGGGGAAGGCTCAAAGAGCTACCCTTCACTGCGTACAAATTGACTTATATTATCTAGGATTATAGGAGAGCTAGTACTCTCAGGGGAATTTGTTGGGAGGAGGGTGAGGGGTAAGTTACAGGGACCTGTTGTTCCTATGTGGGTGGGATGTTCTAGTGTGAGAGGGGAAAGGGGGGGGGGAACCAGTACTCGGTGTGTGTCCAGGGCTATAATACATCATGAAAGTAATGTGACATGGCTACTGTAAAGTTTTGCTTGTGGAACGTGGGAGGGATTAATTCCCCGATAAAGAGGAAAAAGCTTTTGCTTTATCTTAAAAAGCAAAAAGCGGATATAGTTATGCTACAAGAGACTCACCTAACGGATATAGAGCATGAGAAATTGTGAATAATGGTATTTAAGGTTGAGGCCTATGCTCCTATAATTCTAAAGCCAGGGGGGTAGCGATTTTATCGCGCAGATCACTGGGAACGTCGGTTACTAACAGCATCAAAGACCCGGAGGGACGTTTTGTTATTGCAGAGACCTCCATACATCTGGAGAAGTATGTATTGTGTAACGTTTACGCCCCTAATGCCTATTCAAAAAAAAATTTCACAGGACTGTTGACGAAACTATATCCATATGCTGACTCGCGCCTGATTATGGGAGGGGACTTTAATATAGTAGCTTTGCCATCATTAGATAGATCCTCCAACCCTAAGAAACAACCTCGAGGTCCCACCCTGGGTATAGGGGAAATTTCATCCCAACTACACGTAGTGGACAGCTGGAGATTGCTCCACCCGACTGAGAGGGACTATACGTGTTTGTCAGCGGCACACGGAACCCTATCACGTATTGACTATTTACTCCTGTCCGCGGGTCTCTGTGGCAGCATGCTTGAGGCGGGCATCGAGACCATATGCCTGTCAGATCATTCCCTGATATGGGTGCTTATGGAGGCCGCTGTGGACGTAGGGAGACACCGCCAATGGCGGTTCCCCTCGTACCTGGCGTCTTCCAAGACATTTCGTGATGCCCTGGAGGCCAAGTGGATGGAGTATAAGCTTAATAAAGGGGACAACACCACAGACCCATTAATTACGTGGCAGGCAGCCAAAGCGGTGATGAGGGGAGAGATAATCTCATTTGTTAATAAATACCGTAAAGAAAGGTCAGGAGACATAATAAAAGCCCAGGACTTGGTGACGAGCACATATGCTAATTTCAAGGCATCCCCCACTCAGACCCACAAACATACGTATTTACAAGCAAAGACCCACTATGATGCATTAATGGAATCTCAGACATTGCGTAACATAAACAACACTAATTTCCAGTTCTACAAACATGGCAATAAAAATGGACAGCTATTATCCAATTTAATGTGAGGATCTAGGCCCTCAGCTCTGATTAAGGTTTTACAAAAGCCGGGAGGGGGTAGAACACACAAGGGAACAGAGATGTTGGCAAGGAGATATAGATGGGAGACAGAAAGATCAATTCTGGGCTTCTATAACTCTCCCCCAGATATCAAGTACAGCGGCTGAACGCATTATGGCGCCAATTACAAACTATCTCCCAACTTAAACCTCTCAAGGCCCCAGGGCCGGATGGATACTCGGGGGAGTTTTATAAAATCCTGAAACCTAGAATAAGTGAAACACTAGTAACCGTATTTAATGACATAATTCAGGGCAAACAGCTCCCTCTATACTTTAATTCGGCTGTGATTAAGGTGCTTCCAAAGCCAGGCAGGGACCCGGAAGACCCAGGCTCATATAGGCCAATATTGTTATTGAATACCGACTACAAAATGTTGATGAAAATACTATCAGAAAGGATAAAATATGTTTTGCCTGCGGTTATCTCGGAAGACCAGACTGGCTTTATTTATGGCCGTCACTCCGTGGTAAACGTACGCAAACTACTGGCGGTAATTCAACATATAGGGATGAAGGGTGGCTCAGGTGACCAGGCTGTACTTTCACTAGATGCTGAGAAGGCGTTTGATCTGGTCACCTGGGACCATTTATGGGAAACCTTGGGGAGATTTGGCTTTCCCCAGGGCTTTGTAGATGTTATTAAGTCCCTATACTCACAGCCCACCACGCAAGTGGCGTGTAATGGCTACCTGTCGACCCCGTTTCTGATTCAGAGGGGAACCACTCTTATTCGCTCTGGCTTTGGAACCACTGGCGGTGGCGCTTTGCACTTACCATATGTACAGGGGCATCACTGTGGGGTCTACGGTGCTGAAGGTTAGTCTATTTGCAGACGACATGCTTTTGTTTGTCTCAAACCTCCCTGAATCCTTGCCGACTATAAGAAAAATAATAGATGATTTCGGGTCCTTTGCAGGATATAAGATCAACTATCATAAGTCAGAAATCTTACAGGTGCTAGGACTGAAAGCGAAGGGGATCCCAGGTCAGGTTGCTTCCCCCTTCAGACTGAATACTGACACTATTAAATATCTAGGCATTCAAGTACCTGGGGAGATCTCGAGGTTGTATGAGGCTAATTTCCCCCCTATAGTTGCTGAGATTCTTAGGTTGCTAGAAGTATGGAGGTCTCTGCCATTGTCATTATTGGGAAGAGCAACTGTACTGCAGTCAATAGCCTTTCCAAAAATATTGTACTGCATGCAAATGATCCCAGTGCAACTATCAAAGAAAGATGCACAGAAACTAAATAAAGCCTTCTTCAGCTTTTTATGGCAAGGCAAAAAGCCACACATTTCCCGACAAAAAACTTATCTTAAGAGAGCCGATGGGGGACTGGGGATACCTAATGTTCTGGCTTTCAACCAAGCAATATTCATGCGATATATCCTAGACTGGCTACAAGGAACAAACTCATACACTCACAAAACTTTAGGGGGATATGATGAGTCCATATTCGTTGGCAGGGTTGCTCCACGTTCCACGGGCTAAGTTACCACAGCAGGCCAGGAAAAATATATTATTTACTGATACGTATTCTGCATGGGTAGGAATTAACAAAAGTTTAGGAAGGGATCACCAAAACACCAGGTATGACACTATCTGGGGAAACCCTTGCTTCACCCCTGGAATGACCGAGGTGGGGTATGACAGGTGGAAGAAGCAAGGCATAATGGCAGTCAAGGATGTGTTTGATCCAGGGGGCCAGATACTCTCTTTTCAAGAGATCTCAGCTAAATTTTCTCTACCTAACAGAGACTTCATTATGTACCTTCAGGTTAGACATTATATACAGTCAAAGAAAGGCCCCATGCTGGTCTCAGGGAGGCGGGATACTCTGCGGCAGGTGTTTAGTCTGAGCTCCACAGGACCGTACAGACTGAAGTATCTATACGCTGACATCCTTCCATCCTCACCAGAAGTAGTTTGGTCCGCTATGGTCCCGAAATGGCAGGGGGATATCCCAGGGGTATCGTCAATGGAAACACTTCACAAACATATGGAAAAGACGTTGAAAATACTGCAGTCCACCATGTTACAGGAGGTACACATTAAAACCATGCATAGAGCGTATATCTCTCAGGCTCAGAGAAAGTATTTTGTACCAGGGGAATTGGGAATATGCCTTAAATGCAAAGGCTCTAATGCTACGTTCTTCCACCACATGTGGGAGTGTGGGAAAATAAGACGGTTTTGGGACAGAGTGATGACGTTTATTAACAATACATGTGACCTGCATTTATGTAAGGACCCTTTGGCAATGTTATGTGCCAACTTTTCTGGTTGGAACTTACATGGGCGAAAGACGGAGTTGTTGCCATTCCTTACAGTGACTGTGACGATGGCAAAAAAAAGTCATACTACGAAAATGGACAGCCCCGTCTCAGCCCCTTCTGCAAGAGGTCAAAGTTGCCTTAACACAGCTGATTTACTTTGATAGAAGGGCCACTCTGCCCATGGTAGAAGAAGGTGTAAAGACATTTCACAACAAGTGGGGAATTTACATAAGATCATTAGAGGAAGATGTACAATCACAGGTCATGAAGATATTTGAGGGCACTACCTGGTACCTGCTTAGGTCACTAGCAGATGGATGAGACACACCGAGTCTGGGAGGTGGGAGTGAGCGGGGAGGGAGGGGTTCGGTTTTAGGGAGAGATATGTTATATTATATTATATATTAGTTAAAAAGTTAACTGGTTATGTGAATAACACAAACAGGGAGAGGAACGGGAGATTTGTTAGGGCTTAAATACATCACTAAGTCGAGGGCGGAGTAACGTAACAAGTATTTGTATACAGACTGAAGAAGATGTATGGTATATTGTAATGTGATCAATGTTGAACTGTGATGTAACAACAAAAGAATGTACTCAAGACGACAATAATGTTAACTTATGCACTTTATTGTTGACAAATCCAATAAAATTGTTTTTGAAAAAAAAAAAAAAATTGCCAATATCTGTTTTTACTACCAGATCCTTAATGCTCTTACTCCGTGTAAAGCTAGACATTATTCTTTTGTCTTTTAAAGATTTAAGGTCTGGATCAGTGGTAATGAATAGAAGTGCCATCATATGAAGGAATTTGTATTACGCTATATATGTGTCACTGAAATAATTGATATGGGTAGAACAGCCCTCTTACACCTTGTAAATGTTGTTCACTACGTGTTTGTTTGTAATCACGCAGGTTGCCATGACGATTCTCCCTCGCATCACAGTGGAGGACCCGACGTCCGGGAAGATGTGACTTCCGCCGGCTGGAAGGTCTGAGATGCCGGAAGTGCAGGGACCACGGACAGGAGACATGTACCATGGGCGGGAGAATGGAAGACGCCGACTGGTAGTGTTAGTATTTAAGCTGTCTGTATTTCACTTGCATTGTATCCTGATGAAGGGGATGCAGTCCCCGAAACGTTGCACTAAGATGGATTAAAAAGCACCATTGATTTTTTTACTTGATTGCGAGCCTCCGAGTGCCATCTGTCTTTTTTGGAAAAATACATTGGCCACCCATATCTGAGCCCCCACCGACGTAATCATTCCGAGCCCAGTTCCGAGCAGCGCTCGGAGATTCCCGTCTGACTCGGGTCCGTCCGCGTGGTCAGTACGTCATCTCCCGGCGCCGGATTTCGCGAGGCTTTAAATAGCGGCTGCTGTGCCCGCCATCTTCACTCCAGTCTAGTAGTGGGTTGGGAGAGGGTGTGGTGGTGCTGCTGCTGGGGCTTAAACTTGAGCTTGAGCTTGACCTTGAACACAATATTTTTCATTCGCTGTTGCTGTCTCTCAGTGCTGCTGTGTAGTCTAACTGTGTACTTGTAGTACTACTGTCTCCTCTGTGCGGTCTACCACTGGTGTGCTGTGCTGTAATTATTTTATTCGCTGGGGCTGTCTCCCTCAGTGCTGCTGTGTACTTTGTTCTCCTCTCTGCTTAGGAGAACAGTCTAACTGTGTACCTGTAGTACTACTGTCTCCTCTGTGCTGGGGCCTACCTCTGGTGCTGTGTTGTAATATTATATATTATATTAATTAATAATTAATTATATTATATATATATATATATATATATATATATATATATATATATATATATATATATATATATATATATAGTCCACTGGTGCTGCCTGCACTGAATCTGCCAGTATTATTTAGTTACTCAGTCCACTGTTGCCACTGGCAGTGCTACTGCCTACCTAGTGTACCTACCTAGTACATACTAGGCTGCTATATCTAATTTAATTAAAAAAATAATACCTGTGCTGTGTGGGACTGTAAAAAATAATTCCATGCTGCTGGTGCACTGACGTGTGCCACTGAGTGCCACTGCCAAGCAGTACCGTCCTAATAATAAAATTAATTATTATAAATTCTGCTGGTGCACTGCATAAAGCAGGTGGTGTGTAATATAATAACTACCTTTTGTGGTGACCACTGGCAGTGCTACTGCCTGCCTGCCTACCTGCCTACCTACCTAGTAGTTTATTTTCTCTACCTACTAGGCTGCTATATTATTAATACTTAATTAATTGAATTATATATAGTCCACTGGTGCTGCCTGCACTGAATACTGTGAGTAGAGGTTGCCAGTATTATTTACTCAGTCCACTGTAGCCACTGGCAGTGCTACTGCCTAAGTGTACCTACCTAGTAGTACAACTAAATACTAGGCTGCTATATCTAATTTAATAAAAAAAAATAATACTTGTGCTGTGTGGGACTGTAAAAAATAATTCCATGCTGCTGGTGCACTGACGTGTGCCACTGAGTGCCACTGCCAAGCAGTACCTAATAATAAAATTAATTATTATAAATTCTGCTGGTGCACAATACTAGTATTGCTGACGTATCTACCTGTCTTGTGCCTAGTACTGTCTTATCTACCTGTCTGGTGCCTAGTACTGCCATATCTACCGTCTGGTGCCTAGTACTGCCGTATCTACCTGTCTGGTGCCTAGTACTGCCATATCTGGTCTGGGGCTCACTGCCTAATACTGTCATATCTACTGTCTGGTGCCTAGTACTGCCGTATCTACCTGTCTGGTGCCTAGTACTGCCGCATCTACCTGTCTGGTGCCTAGTACTGCCGTATCTACCTGTCTGGTGCCTAGTACTGCCATATCTGGTCTGGGGCTCACTGCCTAATACTGGCGTATCTACCTGTGTGGTCTGGGGCTCACTGCCTAATACTGTCGTATCTACCTGTGTGGTCTGGGGCTCACTGCCTAATACTGCCGTATCTACCTGTCTGGTCTGGGGCTCACTGCCTAGTACTGCCGTATCTACCTGTCTGGTGCCTAGTACTGCCGTATCTACCGTCTGGTGCCTAATACTGCTGTATCTACCTGTCTGGTGCCTAGTACTGCCGTATCTACCGTCTGGTGCCTAATACTGCCGTATCTACCGTCTGGTCTGGGGCTCACTTCCTAATACTGCCGTATCTGCCTGTCTGGTCTGGCACTCACTGCCTAATACTGCCGTATGTACCGTCAGTTTTGGGGCTCACTGCCTAATACTGCCGTATGTACCGTCAGTTTTGGGGCTCACTGCCTAATACTGCCGTATCTACCGTCTGGATGAATGTACAATAAGAAAGTCACACTGCGCTCGAAAAGGTCCTCCTTATAGTCACCATGCAAAAACCGGCTCCCAATTGGAATAAATGCTGGTTGATTCTTCCAGACCATATAAATCAGAATCCCAATAGGAATAAATGATGCTGTTAAGCTCCTCCAGACATGTAAAAGAAAAAGGTACACAAATAGTGCATAACATTTTTGAAAATGTATATGGTCTGGAAGAATCAACCAGCATTTATTCCAATTGGGAGCCTGTTTTTGCATGGTGACTATAAGGAGGACCTTTTCGGGCGCAGTGTTCTTATTGTACATTCATCCATTTATCCTTTGAGGTGGTATTAGAATAACACCTCTAGATTGTTACCTGCTGCCTTAAAAGTTATATTTGCGCACTTTTTGTACTCAGTCACTTTACCTGTCTGGTCTGGGGCTCACTGCCTAATACTGCCGTATCTACCTGTCTGGTCTGGCACTCACTGCCTAATACTGCCGTATCTACCTGTCTGGTCTGGGGCTCACTGCCTAATACTGCCGTGTCTACCTGTCTGGTCTGGGGCTCACTGCCTAATACTGCCGCATCTACCTGTCTGGTCTGGGGCTCACTGCCTAATACTGCCGTATATACCTGTCTGGTCTGGGGCTCACTGCCTAATACTGCCGTATGTACCGTCTGGTCTGGCACTCACTGCCTAATACTGCCGTATCTACCTGTCTGGTCTGGGGCTCACTGCCTAATACTGCCGTATGTACCGTCTGGTCTGGCACTCACTGCCTAATACTGCCGTATCTACCGTCTGGTCTGGGGCTCACTGCCTAATACTGCCGTATCTACCTGTCTGGTCTGGGGCTCACTGCCTAATACTGCGGTATCTACCGTCTGGTCTGGCACTCACTGCCTAATACTGCCGTATCTACCTGTCTGGTCTGGGGCTCACTGCCTAATACTGCCGTATCTACCGTCTGGTCTGGGGCTCACTGCCTAATACTGCCGTATCTACCTGTGTGGTCTGGGGCTCACTGCCTAATACTGCCGTGTCTACCTGTCTGGTCTGGGGCTCACTGCCTAATACTGCCGTATCTACCGTCTGGTCTGGCACTCACTGCCTAATACTGCCGTATCTACCATCTGTTTTGGGGCTCACTGCCTAATACTGCCGTATCTACCTGTCTGGTCTGGGGCTCACTGCCTAATACTGCCGTATCTACCTGTCTGGTCTGGGGCCCACTGCCTAATACTGCCATATCTACCTGTCTGGTCTGAGGCTCACTGCCTAATACTGCCGTATCTACCGTCTGGTCTGGGGCTCACTGCCTAATACTGCCGTATCTACCTGTGTGGTCTGGGGCTCACTGCCTAATACTGCCGTGTCTACCTGTCTGGTCTGGGGCTCACTGCCTAATACTGCCGTATCTACCGTCTGGTCTGGCACTCACTGCCTAATACTGCCGTATCTACCATCTGTTTTGGGGCTCACTGCCTAATACTGCCGTAACTACCGTCTGGTCTGGGGCTCACTGCCTAATACTGCCATATCTACCTGTCTGGTCTGGCGCTCACTGCCTAATACTGCCGTATCTACCGTCTGGTCTGGGGCTCACTGCCTAATACTGCCATATCTACCTGTCTGGTCTGGCGCTCACTGCCTAATACTGCCGTATCTACCTGTCTGGTCTGGGGCTCACTGCCTAATACTGCCATATCTACCTGTCTGGTCTGGCGCTCACTGCCTAATACTGCCGTATCTACCGTCTGGTCTGGGGCTCACTGCCTAATACTGCCATATCTACCTGTCTGGTCTGGCGCTCACTGCCTAATACTGCCGTATCTACCTGTCTGGTCTGGGGCTCACTGCCTAATACTGCCGTATCTACCTGTCTGGTCTGGGGCTCACTGCCTAATACTGCCATATCTACCTGTGTGGTCTGGGGCTCACTGCCTAATACTGCCGTATCTACCTGTCTGGTCTGGGGCTCACTGCCTAATACTGCCGTATCTACCTGTGTGGTCTGGGGCTCACTGCCTAATACTGCCGTATCTACCTGTCTGGTCTGGGGCTCACTGCCTAATACTGCCGTATCTACCTGTGTGGTCTGGCACTCACTGCCTAATACTGCCGTATCTACCGTCTGTTTTGGGGCTCACTGCCTAATACTGCCGTATCTACCCAGATAGGGGTCTTTTTGGGGCCTAGTTTTTTAAACTGCCATCCTGTCTGCCGCTGCAGTGCCACTCTTACATGAGCCACGTGTTTGTGCCGCACTCTTGTGTGGCTTAGCATAGTTATCCAGCTACCTTGGTGCAACCTTTTGCCCTAAAAACAATATTGCGAGGTGTTCAGAATAGACTGGAAATGAGTGGAAATGAATGTTATTGAGGTTAATATAGCGTAGGAGCAAAAAAAAAAAAAACAAATTCTGTGATTTTAGCAGTTTTTATGCTTTTTTTAACAAAAAAATCAGAACCCAAAACCCAAACAATCCAAACACAAAACACTTAGGGGGTGTTTTGGCAAAACCCATTAGAACCCAAAACCTCAAGGTAATCAGAACCCAAAACCCGAAAAGTGGTAGGTGCACATCTCTAATATATATATATATATATACCAAGTGAAGGACCTGTCACTCAGGACTGACGTGAGCTGCGTTTCCGTGTGGCTTGCTCTGTTGCCATGAGTCGATGGTCTGTGTCGACACACAGACATCCATGCACAATATTCCAAACGGACAAAGGCACTCAGAGGCTTGATGCAGGTGAAAAAACTGGAGGAATTTTTATTCCATTGCCTGTCTACGTTTCGGGGGTCATGCCCCCGTCGTCAGGACACAAAGGCACAAGTAACTATATAAATATCTATATATATATATATATTTATAATAACTAAATGAAACAGGCAGCGGCACTCTTAGAATTTTCAATAAAGTGTAATAGATACAGCAACCAAAAACCAATGTTTCGGGGCTGGCACGCCCCTTTGTCAAGGTGTAGGTGAGTAACCTTGACAAAGGGGCGTGCCAGCCCCGAAACGTTGGTTTTTGGTTGCTGTGTCTATAACACTTTTTTGAAAATTCCAAGAGTGCCGCTGCCTGTTTCATTTCGTTATTATACTCTGATCCGGAAGGCACCTTGGTGGCTGCAACGTTGTAAGGAGTGCCGGGCCATTTTATTATATATATATAAAATTATAGGTGCGCTGACACTTTTTCTGTCCTTATAGAAACACTTTAAAAGTGATCCTTATCCACACTCAGTCCGATGGGTTAACTTGTTTAGGGCAGCAGCTCCCCTCTGGTGCACCCGATTCCCACGGGGGGCGCTCCATAGTGTAATACCGTTTATTTAAAACAGGTGGACAACGCTAACAGCAAATCTCCTATTAGGAAGGTAGAACCCGTACCGAGGTGTTTCTCCGGTGTGGGCTGGCTACCACAAGATAATAACATTGTCCACCTGTTTTAAATAAACGGTATTACACTATGCTAGCTGTCCAAATTCAGAGGACATGCCCACTTTGCTAAATAGGCCACACCCACTTTACGAGGCCACACCCACTTTTGGGAGCGAGCGCGCACCTTCAGCGCGCGCATTAGGGTGAGGAAGGGAGGATCTCTACCAATCGATGAAGAGTGAGGTGGCAACCCTACTTACACCCCTCTCTCTCTCCCTTCCTCTCCCTCTCTCTACCTCTGACCCACCTTTCTCTCTACCTCTGTCCTTCCTCGCTCTCTCTCTCTCACATAATATACAGTATACATGCATACCTCTCAACATTTGAGGGATGGGGAGCTGGACCCTGTATGCATCAAAGGTGTGCGCCCAAGATTTTGGGGACATGGCCTAGCGGCAATGGGGCATGGCCAATACTCCCACAAGGCCACACTCCATATTCACTGCTGGCCATGCCCCCAACCCCTCTGTGTCTGGGAAAAGATTCACCGCAGAGCAGCACCAGGAAAGGGATAATCCCAAACCCCCCTTTCCCACTGCTGGAAACTGCCTGCCCCATGCTCCTGTTGTCCCCAAAAAATGGACTGTACCATGAAAATCAGGACAGTTGGAAGCTATGTACATGCACACAGTGTTTATATGTATGTTTTTATGTCAGTGCGTCTATTAGCCACCTGTCATTGCAAAGAGCATTGACAGCTTGCGTATAATCTAGAGTGCAGTCACTGAAGCCAGGGTACAGATCCGTATATATAGACACCTCTATAACAGAGCATTTCCCTTTCTCCTGTCTCACTTCTCCCCCCTCTCTCTCTCCCTCTCTCACTCCCCCCCCCCTTCCCCTCTCCCATATCACCTACAGTGCAGTCACTGTGAGGTGTGAGCAGGGCTGCCAAGAGAAATCCTGGGCCCCGGTACAACAGCGTCACGGGGCCCCCCTGGAGTGGCGAGCAACAGAAAAGAGGTGTGGCCATTAAAGGATATAGGGGTGTGTACCACACCACATCCCCTTTATGCAACACAATAGTAGACCCCTTATACTTTCCCCTTACACATTATGCTACACAAAATTCAAATCGATTACTTGCCGCCCCGTTCGTATGCAGCAGTGTGGACAGAAGCGTGGGGTGGTGGATATGGGTTGCGCCCATGGGAGTAAGGGGTCGTGGCCACGGATGGGCAGATAGCGGCAGGGTCCCTGCGGAGGATGGGAACTAGGTAATAGCTCCCATCCTCCCCGCAAGGACCCCACTGCTGTCTGCCCATCCGTCACAGGGACCCTCTGCCCCCCTGCGCTGCCCAGACCCCTATGCCATACAGCAGGGGTGGCCAGCCCACGGCTCCTCTCCCCAAGATCTGTGACTGGCACGATCATCCCCATTTGAAGCGCCGCCTCTGGAGTATAAGGATCCCAAGCTCACACACGCAGCAGGGAAAGCGGCAACAGTTCTGGCAAGAAGCAGCAGATGCCACTACTTGCAGTATCGCCGAGCTGAGCTGCCGGTATCTGCTGTGTCCCCCAAAGCTACAGATCCGGCGCCAAGAGCAGCTGCATTGTGATGGCCAGCGGTATGTGCACCTGGAGGGAGAGGGGGATTGTGTCCATTAAACCTCTTGGTATTTCTTTACTTTCATGGCGCCGTGCTACTTCCGGCTGTTACGCTCGCCACAAACTATGTAAAATAAAGGAACTTAACGCCATGCCAACATGGATAGTTCATACCTCCACTATCCATGTTGGCATGGAGTTGATTTTAAATAGCCTGGCGAGCGTAGCCAGCCACCGAGCCCGCAGCGTGGGCGAGCGAAGCAAGCCCCGCAAGGGGACTCTGACGCGCGGCGCCATGCTGGCGCCGTGAAAGTAAAGAAGTACCAACCTCTTTAATCTCATGTGATCCTGCGCAGTATGGTCCCACCCAGATCGCATTCCATATATGATCCGTCATAAATGGGCCCCATGTAGCCTGTTCCCTTCACACACATTGGAGGTCATTCTGATTGACCACAAAGCTGCAAAATTTGCAGCTTTGCGGGTCATCTAAATACCTCAGATTTCACGCATGCGAACGGATGTTTTACATCATCGATTTGCAGCTTGTGTGCAGGGCAGTGCGGTCGCCGACCATCAAATGATTTCTCAAGCGCTCGCAGATCTAAGTCAGTCTCTGCTGTCTTAGATCTGTGGCGCTCCTGTACGAGAAGAGGGCGGGCAGCTGACATCCGGTGACATCAGCTGCCCTCCCCCGGCACCCACGTCATGGGAGTTCCCATGGGCGCAAACCATATCCACCACCCCACGCTTCCGTCCACACTGCTGCATGCGATCGGGGCGGCAAATAATCGGTTTGCTCGCTCACACAAAGTGGCTGCACATGCACAACATCGCTCCCCTGTGTGAACGTGCGGGGGAGCGAACCAACCTGAATGAGGGCCATAGCCTGTTACACACACACATAGCCTGTTCCTTCACACATACAGTACATAGCCTGTCACACACACACACACACACACACACATATATACATACATAGCCTGTTACACACACACATAGCCTGTTCCTTCACACATACAGTACATAGCCTGTCACACACACACACACACACACACACACACACACACACACACACACACACATATATACATACATAGCCTGTTACACACACAAACACATAGCCTGTTCCTTCACACATACAGTACATAGCCTGTTACACACACACACACATATACATACATAGCCTGTTACACACACACACACACACACACACACACAGCCTGTTACACACACACACATATATACATACACAGCCTGTTCCTTCACACATACAGAACATAGCCTGTTACACACACACACACAACCACACACACACACACACACATATATATGCAAAGCCTGTTACACACACACACACATAGCCTGTTACACACACACACACACACACACACACATATAGACATACATACATACATACATAGCCTGTTACACAATCGCGGACCCGTGGCCACGCCCCCTTTTTAAAAAAACCCGTTTTTTTTTTTTTTTTTTTTGTGTGTTGGGACCCGGGCCCAGGTAAGGCAGGCCCGGGCCCAGGTAAAATGTACCCGCCCCCCCTGCCTCTCGGCGGCCCTGGGTGTGAGAACCAGGGTACAGATTCGTATATGTAGACACCTCTATAACAGAGTAAGGCGTCTACTGCATTATTGAGATGAACCTTTTCTTTCAACTTAAACCTTGATTACCCTTAGAAGTAAATCACACGGACACATGACCTGAAATAACTCACATGGACACGTGACCTGAAATAATGACACGGACAACCACTGCATAAGTTTAAAAGGTCAAGGGTATTTATTGTGGTATGACCCTATTGAAAGGGATGGCCTAGAGAGCGCTTGGAGACCAGTCATAAAACGTTAACAATGGCGGCGACTACAACGCCCGAACTTGTAACCAGGGCGATGAACCGCCCCCATTGAATTCAAAGCCAGCCTGCGCTGTGACTGTCTTGCCACCCCTCCTATTGCATGGTGAGGACAGTTCTAGTAAGTGTCCTACGTCCCCCCTTGGGGGCAGGACTCACCAGCCTTCCTGGCAGAGGGTGGCAATACCTCACAGTGACCTCCTGTACTTCAAACTGGACTGCTGATCGAGAGCGCCCTCCCGCCACAGCTAGGTTCAAAAATGCCACTTAAAGACAATTACTGTAGAACCCTAGCCCGCCAACCCTATCAAAAACTAAGGCAACCAGAGTAAAACAACTAATCCCCTATCTGCAACAACTTAACAAGTCCTGAAGGAGAACGGCCATGCCTGGTTCTGACAAATGGACACCATCACTTCTGTAGAAGGATGGGGTCTCCAGTGCTAAAGAGGGGTGTCTAACCGCTGTGCCTACCATGGACGTGACCACCTTGGAGACCGCAAAGTTAACCTTGCGTCTGATCTTTTCTAAGGACTTAGGGTTCCAGCAGCCTCTCCAGTTGAAAACGAGGCACTATGTCGGACCAAACTATCCGCAATCAGCCTAGATCCTCAAAATAAGGCCTATGCTGGTTCCCTGGCCTAAGTCGTTACCCCCTAGGTGGACCACCAAAACATCCGGGCGACCCCAACGACGCTCTTTGTCTGACAACAATGGTAAAAGACCATTCCACCGGAGACCCCTGACACCGAACCAATGTACTGCCTTCGCCCCTAGCTCTGCCCGGGCCCTGACAGCTAACTGATGATTGGATGCCCAGAAAATGTATGAATGCCCGAAGAACCAGACAGTGGCATGAGTCGTTGAGGGCTGAAAAAGAAAACCCTAACCAGTTAGCATTCAAATTTAAACTGTACAATGCACAACTTAGGGTTAGACAGATAATGCACAACATAAATTAGTACACTAGAATCCAAGTGAAGGGGAAAACCTTAAAAAACCTCCGGTGGACTTGAGGGGGGGGGGGGGTGAGCCAATTGTAATCAGCCCACTAATCAGAGGAAAAAGTAAAAAATTCCCTTCACACCCTCGATTCCGTAACGCTGCCGTTACCGAGCCGAGTGTAAACATTGTTTTTGGATCCAGCGCCAAAGGCGCGTGCTAAACCTTATCTAAACAATATAAGATTATAGGCGGAGGACTTCCAGCGGCCGAGTTCTTGTATGGCATTCACTGGAAGGCCCTCCGCTGCTGCGTTGGTGGCCACACCAATACGGAACGAATGCGTCCCGTAGTCGGCGACCTCCAAACCCAACGCAGCCACACAGCGCTTAAACACGGCAGTGTATTGGAAGCGCGTCAAAGGTGATGCATCAGCATGCGCGAAGAACTGTGCCGGGGGTGTCGGCCTCAGAGGCAAGTATGCCGCGGCCAGGAGCACAGGGCATATGTCCCCTTCCGGCTGGGACTTCAGGGTGACCCAGCGGCCTTTGCTCAACTGATCGGTCTTGGACCGGCGGATTTTGCAAAGGACTAAACCTTCCTGGAAGACCATGTCTTCATACCGCAAACCGGAATCAGTGGCACTCTTATTGGCCTCTACGAGCTCGCTCACCCTAAAGGCCCAAAAAAACGCAAACGAGAACGCCGCTCGAAAGAGCGACGCCTCCTCTGTGCTGTCCGCCACGCTCTGCACACAGTGAATTAAATTCCTGAGCATCAGTGGATCAATTGGCTTGCGCGAATCCGCTGCTACCGGGCGTTCTTTAGCCCACCCACGCAAGGCCTTTGTTAATACAAAGGACTTGGTGGGATCACGCACCCCGTGCAACCTGGCGTGGAAGGATATCCCTGCTAGGGCTGATGACATGGCGGATTTAGACCGGCCCGCGTTGTAATGGCCCCATACGAACGCCAGCATACGGTCATCGACCAACTTACCGCTGTTCGCCGGGGACTCCTGAAATGCCTCCCAGTCCTGCTGTGCCGCAGTGTACGCCCTACGGGTGGAGGGGGCCAGGGATCGCAATGCTAGCCCCATCATGTCTGCTCTACAATCTGCCACACAGAACATGGACAAGTAAGCCCAAGGGGAGATGCGTTGGGTGCCAACTCACGAAACTTCACGAAGTTGAACCGAGACAACGCATCAGCTATGCAGTTATCTACCCCGGGACGTGACTCGCCATGAAGTGTATGTTATGATGCAGGCAGTGCAGTACTAAATGCCGCAACAGACGCAGGATTTGTGGGGATGAGGTGCGCTGGTTGATAATGGCGTGGACTACGCCCAGGTTATCGCACCAGAACACGATTGTCTGGTTCGCTAACCTCTGTGCCCATAACCCCACTGCCACTATTATGGGAAAAAGTTCCAATAATAGTAAGTTGGCAGTGAAACCTCTGTCGACCCATAACTGAGGCCATGGCGCGGCGCACCACTCCCCCTGAAAAAAAAACGCCCCGAAACCTTTGGACCCTGCAGCGTCCGTAAATAGCTGAAGCCTGGCATTTGGTGCCGCTTCAGAGGGCCAGAGCAGTTCCCGGTTAAAGTTTACCAGGAATGATGCCCAGACGACCATGTCGTCTCTGATTTCCCTGGACAACCTGACCATGTGATGTGGGTCCCGTGTCCCCGCTGTGGCCCTCTCTAACTTGCGGCAAAACACCCTGCACATAGGTATGACCCTGAAGGCAAAGTTCAGCGAGCCCAGTAATGACTGGACCTGCCGAAGTTGTGCCTTCTTACGCGGCAAGCATTCCCTTATGAGCCCCAGCAACTTGCTGACTTTGTCTGCCGGGAGGCGACAACAGACGGCCGCAGTATCGATCTCGATGCCGAGATACGAAATTACGCATGTGGGCCCTTCGGTCTTGTCCGCCGCGATGGGCACCCCAAGCGTTTGGAACACCTGGATCACCGCGGACAACACAAAAGCGCAGGTGTCTCTGTCTCCAGGTCCCACAAAGAGAAAATCGTCCAGGTAATGTGCCACACCAGGGCACCCTGAGGCTTCCTGGACGCACCAATGCAGGAAAGTGCTGAACTTCTCAAAGTATGAGCAGGAGATGGAGCAACCCATAGGCAGACACTTGTCGAGGAAAATCCCCCCGTCTAAGCAGAAACCTATAAATCTAAAGGATTTTGGGTGCAACGGGAGGAGTCGGAAAGCGGACTCAATGTCCAGCTTTGCCATTAGGGCGCCCCTGCCGAATCTCCGTACCAATGCAAGGACCTCATCAAAAAGCTGGTACCTAACGCTGCATACCTCATCAGGGATGGCATCGTTAATGGATGCCCCATGAGGGTGAGACAGATGTTGGATAAGTCTATATTTTCCTGGAGCTTTCTTGGGCACCACGCCTAAAGGCGAGAAGCACAAGTCACTCAACGGGTCAGAAGCGAATGGGCCAACCATCCTGCCCAACGCTACCTCAGCCTGTACCTTCTGTCTCACCACCTCGGGGAACTCCATTGCCGATTTAAGGTTTCTGTGGGACACTACCCTAACATCCTCCGAAATTGGCAAACTAAAACCATAACGAAAACCGTTTAATAAAAACAAAGCGTCCTCCCTGTTGGGGTAGGATCGCAACCGCAGCTCCAACTCCTCTATCACTATGGGGGAGGGGGCCTTACTTAGTGCCAGCGTTGCGCTCGCCACCCGTGCCTGACTTACAGGACTTGGCCGGGTGGTTGGCTCCACAGTTGCGGCATTCGTGGCGAAAACGGCATTTCGCTCCCCTGTCGAACTTGGAGTCATTGAACGCATAGCACCTGCCTTTGGCGGCGGGTTTGGACACCTTTTTCCCCCCCAAGAAATGGCTTCTTGTGAGTTGACTCTGCTCCTGTGTGGCCCTTCCCGATGACCTCCAACCAAATTTCCACATGCTTAAGGCCCATGGGCATTACTCGGGTTCCGGGTGTGTCAGACGAAACTTTTCGTCATAGTCCCTCCACGCCGTGCCCTTGTAAGCCATGAATGTCTCGTTAACCAAATAAATGTACCTGAGAACATTGTTGTGTTCCTCAGGCCTGGTGTCGAGGTAACAGGACCCAAATATGAGGAAGCCTTTGAGCCAGTTGTGAAAGCTCCTGTAAGGGTTTTCCCCTGCCCCAGCAGCTTTCTTGGCCTTTTCGTGCTCCTCATTCATTTCGGTCGTCAACATAAAGACGTCCACGAATTTCCCCCTGGCTATTTTCCCTTTTATGCCTCTGCGCAAACCGCGGGATACCGCTGTGTTGCTGCAATGGACCATGTCAGTGGGGGGCTGTGTCTTCTCTGTGGGCTTAACCTTGGGGGCTTGCTTACTACCGCCCACCTTGTTTGCCACTGCACGCGCAACTAACCGGGCAAGCTTACGGGGGCGCCTACCGGTATCTGACCCATCACTGCTACCAGATGACTGGCTAGAAGTGGAACAAGCCGAATCAGCATCATCATCATCATGCTCACCATCACCCGGTGCGTCCATTGCCCCAAGATGTTCCTGCAGCGGCCACTGGGGGGCCTGATGTTGCTTCAGCTGTGGAAGTCGGCGTCGTGTGGTCTGTTCGCCCTTCCTGTTCTGATTCATGGTTGCCATCTCTGGAGGGACGTGCCGCCTCTGTTACCGATAGCTGCTGGACGGCCGACACCTCGGAAGAAGCAAAACGGGTTAGTGAGGCATTGGGGATGCGGGGTAATACTTCCTCCCTATTGGGCTGTGACACCGTGGCTGACGTCACTGTGGTACTGCCGGCAGCCTGGGCCCGGGATGTGAAACCCTGTTGGAAACCACCGTATGGGCCCGGCGGGTACTGCGGGGGAAAATGCTGTTGGCTTGCCCAACCTTGACCAAAGTAGTTGGGGTAGTGCCCTCCCGTACCGGGGCCCTGGAAAACCTGAGGACCCGGGCACGCCGTGTGGGGGTACCCCCATTGCGGCTGGTAAGCCTGCTGCATGTAAGGGCCTTATGCGGACTGCGGCGGGTAGGGCCATTGATGAGTAAACTGCTGCCCTCCCACTGGGGGAAAACGGGGAAGTGACCCGGGGTAAGGTCCCTGTGTTGGTTCCTCACTGCATGCGGCCCCTTGTGACGAGGTCCATGGTCCCCCTTGCCCAGGGGGTGGCAGCGGGTGAAGCTGCTGAATGGGCCCCACCAGGGGAGCCCCGGAGGAAGGGGTGCCCTGGCCTTGAACAAAACCCCCTATGTGAAGACTTATGGGGCCTTGTGAAAGCATGGACGCTATATGCCCAGCAGGTGGCGCCAGAGCACCGTGGGTAGCCCTGCGGCCACTCTGCTGGGATTCATATCCCCCCCCTGCCCGGGTGTCCTGGCCCCCCCATGAATAATAGGCCAGTCAGACCTGGCACCTGGGGTGGAGGAGGGCTGGGAAGCCACGAGAGTAGAACTCCTGGGCGGCGATATGTAACCCCCTGCCGCCGCTCATTGCCTGCCGCGAGGGGGCTGGGGAGGGATATAAATAGATCCGGGCTGCTCTGAGCAGCGCGTGGTGAGCCGGGCGGCAGCGCGGGGACCGGGGGCTGTGCAACCGTGTGCACACCCCGCGCCCCGCCCGGCGCCTGTGTCCGGCTGTTGGAGAGATTCAGCGGCGAGCTGCTGTGGCAGACACGGGCCGCGCTGAGTCTGAAAGCCAGCGGGGAGGTGGGGCCTGTCTCTGGGAGCGGCGCATAGTGATTTTAAGCAGAAGGTAAATTTACAAAGTGTACTTAGCTTCTGTTATCTTTCCCTGCAGCTCGACTGTCCCTGATCCTGAAGAAATCCAGACTCAAGAGGAAGATGGATCACCTGACAACCCCTTATATACCTCTACCTAAGCTACCACCCCTTCTACACCTGATTGGCTACCCCATCTACACTGCACCTCTATGGGTAAGTGACACTCTGATTTCTAGCTTTTGTCATACCATCCCAAACTGCACAGACTCTTATATTCCCTCATGCCTAGGCAGCCCTCGCTCTCTCCATTTCCCTTTCTCCTGTCTCACTTCTCCCCCCTCTCTCTCTCCGTCTCTCTCCCTCTCCCCCCCCCCCCCCCCCTCTCTCATATCACCTACAGTGCAGTCCCTGTGAGGTGTGAGAACCAGGGTACAGATCCGTATATGTAGACACCTCTATAACAGAGCATTTCCCTTTCGGGTGTCTCACTTCTCCCCAGAGTCCGACCTCAGCAGATCACAGAGAAGGTTACTCCATGGCTGACATTGCCTATGCCGAAAGAAGCTTCACCAGGAGAGGGAAGTCACCAGATAATCCCAGCTCCGTGGTTCCACAGGGTGAGAATTATACTACAAACATTTTATTAGAACTGTGTGTACTGTATATGACAATAGTGTAAAGAGCAATACACACTTAGAGACTAATTTAGGTGGGCAGGCAAAATCCAAATCATGTGCACTGCAGGTGGGGTAGATGTTACTTGTGCAGAGAGAGATAGATTTGGGTGGGGTTTGTACTTCAAAGTGAGATCTACAGTATATTTCATTGTAAAAATAAAGCAGCCAGTATTTACTCTGCACAGAAAAAAAATAACTCACCCAAATCTAATTCTCTCTGCACATGTTACATCTGCCCCACCTGCAGTGCACATGGTTTTGTGCATTAAAGAAGGAGTTTGCTTTTGCAAACCAACCTGAATCCCCCCTTAAGGTGGTATTTAATGGTTATATCGCGGCCGATCTCTCATCTAAAGAGACGGGAGATATTCAATTGATCTATTTTTTTGCACATATCGTGCTCATTATGGCCAGGTTTAGCAACACATTCTCGCCTTTCAGCTCACCATCCTCGGGGATAGCAAGCTGAAATGCTGGTGAAAATGAAACAATTTATTATCACCCTTAGGATCCTATTTATCACCTTCTACATCTGAGGATGTGGATGTGCTGTGATATCATCATCCCAACTTGCAATGCCCGTGGGGGTATGTCCAATGCCCGTGGTGGCATACCCTATGCCCATGGTGGCATACCCTATGCCCATGGTGGTGTATCCTAAGTCCATGGTGGTATATCCTATGCCCATGGTGTTGTATCATATGTCCATGGTGGTGTATCATATGTCCATGGTGGTGTATCCTAAGTCCATGGTGGTATATCCTATGTCCATGGTGGTGTATCCTATGTCCATGGTGGTGTATCCTATGTCGATGGTGGTATATCCTATACCCATGGTGGTATATCATATGCCCATGGGGGTATATTCTATGTCCATGGTGGTATATCCTATGTAGATGGTGGTATATCCTATGCCCATGGTGGTGTATCCTAAGTCCATGGTGGTATATCCTATGCCCATGGTGTTGTATCATATGTCCATGGTGGTGTATCATATGTCCATGGTGGTGTATCCTAAGTCCATGGTGGTGTATCCTATGTCCATGGTGGTATATCCTATGTAAATGGTGGTATATCCTATGCCCATGGTGGTATATCCTATGCCCATGACGGTATATCCTATGTCCATGGTGGTATATCCTATGTCGATGGTGGTATATCCTATACCCATGGTGGTATATCATATGCCCATGGGGGTATATCCTATGTCCATGGTGGTATATCCTATGTAGATGGTGGTATATCCTATGCCCATGGTGGTGTATCCTATGTCCATGGTGGTATATCCTATGCCCATGGTGGTGTATCCTATGCCCATGGTGGTATATCCTATGCCCATGGTGGTATATCCTATGTAGATGGTGGTATATCCTATGCCCATGGTGGTATATCCTATGCCCATGGTGGTATATCCTATGCCCATGGTGGTATATCCTATGCCCATGGTGGTATATCCTATGTCCATAGTGGTATATCCTATGTAGATGGTGGTATATCCTATGCCCATGGTGGTATATCCTATGTAGATGGTGGTATATCCTATGCCCATGGTGGTATATCCTATGTCCATGGTGGCATACCCTATGCCCATGGTGGTATATCCTATGTAAATGGTGGTATATCCTATGCCCATGGTGGTATATCCTATGCCCATGACGGTATATCCTATGTCCATGGTGGTATATCCTATGTCGATGGTGGTATATCCTATACCCATGGTGGTATATCATATGCCCATGGGGGTATATCCTATGTCCATGGTGGTATATCCTATGTAGATGGTGGTATATCCTATGCCCATGGTGGTGTATCCTATGTCCATGGTGGTATATCCTATGCCCATGGTGGTGTATCCTATGCCCATGGTGGTATATCCTATGCCCATGGTGGTATATCCTATATAGATGGTGGTATATCCTATGCCCATGGTGGTATATCCTATGCCCATGGTGGTATATCCTATGCCCATGGTGGTATATCCTATGCCCATGGTGGTATATCCTATGCCCATGGTGGTATATCCTATGTAGATGGTGGTATATCCTATGCCCATGGTGGTATATCCTATGCCCATGGTGGTATATCCTATGCCCATGGTGGTGTATCCTATGTCCATGGTGGTGTATCCTATGTCCATGGTGGTATATCCTATGCCCATGGTGGTATATCCTATGTCCATGGTGGTATATCCTATGCCCATGGGGGTATATCCTATGCCCATGGTGGTATATCCTATGTCCATGGTGGTGTATCCTATGTCCATGGTGGTATATCCTATGTCCATGGTGGTTTATCCTATGTAGATGGTGGCATACCCTATGCCCATGGTGGTATATCCTATGTAGATGGTGGTATATCCTATGCCCATGGTGGTATATCATATTCCATGGTGGTATATCCTATGTAGGTGGTGGTATATCCTATGTCCATGGTGGTATATCCTATGTCCATGGTGGTATATCCTATGTCCATAGTGGTATATCCTATGTAGATGGTGGTATATCCTATGTCCATGGTGGTATATCCTATGTAGATGGTGGTATATCCTATGTCCATGGTGGTATATCCTATGTAGATGGTGGTATATCCTATGTCCATGGTGGTTTATCCTATGTAGATGGTGGCATACCCTATGCCCATGGTGGTATATCCTATGTAGATGGTGGTATATCCTATGCCCATGGTGGTGTATCCTATGCCCATGGTGGTATATCCTATGTCCATGGTGGTATATCCTATGCCCATGGTGATATATCCTATGCCCATGGTGGTATATCCTATGTAGATGGTGGTATACCCTATGTCCATGGTGGTATATCCTATGCCCATGGTGGTATATCCTATGCCCATGGTGGTATATCCTATGCCCATGGTGGTATATCCTATGTAGATGGTGGTATATCCTATGCCCATAGTGGTATATCCTATGTAGATGGTGGCATACCCTATGCCCATGGTGGTATATCCTATGTAGATGGTGGTGTATCCTATGTCCATGGTGGTATATCCTATGTCCATGGTGGTATATCCTATGTAGATGGTGGCATACCCTATGCCCATGATGGTATATCCTATGTAGATGGTGGTGTATCCTATGTCCATGGTGGTATATCCTATGCCCATGGTGGTGTATCCTATGTCTATGGTGGTATACCCTATGCCCATGGTGGTATATCCTATGCCCATGGTGGTATATCCTATGTCCATGGTGGTATATCCTATGTCCATGGTGGTATTTCCTATGTAGATGGTGGCATACCCTATGCCCATGGTGGTATATCCTATGTAGATGGTGGTGTATCCTATGTCCATGGTGGTATATCCTATGCCCATGGTGGTGTATCCTATGTCTATGGTGGTATACCCTATGCCCATGGTGGTATATCCTATGTCCATAGTGGTATATCCTATGTAGATGGTGGTATATCCTATGTCCATGGTGGTATATCCTATGTCCATAGTGGTATATCCTATGTAGATGGTGGTATATCCTATGTCCATGGTGGTATATCCTATGTAGATGGTGGTGTATCCTATGTCCATGGTGGTATATCCTATGTAGATGGTGGTGTATCCTATGTCCATGGTGGTATATCCTATGTAGATGGTGGTGTATCCTATGCCCATGGGGTATATCCTATGTCCATAGTGGTATATCCTATGTAGATGGTGGTATATCCTATGTCCATGGTGGTATATCCTATGTAGATGGTGGTGTATCCTATGTCCATGGTGGTATATCCTATGTCCATGGTGGTTTATCCTATGTAGATGGTGGCATACCCTATGCCCATGGTGGTATATCCTATGTAGATGGTGGTATATCCTATGCCCATGGTGGTGTATCCTATGCCCATGGTGGTATATCCTATGTTCATGGTGGTATATCCTATGCCCATGGTGGTATATCCTATGCCCATGGTGGTATATCCTATGTAGATGGTGGTATACCCTATGTCCATGGTGGTATATCCTATGCCCATGGTGGTATATCCTATGCCCATGGTGGTATATCCTATGCCCATGGTGGTATATCCTATGTAGATGGTGGTATATCCTATGCCCATAGTGGTATATCCTATGTAGATGGTGGCATACCCTATGCCCATGGTGGTATATCCTATGTAGATGGTGGTGTATCCTATGTCTATGGTGGTATACCCTATGCCCATGGTGGTATACCCTATGCCCATGGTGGTATATCCTGTGCCCATGGTGGTATATCCTATGTCCATGGTGGTATACCCTATGCCCATGGTGTTATATCCTATGCCCATGGTGGTGTATCCTATGCCCATGGTGGTGTATCCTATGTCCATGGTGGTATACCCTATGCCCATGGTGGTATACCCTATGCCCATGGTGGTATATCCTATGCCCATGGTGGTGTATCCTATGCCCATGGTCGTATATCCTATGCCCATGGTGGTATATCCTATGTCCATGGTGGTATATCCTATGTCCATGGTGGTATATCCTATGCCCATGGTGGTATATCCTATGCCCATGGTGGTATATCCTATGTCCATGGTGGTATATCCTATGTCCATGGTGGTATTTCCTATGTAGATGGTGGCATACCCTATGCCCATGGTGGTATATCCTATGTAGATGGTGGTGTATCCTATGTCCATGGTGGTATATCCTATGCCCATGGTGGTGTATCCTATGTCTATGGTGGTATACCCTATGCCCATGGTGGTATATCCTATGTCCATAGTGGTATATCCTATGTAGATGGTGGTATATCCTATGTCCATGGTGGTATATCCTATGTCCATAGTGGTATATCCTATGTAGATGGTGGTATATCCTATGTCCATGGTGGTATATCCTATGTAGATGGTGGTGTATCCTATGTCCATGGTGGTATATCCTATGTAGATGGTGGTGTATCCTATGTCCATGGTGGTATATCCTATGTAGATGGTGGTGTATCCTATGCCCATGGGGTATATCCTATGTCCATAGTGGTATATCCTATGTAGATGGTGGTATATCCTATGTCCATGGTGGTATATCCTATGTAGATGGTGGTGTATCCTATGTCCATGGTGGTATATCCTATGTCCATGGTGGTTTATCCTATGTAGATGGTGGCATACCCTATGCCCATGGTGGTATATCCTATGTAGATGGTGGTATATCCTATGCCCATGGTGGTGTATCCTATGCCCATGGTGGTATATCCTATGTCCATGGTGGTATATCCTATGCCCATGGTGGTATATCCTATGCCCATGGTGGTATATCCTATGTAGATGGTGGTATACCCTATGTCCATGGTGGTATATCCTATGCCCATGGTGGTATATCCTATGCCCATGGTGGTATATCCTATGCCCATGGTGGTATATCCTATGTAGATGGTGGTATATCCTATGCCCATAGTGGTATATCCTATGTAGATGGTGGCATACCCTATGCCCATGGTGGTATATCCTATGTAGATGGTGGTGTATCCTATGTCTATGGTGGTATACCCTATGCCCATGGTGGTATACCCTATGCCCATGGTGGTATATCCTGTGCCCATGGTGGTATATCCTATGTCCATGGTGGTATACCCTATGCCCATGGTGTTATATCCTATGCCCATGGTGGTGTATCCTATGCCCATGGTGGTGTATCCTATGTCCATGGTGGTATACCCTATGCCCATGGTGGTATACCCTATGCCCATGGTGGTATATCCTATGCCCATGGTGGTGTATCCTATGCCCATGGTCGTATATCCTATGCCCATGGTGGTATATCCTATGTCCATGGTGGTATATCCTATGTCCATGGTGGTATATCCTATGCCCATGGTGGTATATCCTATGCCCATGGTGGTGTATCCTATGTCCATGGTGGTATATCCTATGCCCATGGTGGTATATTCTATGCCCATGGTGGTATATCCTATGCCCATGGTGGTATATCCTATGCCCATGGTGGTATATCCTATGCCGATGGTGGTATATCCTATGCCCATGGTGGTGTATCCTATGTCCATGGTGGTATATCCTATGCCCATGGTCGTATATCCTATGCCCATGGTGGTATATCCTATGCCCATGGTGGTGTATCCTATGCCCATGGTGGTATATCCTATGCCCATGGGGGTATATCCTATGTCCATGGTGGTATACCCTATGTCCATGGTGGTATACCCTATGCCCATGGTGGTATATCCTATGTCCATGGTGGTATATCCTATGTCCATGGTGGTATATCCTATGCCCATGGTGGTATATCCTATGCCCATGGTGGTATATCCTATGCCCATGGTGGTATATCCTATGTAGATGGTGGTATATCCTATGCCCATGGTGGTATATCCCATGTAGATGGTGGTGTATCCTATGTAGGTGGTGACACTTGTGAAGAAATTATAAAGTTATAAGTCGTGTATAAGGTGGATCAATTATTAAATATTATTGAGTAAACTACATCATCATAATATAATAATAATAGTTTCATTCTGTAAAATATAATGAACAGTCCCAGATGAAGTAATTAAGTTCGGTACTTGTTTCATAGCACGGCGCCCACTAAGCAAATAGCTTAGTGGGCTATTCGGTGTAAGAAAATTGCATCACATCGTGTAGTGTGTATAGTGCTGTGCGATGCGATATTTCATTGTATAAGCACCCATGCCATGAGATGTGATAGGTGCTTACTATGGAACGCGTCCTCTGACCTTTTCATACCCCCACTATCCACGTCGGCGTGGAGTTGATTTTATATAGTGTGGCGAGCGCAGCCACACTATATTGAATACATGTAAAGTTATCCGCGTCCGCTCGCCACACTTCAGGCTCGGTGGCTCGCTGTGCTTGCCTCACTATATAAAATCAACTCCACGCTGACATGGATAGTGGGGGTATCAAAAGGTCAGAGGACGCGTTCCGCCTCCCCTCGCGGGCTCCCTGCGCTCGCCACGCTTTGGGGTGCCGTGGATAGTGCTGGTGTTTTAGGAACACACTCACACATGCAAATTCATACAGCCGACACAGTGATGATGACATGTGTTAACTAATAACTAAGGGCAGTACGGATGGTGTAATGGTTACATTACTGCCTAACAGCACTGAGGTCATGGGTTCTATCCCCACCATGTGTTATATATACGGGGCAGTACGGATGGTGTAATGGTTACATTACTGCCTCACAGCGCTGAGGTCATGGGTTCTATCCCCACCATGTGTTATATATACGGGGCAGTATGGATGGTGTAATGGTTAGCATTACTGCCTCACAGCACTGAGGTCATGGGTTCTATTCCCACCATGTGTTATATATATAGGGCAGTACGGACGGTGTAATGGTTACATTACTGCCTCACAGCACTGAGGTCATGGGTTCTATTCCCACCATGTGTTATATATATACGGGGCAGTACGGATGGTGTAATGGTTACATTACTGCCTCACAGCACTGAGGTCATGGGTTCTATCCCCACCATGTGTTATATATACGGGGCAGTACGGATGGTGTAATGGTTACATTACTGCCTCACAGCACTGAGGTCATGGGTTCTATCCCCACCATGTGTTATATATACGGGGCAGTACGGATGGTGTAATGGTTACATTACTGCCTCACAGCACTGAGGTGATCTGCAAGGAGGGTGTGTGTTGCAGGTGCTCCAGAGAAGGTAGAGACTCAGACTTTTGCAGTAGCTCCTCCTCTGGGAATCCCCAAGCCAGGGGACCCTGGTGGGGGAAGCTTGCAGGCAAGGGCCTGCTGTACCTTTCTATGGTACGTGGAGGAGGCCGTGCAGTTGAGAGCCGGTCCAAGAGGAAGAACATCCCTGCTGTTGCAACACCTGCAGCAGGAGCCTCAGACAAAGATACAGTGAGTACAATGGAAAATGTCCCCCCGGATGAATCCGGAGGTACCCCTGTGGCAAGCCAGCCACGGGGGGAAATGATGGAAGAACCCGGCGGGGATGCAAACGCCGGTGGTGACATAGCAGTCGCTGCGGGGGGACCTGGTGAAATGGTGTCAGAAGAGTCTGAGGAAGAAATGCAGTCTGAGGATGAAGACTTAAGTGCAGAAGAAGATAATGCTTTTGAGAAAATGGGTCTAGAGGAATTAAATAAAGAGGCGAAAAAAGTTTACCAAAGAGTCTATAAAGCAAAGAAAAAGAGAAATTCTTGCCTTTCATGGGAGCGCCATGTATGGAGAGATAAGATTGTTACAAATTCAAAAATCTTGTCAAAATTAAAGACTCATATTGCAAAAAAAATGAAAGGTGAAAGAAAAAGCAAAGATTTTCCTCAGGCGGAGAAAGGGTTAATTGCAAGCCAGGAGCTTCAGGATTCCCTTGCTCCAGCTGATGCAGATGAGTTAATGGAGAGCAGCTGCAAAGGAGGCGGCCTATTCCCTGCAAGTCCAGATCAGCTGATGGAAAAAACCAGCAGCATGGAGATGCAGCTGCAGATTGAGAAGCCCATGCAAATGAACTCAGAGGAAAAGAGAGTGCAGCTAACAGCTGAGGTGGAAGGCACTGAAAAGATGAAGCAGGTCCCCCGGGACACAGTAAGTATGAATGTTGCAAATGTTGTGTCCCGGGGAGACTCTGGTGCAAAGTCTGAAACCAATGAAAAAAACTGTATGATACGGGACAGTGCTCTAACTCCGGCTGTGGGTGCAGGTAAAGGGGAAAGTTTTGTCTACATTGCAGACAGTACTCCCAACCTTGCAGGGACAGCTGGGGGAGGGGGAAATATGGACAGTGAAAAAATGGATACAAATTGTGCGATGAAGGATGATGGGCAGATGCCCGGACCGAGCAATGTCACTGCTAATGCCCAAAAATGTTTTAAAGGTGTTAAAGAAACGGCTGAGAGTAATAATAATGTTTCTACCAGAAATGTAAAATTGTGTGAAGCTGAAAAGTTGGCACAGGGCCAAAAATGTTTAAATAAGGCAAATTTAAAGGCTGATGAGGCACAAATAATGCAAACTGTATATGGGGATGTACTAGTACCTGAAAGAGCTGGGGCTGCTTTCAAGTTGATTGCAGAAAACATCCGTACAAAGAAAGTGCAGGTAAAAGCCGGTGATGGTACTGGAGTTTCTGAGCTTGGAACTCCAGACCCAATTCAAATGCCAGCACCTATATCTTATGCCAATATGATAAAACAAACAAATAAAAGAAATGAAGACAGACAAAGTCAGGTCATGAGCCAGAGTGTAATTCAGAGAAGGAGAAATGTGATACAGTTTAAGTGGGTTCAGTCAGATCCGGTCCCCACAAAAGAAAAATTTATTAATTTAATCTTTACTCTGGATTGCAGTGCTCATGACCTAACGGCATGTATTCATCCAGAAAGGTCTCAAATTTTTGATCTCAGTTTTGTTTTTATGAGGAAAATGAATGAGGTTGTAGACCAATGGCAAGTAAGAAAATTTGAAGAAGCTTATAAGGGCTATGAAATTGTATCAGTGTCAAAACCAGAGAATGTCAGAGCAAGGATATTGGTGAGGGATGAAACTATCCCAGCTGACGACATAAAGTACTGGTTGAGTAGACAATGCATCTGGATAGGGGACATGGTTAAGGTTGGACACACCTTAGGAGTCTGGGGAGGTGCATGGTCTGTGCAGATAAGATTACACCAAGTTGAAGGAAGGACAAAACATCTCCCTTCGGCTGCTTATATCGGGAGAGACCGTATACAGGTGTTCTATCCAGGCCAGCCAAGGACCTGCTTTCGTTGTGGCGAAGAGGGGCATATGAGCAGTGAATGTGGAAACGTAAAATGCTCCCTCTGCAACGAGGCAGGTCACCCCTCGAGGTCGTGTAACATAGTAAAATGTAACTTGTGCGGCCTTGAGGGGCATCCCTACAGTAGATGCCCAGAATCTATGCGCCATATGGATAGAACACCTGGAGCGGGAACAAAGGGGAAATTCAAAAAGGCTACAGTAGAAGAGGAGACTCTGGTAGTTTGGGAAAGAGACAAAGATTCAGAAAGGGAGGAACAGTTTCAGGAAGTGAGGAAGAGGAAAAGTGCCACAAAAAGGAAAGGGGATGAAGAGATAGTGAGCATATCCAACAGGTTTCTAGTTTTTTCCGAAGAAGATGAGGATAGTGAGGAGGAGGAGGAGGAGGAGGAAGTCTATAAGGAAGGGGAGACTTTAGCTCTTAGGAAAGTTGAGAAAGAAGTAGGGAAGAGAAAGAAGAAAAAAGCAAATAAGAAAGGGAAAACGCAAGGGAAGAAAAGTAAGAAGGAGGAAGGAAACGGGGAGAAAATAGAAAAAGTAGCCTTGGAGACAGGGAAAGTGGTAAAATTAATTAGTTCAAAAGAGAAAAAGGGAGAAGGGGAGCATGAAACAATACACAGAGAGGTGGTGACAAGGGATGAAGGAGAGCAAGGTGACCCGGAAAGAAACAGAGTCAACTTGCTAAATGTCTCAGACAGGCCTCCTGATCCTGTAAAAAGGAATGATGGTTTGTCTGAGGGTATGGCTGAGGATATGGATGTGTTGGGTGGTGGTGAATGTAAGGATGGTGGTGGGTCTGGTGTAAATAAGTAAAGGATTTGGTATTGCCCTACACTATGGTTTTTTGCATGGATCCTCACCCCATAAGATGTGCCACAATTAATGTGGCTTCTATACATTCTGAGCGAGCTCGGTTCATGGCTTTTGATTTTTTTAGAACAGCAGAGGTAGACATCTTTTTCCTCCAGGAGACCAGACTGAGGACCCTAGAAGCCTTGCATAAGGCTAAAAGGGAATGGAGTAGGGGGTCCTCATTCTGGTCTCTTGCGGCCGAGCCGTATACTGGGGTGGCGGTATTTTTTTCCGACATGGTAACCGTGCACAGAATCATAGAAATTGAAGTAGGAAGATGTATGGTTTTGGATGTCACCTTTAGAGGACATGACCTAAGGCTGATCAATATCTATGGTCCCCAAAAAGCTTGGGATAGGAAATGTCTTTTTGAGGTGATAAAACCATTCTTATTCACAGCCCAACAGGTCGTTTTTGGTGGTGATTATAACACTGTTGTAAGAACCAAAGACAGAGGAGGTACCAGAAGCAGTAGGACCTTGGGCTATGATGCAAATTATTTAGTTAGAATGGTTAGAGAGGCTGGTCTGGTGGATGTCCATATTAGGCATACTCCGGACCTCACTGGGTACACTTTTTATAGCGGTCAGAATAAAAGTAGAATAGATAGATTTTTTGTCAAAACAAATTCGAAAACTCTGCCTTCCAAGGTGGAGCCAGTAGAATTTTCAGATCACTGCTTTCTTAGTTTTTCATTGAATGCTTCACAGTCCATCCAGAAAGGGAGGGGTCTGTGGAGGCTGAACTCAGAGCTCCTAAAGGAAGAGAGTGTGAAGCAGTCTCTCAGAGGTCTCTTTGAGGATCATGAATCACTGTTGGAGGCAGGATGGAGTAAATCAGAGTGGTGGGAGGAAATGAAAAAGAAGGTCCAAGGTTTTTTCAAAAGACTGATTAAAAACAGAGGATTGAAAAAAAAGAGTGCCTACTATGTTCTTAAAAGGAAATTGGATTTCTTGATCTCTGAGGGTGGAGATGGTGGGGAAATCTCCCAGGTGAAGGCTCAGATGAAGGAATTTCAGTATAACCGATTGGCATCTTTGATTCTGGAGAGGGATTATGGTACATACCACTCACCGGATCCCTACCAGAATTGTAGAAAAGCCGTCGAGGCAAGAGAAGTCAGTGGCCTATATGATGGAAGGGGTGTGCTTCAGGAGAGGAGGGAAGGCATCCTGGAAGTCATTAGAGCCTATTATTCTGATCTCTTGTCTGAGCAAGCACCTATCAGAGAGAAGATGGAGACTTTTCTGAGGGAGACACCAGGTCTGATGGAGCCAGATGGCTCTCTTGAGTGTTTGGACAATAAGATTGGAGTAGAGGAAGTTAGGGAAGCAATTGATGGTTTGACATCAAAAAAGTCACCTGGACCGGATGGTCTAACATCGGAGTTCTATAAGGAATTCTCTGATGTATTAGCTCCCCGTCTCACGGATGTGTTCAATGCAAGTTTGGAGGAAGGAAATCTGCCTCCTTCCATGAGACGGTCGGCTCTAATCTTATTGTCCAAAGGAAAAGACCCAGCCCGTATTGAGAATTGGCGCCCCATCGCTCTTCTTAATACGGACAGGAAGATTTTGGCAAAAGTTTTCTTTAACAGAATAATGGAGTTTTCTGAGAGGCTTCTCTCCCCCTCCCAGCACTGTACAGTGAAGGGGCGTAGCACTTTTAGTGCGGTCCTTGGTGTCCGGGAAGCCGTGGAGCGGTGCAGGGCTGGGGGGGAAGGAAAATTCCTGCTGGCCTTGGATCAATCTAAAGCTTTTGACCGTGTCAATCATGAGTATCTTTGGAAATTACTTGAAAGGTATGGCTTTCCGTCAAAAATGGTCAATTGGTTAAAGGTTCTTTATAAAGAGGCCGAGAGCTTCCCGCTTGTGAATGGTTGGGTAGGGCCCAAATTTGGGGTAAGCTCGGGTGTGCGTCAGGGTTGCCCCCTGAGCCCTCTTTTATACGTGTTTGCAATTGATCCTTTCGTGAGGGGGATTGAGAGCAGCAGGTTGGAAGGGGTGCAGCTGTCACCGGAGTGTACTCTAAAGGTGGTAGCCTATGCAGATGATGTTACGGTGGTCTTGTCAGCGGAGGAGGAGGCAAGTGACATCAACCAACTAGTGACTGATTTTTCTGAGGCGTCTGGTTTGAAGATAAATCAGGACAAGTGTGAAGTTTTCTGGATGGGGGAGGGAGGGAAAGAATTTTCTCTCCCGGACACCCTCCCCAGGCCTAAAGATAGTATCAAAATATTAGGCATCCAATTTGATCACGGAGATTATTCCTTGCTAAATTGGGGAAGAAAGCTAGATGATGTCACCAAGAAGGTCAATTTCTGGAAAGGGTGCAAGTTCTCCCTGAGAGAAAGGGTTGACATTTGCAAAACTTATTTGATACCAATGTTCCTTTACATCAGCTATGTCTGTTTTTTGCCTCAGTCTTTGTGGTCTAGATTATGTTCCGTGTTTTTTCAGATGTTCTGGGGAAACAAGATGAACATAGTCAAGAGAGGAATCACGTACAGATCGAGGGCAGAAGGGGGCCAGGAAATGGTCAATCCTGTAGTCCTTTTTGTAACAACTTTTTTGAAATTGAATGTGGGAGGTCTATTTTTAGACAACCCCCCTCGATGGGTACATGGTTTCATGGAATGGATGTCTCCTTATTCTAGAACATGGATAGATGGTGGTCGGATGGGAAGACCTTGGACCAGGCGAGGTTACCTTCCGATTTACGTGATTCAATCCATAAAGATGATTACCAAGTGGAGTTTGAAGGTGGGTGATGTGAGAGATCTCTCGAGAAAGGAGATGGGGAAGAGGATCTTGCAGACCTACTTTTATGCTCCACTGGCTTTGAGAGATTGCCCAGGGGATGTCTGTTCAGCTGGGTTGAAACTGCTTAATGAGCAGAGGATCCCACTGAAGTTTAGAGACATTGCCTGGCTTTCTTTCCAAGGGAGACTTTACGTTAAAGGGAATATTAAGTTTAGAGGTGCCAATACCCGTGATTGTCCACGTGAGGAATGTCCTGGGGAGGAGGAGACAATGGACCATTTCTTTCTTAAATGTCCCTTCAATGTAAACATTTATCAAGATGTCTCAGTTGCTCTAGGGATCCCTTGTCTTTCGGGGCTAAGTTACCCGGAGTGGGTCTATGGGGCATTCAAAGGTTATGGGAATTTTGATTTATGCACAATTTATATGATTAGTTTAGCAGTCAGGTATCACATGTGGAATGCACGGTGTCATGTTATATTGAGACAAAAGATCCTCCCTGTTAGGACGGTGGTGGGTCTTATTCTACATGAGGTGAAGGTAATGATGGAAATGGAAAAGGAGAAGCTGGATGCCATCAGCTGGTCTCGCTTGTGGGGCCGGTTGAAACCTCCTTAGTAGGTGGCAAATAGTAGAACCTGGAACATACTGGGACTCTGTTCTTTTTATTTTCACACAAAATAAAGGGAATATGGAATATGAAATAAAAGAATGTTTTACATACATGTTTTGCTAGTACCAGATCCTTCACTTAAAAAATAAATGTAGGTGGAGAAAATGGTTGGGGGGAGTAAATGAAGAGATGAAAGGCGTCTTGTGGGTAAGGGTAATGAATGTGTTCTGTATTAAAGGTGATGGGTATAGTGGTGAAGGTGGAGGAGAGGTATGATAGGAATGAATGTAGTGAGAATGAATGAAGATGGAAGGACGGGAGGATAAGGTAAAAATGATGGTAAGTTTAAAAGTGGAGTGGAAGGAGAGATGTATGGGAAGGTATGAGTATGAGAGGGTATGGGCCAGGGTGGATGTTTTGGAGAAGGAGAAATGGTGGAGCTCAGGATCAGGAGAAAGTACAGAATAGGAAAGTTTATTTTGTATAAGATTGTTAGGTGGTGAAGGTGGGAAATAAAAAAAAAAAAAAAAAAGGGGTGGGGGGATGGTGGGAAGGTATGGGGATATGGATCAAATTGATGTTTGTAAATTTATGTGAAATTATATTTTATACTGTATATGAAATGGTATATATTTTTGTACAAAAGGTTGCAATCTTCAATAAAGAAGCATTGTCATGGGTTCTATCCCCACCATGTGTTATATATACGGGGCAGTACGGACGGTGTAATGGTTAGCATTACTGCCTCACAGCACTGAGGTCATGGGTTCTATCCCCACCATGTGTTATATATATACAGGGCAGTACGGATGGTGTAATGGTTAGCATTACTGCCTCACAGCACTGAGGTCATGGGTTCTATCCCCACCATGTGTTATATATACGGGGCAGCACGGATGGTGTAATGGTTAGCATTACTGCCTCACAGCACTGAGGTCATGGGTTCTATCCCCACCATGTGTTATATATATATATACAGGGCAGTACGGATGGTGTAATGGTTAGCATTACTGCCTCACAGTGCTGAGGTCATGGGTTCTATCCCCACCATGTGTTATATATACGGGGCAGTACGGATGGTGTAATGGTTACATTACTGCCTCACAGCGCTGAGGTCATGGGTTCTATCCCCACCATGTGTTATATATATACAGGGCAGTACAGATGGTGTAATGGTTAGCATTACTGCCTCACAGCGGTGAGGTCATGGGTTCTATCCCCACCATGTGTTATATATACGGGGCAGTACGGATGGTGTAATGGTTAGCATTACTGCCTCACAGCGGTGAGGTCATGGGTTCTATCCCCACCATATGTTATATATACGGGGCAGTACGGATGGTGTAATGGTTACATTACTGCCTCACAGCACTGAGGTCATGGGTTCTATCCCCACCATGTGTTATATATACAGGGCAGTACGGATGGTGTAATGGTTAGTATTACTGCCTCACAGCGCTGAGGTCATGGGTTCTATCCCCACCATGTGTTATATATACAGGGCAGTACGGATGGTGTAATGGTTAGTATTACTGCCTCACAGCGCTGAGGTCATGGGTTCTATCCCCAACATGTGTTATATGTACAGGGCAGTACGGATGGTGTAATGGTTAGTATTACTGCCTCACAGCACTGAGGTCATGGGTTCTATCCCCACCATGTGTTATATATACAGGGCAGTACGGATGGTGTAATGGTTACATTACTGCCTCACAGCGCTGAGGTCATGGGTTCTATCCCGACCATGTGTTTTATAAATACGGGGCAGTACGGATGGTGTAATGGTTACATTACTGCCTCACAGTGCTGAGGTCATGGGTTCTATCCCCACCATGTGTTATATATACGGGCAGTACGGACGGTGTAATGGTTAGCATTACTGCCTCACAGTGCTGAGGTCATGGGTTCTATCCCCACCATGTCTCTAACTGTGCGGAGTTTGTATTTTCTCCCCGAGCTTGTGTGGGTTTACACCGGGTACTCCGGTTTCCTCCCACAATAAAAAATATACAGATAGATTAATTTGCTTCCAGCAAAAAAATAACCCTAGAATGTCTGTGTGTGCATGTACATGTGGTAGGGAATATAGATTGTAAGCTCCACTGGGGCAGGGACTGATGTGAATGTTCAAATATTCTCTGTAAAGCGCTGTGGAATATGTGTGCGCTATATAAGAAACTGCTAATAAATAAATAAATATTAACTAATTTACTGAACTAATTGGATTAATGAGCATAAATAATTAAGAACAATTAAAATATAACAAGTTTAAAATCAGTAACAGAAATTATTAAAAAACCAGAAGAAGAAAAAGAACAGGAATAATAAATGACAACATGATTATTAATCGACCTTTGGGAGGAGCTTCAGGGCCTCAATGATACGGCGGAAGGGTCCTCAGCTCCCAAAGTTTTGCGCCACATGAACTCCGTTAAGTATGACTGCAGCACATGACGCGCAGTGCCTCTTTGGTGCTTATTCCGCCACTTGCATGCACCCCAAAGTCTTTCCACATTTTGGTCGTGGACCCCTGTTGCCGGATCAATAAAATTGAACCGGTGGTTAACCGTGAAATGACAGTATCCAAATTCAAGTTGGGCGGTAGAATATGCCCTCCAGCAGTCTGTATATACTGTCGTGCCCGGCTCTATACTCTGCTGGATGGAGTCCATTAACGTTGTCTCATCACGCCTGGCCACCATTTCCAGGAAGCACTGCTCTGTCTCCCGGCAGATCCCTCCGAATATCCACTGCTGTGGAAGAATGCGGCCAGCATTGTTCTTCCTCTTCACAAAAAGTGTCTCATCCTCTTCTACGATGTGCCCAGGGCCACTAATCCTCCGCTGGGGCTGTACCATTATGTCCAGGGCACATGCCACTAGGAATCTATCAATACCAAATAATCACCAGAAATCCCCACCAGCTCTGAGGTACACTTCTTGTCACGACAGAATATCACCTCAGATTTCTGAGAGGATCTGACAGGGGGCGGGAACGGGAAAATTGCATCACATCGAATGCTACTACTGTACGTGATGCGATTTCAGTACGTTTCCGTACGTAATAAATCTGGGCGCCCTGCTAGGAAACAAGTACCTTAAGTTTTATATCCTTAATGCAGCAATAATGTAGATAGCCCACACTACTTTCAGTTTAGTGTTCAGGGCAGCTTGGAAATAGATTATATTATCATATCAGCAGAGGCAATCGAGTCACCTGCCTCTGGGCTCCAAGCCCAGAAGGTGCACCCTACTGCAGCACCTGTGTGGTTCACAATGGAATCTAAGGCCCTTGTTCTGGTTCACTTTCATATGCAAATTCCTTCTCAAATGGGAAAAACCATGGCCCTTATTCTGATCGGTGCGTACTTTCCCGAATTCTTACGGAGCGGGCCGCACGCCACGCTGTGCAGACATCGTCCGTAGAAACGCCCACCGAGCCTCTGCATTCGGACGGACTCACTCTTTAAGAAGAGGGCGTGTGTACGGACGACATCCAAACCTTGCGTGTGCGGTGGACACGAACAGATTCTGCGCGGTCTTACAGCGTAAGCACAGTCTTAGCGCGTCAGAACGTACGGGAACCTGGCCATACGCACCAATGCGGTGTATTTACGCAAAATTCAACACTATTATCTGAGCACAGAAATCGATCACATGACCCACTTATGCAATTAGGCAACCTCATTAAAAAGTGCTTGTTTTATATTGGAATCAATTAAATCCTAATACATACTGAAACACATTACTACTACATTCATTACAGACATTAACCCTTACATCATGTGAACATAACATACATCGATATACAGTATGTACATTTTGCTAATTTAAAAGAGTATAAACAATTTACACATATACTGTTTAATGTAAACAAAATACACAGACAACTTCTAACTGTAATAAACAATTTATTAAAACTAGCGCAAAAAATTTTAATGAAAAAAAAAAAATTACAAAATAAGGTCGGTAAGGTCTTGTAAATCGGCCATGACCAGCCGCATGTGGTCCCTCATTCTCAAGAGGGCCCCACGTATACCCTCTTCTGCTTGGGCTGGCTCATCTGTGGACATGTTAAAAAGGGTCAAATTAGTAATGATATTCATGCATACATTTAACATAGTCATACATAAATTAAATAAATGCAAGGTGACAGGTGTGTGTGTGTATATATATATATATATATATATATATATATGTATATAGAGACATATATAACTATATATGACACATACATCTATACATACATGCATACATCCTAGATGGAAAGCCTGTTTTTTTTCCCTCTACCCTTTACTCTGTAGAACACCTCACAGTCATAGTGCTCCTTCTGAATACAAACCCACCCATGACTAAGCTCTGAGAAGCATGTCACGCGCAGCACCAATCCCAACTCATCAAAAAGCGCTCAGTGTCTGTTATATGATGGAGCGTGGCATGGGACTTAGTCAACTCTCAGGAATGCACAGTACATTTGTGCAATCAAGCATGGCTTGCCTGTTGATGGTGTGCTCCATAAATTATTGTCATAATGCCAGTTAGGTGAAGCTGCAGCACTAACCCAATCCCATGCACAAAATCATTACTAAGACCAAATCAACACACAATTATGGTGCCAACAATACAAGCAGACCGCAGGGGGTGTTTAGCTAGAGGAGGGCCCAGGGGCACTGACCACTTGTGACTCCATTCTAAGCCACGCCTGTCCATACTCCATTTATGTCATACTTAATCTAGTTTAGAAAGATTAATCACCGGTAAACTCTATTCACCTATATGAGGCTACAGATTGTACGCTTGCAGCAGGGACATGTAACCCTTACATGAGCACGTCATCCCTTTCTTCCAGGATACAGATTAACTACACAGGTTCAGTGACACTTAAAATCGACCTGAAAGCCATCCCCACAACCTGTGTCATTAATATGTGTCCAGGATGAAAGGGATGGTTTGGGCACCCTATCTAACCCCTAAGTGTGTCTGTTGCTACCCTGTTTCTTAAATGACTTGATAGTATTTTAAAACACAATTGAATAACCAGTGCTAAATATCAAATAGTAGATGAGAAAAGGAATAATGATTCTTTATGTATACATACCACTTTCGGCCGCCTGCACCACCTCACAGGCCTCCTCATCCTCCTCTTCTTCCGGGGCCTCCTCAGCTGGCACCTCCTCCTCCTCCACTGGCACCACCTCCTCCTCCACTTCCTCCCCTTCCTCTGGCACCTCCTTCACCTCCACTTCCTCCGCCTCTCCTTCCTCCAACACCACCTCCTCGTCCATCTCATCGGTGACCTCCTCCTGGGCCTGGGCCGCCTCTGCCTCCTCCCGTGCCTGTCTTGCTCGATCCCGTGCTGTGTTTGAGATAAAAAAGTGCCAATTAGGGGTCATTTGGACAGATGTATTAAGCCTTAACAAGCAATAAATCCAAAGGTGATAAGTAGAGATAAATGTACAGCCAATCAGCTCCTTGGTGGCTTTTATAAAACACAACCTGTAACATGGCAGTTATGATGTGACATTTGGGCCATTGTAAGCATCAAAAACAATAATCCTACACAATTACATATTTTATGACCATTACAGGGTGTCAAACAGGAAGTACCACACATATAGTGTATGCCATGTTTAACTCATGATCAGCCAGGTTACCTTATTGGTTTAAAAAAGGTCATGTAAAAATATTGTACAATTGGCCATTCAATGTGTAAACACTTACATCGTGCAATGCTGGCCCGTATTAGCTGGAGCTTTTCTGGCTGGCGGCGCCTCAGATCCGACCATCGCCGCTCCAGCTGGGCGATGGTCCTGCGCACCTGGGTGCGCGCGAATATGCGCCTGCGGGCTGCGGCATACGCCTGGCGCTTTTGTCGGTTGGTAATGAAGGGCCCCGCACGCCCCAGCTTGGTCTCCATAACGGAGACCAGTGCCCTCAGCTCCGCTGGAGAGAATGGGGCTGCTCTCCCATAGGCCGCCATCTTAGCAATGGCACAATTCAAGCAATCATGTCCTGTAATTGGATGTTCAGAGTGATATTTGGTATTAACTTTATTGTTCATTTTGTCATTAACAGCGTGTATGCGCCAGGACAGACGGCTATCCCATTGCATCGCTGTACCTGTGCATAGTTTAGCAGACCATGCCATTACTTACTATCTCCTAAACAGACAGTGTACAATAAGATGGTAACCCATTATATATAATCTATTACATTCACCAAACATGGGTGAAAGCAACAGGTGAAATAGTCTGCATCACTAGCCAGTTACACCTAACTCTACAAGGTACTAAACTGCTTTATTATAGAGAAAGCTATGCAGCAGAAGCATAGCAAATAGTGCAAGACCTTTTCCCAATATTAGGCCATGCTGCCATGTGTACACTTACCTTCTACTGGGCCACACTAGAGATGTTGAATGAAATGTACCTAGCATCAAGCCAGAATTTGGAGACCTTTCACATGTGATTTGGATGCTAGCACTGATTACTTGTGCCTAAGTGGTGGACTGGTTTTACATATGGAATGGTTAGTGTCATTTGTACTACATACCAAACAAGTGCTCAGTACAGATGTACATTCACATATACATTTCATGTCTGACCTCAGTTTTATTTGGTCATTGGAGTACAAATCTGCAATTAGCTACTAAATCAGACTTACTAAGTTTGCCAGGTTTTTAATTTTTATTTTCCGCAGGTAGGGGCGTGGCCTATGCGCCGCATGGTCTACGCTGCCGTACGGAACGCAGGGTGTCGCTGATGTATGCCAATTACAGAAATAGGATATAAAGGTGTGTTACAAAACTGCAATGTTGTTGCAAACATGGCTGGCTCACAATCTGAGGAAGAGCAGGTGTTGCAGGACCAGTTTGCCCACATGGACTCCAACACCAGCTATGTCCCCCTCAACCCAGACCAGCCATTGGGAGAACAGCAGCCAGATGGGCCATCTACTTCAGGCCAATCGGCAGCTGGCCCATCTTCAGCCTCAGCAGAATCATTGGGAACACAACAGGTGGCTTCCCAACAGAGTAGCCTGGCCAGCACTTCGAGTACAGTGACAGGTGGCCGTGGCAGTGGCCGTGGCGGTGGCAGTGGCCGTGGCCGTGGGCGTGGCCGAAATAGGGCAACAGAGGAACCAAGCCGCAGAAACATGGCATTCGAAGCGCAGGAGCTTGCCATACTGGTACCCCGCGCACGGGATTGGATCGAGTGTCCACAGGACAGGTTGACACACACAAGGAGATGGAAGATTTGGGAGGACATAACGGCGGAGATTAATGCGGTGGCTCCACAAGTTCGTGAGACGGAGCACGTTAAGAAGAGGCAAGTTCATGTGTGTTACATTTGAGCAGTACAAGACCAGTAATGTTTACATTAGATGTTAGATGGAGATGGTCAATGGCTGGTCACGTTGCTTGGAGCCACAGACATGTTTGCCATGTCATTTAATCAATAGTTATTGTAGGGTGAGTGTGAATGTATCTTCTTAAGGCCCATACACACTTAAATATTTTCATTTCAAAAGACTTTGCCAAAATCTCTGAAAGATATATCTTTCACCAAAGTAGTTCGTACACACTGAGCTATTTTCACCAAAGAGCGAGAGATTTTCAGCCGGCGAAAGACTTTGATGAAAATCTTTCATTATAAAAGGATATTTACATAATGGGCGGGGTTTATATTCCAAGAGTGGGAGCAGGGGCCCTTTAATTTCAATGTGTTTCTGTTCTTGGGTCCTGATTCAGAACTGATCGCTGGGCTGCGTATATTGGGAGCCCAGCGATCAGGTAAACGCCGCCCTGGCCGTTACCGCTACAATATACATTGGTGGGCATATATATGGGATGCGGTTAATTTCCCGGCGGTCGGATTCCCGGTGGTCAAAATCCCAATGCTGGAATCCCGACCGCCGAAATCCTGAAACTTTCTCCCTACGTGGGTGTCCACGACACCCATAGAGGGAGAATAAATTAGCGCGCCGAGCGCAGCGAGGCACCGGGCCCGCTGCGTGGCGAGCCCGCAAGGGGGGGCAATCCACGTCCCCCCCCTTGTTGGGATTTCGGCGGTCGGGATTCCAGCGTCAGGATTCCGACCGCTGGGATTCCATACCGAATCTATATATATATATATATATATATATATATATATATATATATATAGATATAAATATATATCGATATATAGATATATATAGATATATACAGATATATCTATATATAATATATATATATATATATATATATACACAGTATACACGCACATATATATATATATATATATATATATTAATATTAGGAAGCCTTGCATTGGTGTCAGTGGTTATATATATATATATATATATATATATAGCCTTGCATTGTGGCAGTGGTCATTTATTTATATATATGTATGTATATATATATATATATATATATATATATATATTGGGGCACCTTGCATTGGTGGCAGTGAAGCTGCGTCAGCAGGGGGACACTTGGGAGCAGGGGGCGGCTGGAAGCACTTTGCCGCTGGCACCGAGTGCTGACAGAGGAAGAGGAGGACATGTGACAGGGGGGACCGAGAGCTGCTGCGTGGCGGCGGGCTTGCTGCGGCTGCTGACAGTGAGTCTTTTCCTCCCTGCTCCGTCTCCGTGCTGGGAGCAGGGGGAGGGAGCAGGGGGAGGCGGCGGGGCGGCACACGGGTGAAAGTGGTTAATCTTTCAGCCCGTGCAGCGTACACATACAGCGATGATGGATAAAAAACCATCCATCATCGCTGGCATGCTGGTAAAACCAGCCGACGTGGGACCTCGCTAGCGATGATGCGGGAGCGCGCCTCATCGCTAGGAGGCAATCTGTGGGGCATACACACTAGGCAATTTTCAATTGAAAATCGCTCAAAACGGCTGTTTTCAACGATTTTCAGGTGAAAATCGTCAAGTGTGTATGGGCCTTAAGGGTTGTTTTTATATTTTTATAGAATGTAAGTTGTGTGTAATGAAGCACATGTTGTCATCTGTTGCAGATTGCAATGTGTGCTACAGCAAACATAAGGAGTGACATGTAGTAATATGTAAACTTTGATTGCAGGTGGCACGACTTCAAAACCAACCTCAAGAAGAAATTGACCCAGCGGTGGGAACACAGCCACACCTCTGGGGCTGGCCCCATGCCTGGAAAGCTGAAGCTCACCCCCCTGGAGGAGATGGCACAGTGCTGCATTGCAGTAGAGAAGGTCCGGGGGGTGAGCACCATCGATAGCGAGGCCCCAGCGGAAGTCTGGGCTTCTTTTCTTGAAGGTAATTATTTGCCATGCCATAAGTAGCTGGTCCTAAATTTGCATGGAATGTGTTGTAATTGTAATTTTCTCTTTCACCAGCATCCCCACCGCTTGGGCCAGAATCTCTTGAGGTTGAGGAGTCTGTGCCACCTGCCACCAGTACCAGGCCCGTGCAGCAGCAGCAGCCACTGCCCGAGGCCGAATTCGACAGGTGGGTGCAGGTGCTTTCCCATATTCACCAGCAGGGACACTTGGCATCAGAGCGGATGCGTAGGACCGAGGAGGTCATGCAGGGTTTGGTCAGCACCCAGCAGACAATAGCTGGGAGCCTGCAGTCTATGGCTGGCACCCAGCAATCAATTGCAGGTGCTGGCTGATCAAGCCCTGCGCCAAAATGACCTCCTCCTCCACCATAAAGAGCTTATGGTGGAGCTAGTTGCCAGCAATAGGGTCCTATTGTCATCCGTTTCTGGTGCATTACCACCAGCAGCACTCCCTGCTGGCAGAGGGGGAACACCATCCCCCCCCCTCACCAGCATCTGCTCCACCTGGGCCATCATCAGAACGTGCCCGTGGCCGTGGCCGAAGAGCTGCTGCACGTGGCAAGGAGCCTACCAGGGGCAAACGTGCCCGCAAATGAACTTGTGTCCGCATTAATCTCCACCCTTATGTCTTCCTAAATCTTTCATTGAGCTGTGTGTGTCAGCTTCCTGTGTCCAATTCCGTGCAGAGGGTACCCACATTTGCCCTCGTTTCGAATGTCATGTTTGGTGCCCCTGTTGCCCTCTTTCGGCTACCATTACTGTCTGCTGTACTTGAAGTGTTGGTGCTATACTTTTGTTGTGAAGCCACCTGATGTGTTCCTAATGATTCTGCTGTGGCTATGTATGTCAAAAATTCATGTATTTATTATATATTTTTTTATTTTTATTCCTGGCATGGTACCTTTTAATTTGTTACGGTTTCCATTTTATTTTATAAGTTCTGGTAATAAATGTTTTTTTTTTGCCCCCAAATGTGTGGTTTAATTGATACATGTAGAAGTGACATGTCTATTTCTATTATTAATATTAAGTTGTGTCCATTATTTGCAGTGTAAAAGTGTGTGAAAAGTGCAGCATATATGTGTGTGTGTTTAGTAATGTTCCATTGAAGCTGCAATGGTTCCAATTGAAGCACTGACAAGCGTGTACTTAATGAGTAATGAGTAAAGGAGTGGATTGTATTGTGTTCAGCTGACATTGGTTGAGGTGCGCCCGTCCTGATTAGGCGTTCCGATTGCCTAGCGCATGAACGAGTGGTGTCCGCAAAGCAATACTTGCTTATGGACACCGCATATTTCTTGCCTTTTTGTTCGCGTGCATTCGGTGTGCTGTCCGAATGCACGCCCACCAAAATAAGTGCACTCCCCCGTGTCCGCCCATATTTCCGCCCAGTTTAGCCCACTTTGAAAGTACGCCCCTGTGTAGTTCCGAATGACGCCCATAATACGCCCATATTTCCCGAGTGATTGCGGTGCATATTTCTGTACGGTATTAGTGAGTACAAGTACGTAGACCATGCGTGGCACATGCGCATAGCGTTCCCCACGCATGCGCAGACGGCTAAAAAACGCAATCCGCAAGTATTCGGAAATGTACGCATCGACCAGAATAAGGCCCCATGTGCACTGCAGGGGGGCAGATGTAACATGTGCAGATAGAATTAGATTTGGGTGAGTTATTTTGTTTCTGTGCAGGGTAAATACTGACTGCTTTATTTTTACATTGCATTATAGAACTCACTTTGAAGTGAAACCCCACCCAAATCTAACTCTCTCTGCACAAGTAACATCTGCCCCACCTGCAGTGCACGTGGTTTTGTTTATTTGAGAAGGAATTTGCCTCTGTGAGTGAACCAGAATAAGGTCCTAGGTGCTCCCACTGCTGTGTAGTCAATGATCTCTGTCCCAGGAGCCCTGATAACACATGCAATAGGGGTAGGACTGCTCCTGCCTGGTGTCGCTCAGCCTGCGCTACAGCAAGAAACAGGGAATCCACTGCTGCTAGACCATAAGATGGGACCCACAGCTGAGTGCTGGGTGTGGTCACAACCCACCGGCCGTTGTCACACCACTTATTAAGGGGAAGGAACACCAAATTCCAACGTGCCTCTGGGTGACTGGGATGAACTTATTCCTTTGCGGAGAACCGCTGCTGCTGGGATCCACAATGATGTGTGGCTGGATTAAGAGGCTGTGGTGAGTTTCATCCCCCGAATCTATGTATAACTGTCTATGTTTCTACCGCCGGCGGCGTTTTATTCTGGGATATAAAACCATTTTGGGGTCCACAAAACGGAATTGATGAGTTTTGCTCCCAATTGGAGCTTTAGCAAATAGGAGTGCAGGATATCTACATTATTGCTGCATTATGGATATAGGGCCTTATTCAGGTTCACACACAAAGCTGCAAAATTAGAGTTCCCCTGCACGCAAGCCAATTTTCAGCTTGCCATCCGGTGACATCAGCTGCCCGCACCCAACGACTGTGTCATCGCCGAATTGCCATTGGAACGCCCAGTGTTTTTCATGAGAACACCAATGAAATGCTGGGCGTTCCCATGGGCACAGCCTGTTGATGCCACCCCAGTCCCTTGTAAGCACTGCTAGGTGCAAGCGGGATGGAGTATAAGCAATCTGCCGCGCCCGCTTACATAAATGCTTATGCACATACTCAGTCACTAAACATCACTCCCCCGATATAAACCAAATACATCAGAATCGTCTCCATACATCGGAATTCCTTTGTAGGGGACTGTTCAGAATATTCTACGAAACCGCACTATTTTTATTGATATCTGACAGTGTTATAGATTAGAAGATACAGTTGTTTCGAATTCCACACTAGGTTGGGGGGGGAGGGTAGTAGCCTGAAACAACTATAACAGGAAATGATGCCCCTCTTCAGGGTCTGGTGGCTGGTTGTCCTGGTCCCCTGAGTCCAGCGGAGACGAGAATAGTAGACTCTTTTTTTAGGGCACTCTTTGAAAATTAGTTTACTTTAAAATATAACTTTTGGGGAATGTGGGGTGGTGATACACTTATACAATGTGTGGTGCTTTCTGATTTTCAAGAAGACAAATAAAGTTGGATGTATAGTGTACAGCAGTGGTTCCCAAACTGTGCGCCTAGGGGTGCTGTGACAAATATTCTGATAATCTAGGGTGCCGTGATGCAAAAAAGTTTGGGAACCACTGGTGTACAGTTTCCAGAAAGAGAACATATATTTAACACAATGGGGGTTATTCTAGTCCACTCTTTCTGACAAAATCCTTCTTAGATGGACAAAACCATGTGCACTGCAGGTGGGGCAGATGTAACATGTGCAGAGAGAATTAGATTTGGGCGGGGTTTTACTTCAAAGTGAGATCTATATTGAAGTGTAAAATCATGCAGTCAGTATTTACCCTGCACAGAAACAAAATAACTCACCCACATCTAATTCTCTCTGCACATGTTACATCTGCCCCCTGCAGTGCACATGGTTTTGTCCATCCAAGAAGGATTTTGTCAGAAAGAATGAACTAGAATAAACCCCAATGTGTTTTTTGTTCCTGCTTTTGTATAGGGCTTGAGCTTTTAACAATTCTGCTCAATACCTGAAGCTAGGATAGTACAACTGAGAGGGAAATTCCTCCAGTGCACGGAAGTAGCAAAATTGTGTTCAGTATATAAGAGAATTAACAATATCTTTTAGCTACAATTTGAAAATAATCTTGGGATACTTTATATTTGTATTAGCCTTTATCAAATTACCAGGGAGCCGTGCCGCACACAGTAGTTTATCATGTAGGGGATGGCCACAGCCCGGCAGTGGCTGGGTCCGGCTGCAGCCGTGCGGCCGGGCCGTGGCCGTCCCGTTTGAATGGACACAATAGTGTCCATTCACAACTAATGTGTGCGGCACAGCTCCCTGGCCGTACGGGATTTCACCGTCCGGCAGGAGCCGGAGTGTGTGAAACCGGCCTTAGTGTGTAGGTAAACGGGACAAATCCCAAAAACTACTTATTGGTGGGATTACAAATACAGGTAGTGGGTCGCCTCTTAATTGCCTCAGCAAAAATAGATTGCAGGGTCAGGATGTGTGTAGACTGATGTGCAACCAGTATTCTCAACAGATTTCCTGCTGTCTCTGAGTCATGCAAAATTCTGCAGCGAGCTCAAGATGAGGGGACTCTGGTGTACTGTGGTCAGAGTTTGAAGCGTAGTTAAACACTTCTGCTGTGCAGTGCGGTAAAGCTGGAAACCTGTTTCTATAGTCGCATTGCGGGATATCACAGTTCCGGTCTCGTCAATGAGAGAGTGTTTGGAAAGAACAGTACAAGTGATTAGACAGTTGATTTTTTTTAAACCTTAGGTCCAGTAACTTCACAAGCTGGTAGTCTGATGCCCTGGGCTTGCATGCGGTAGTAAGTGCAGAGAGTTGCCTTTTAGTAACTTTACTAGACCCTCTGCTGTCTCTGAGTCATGTCCCGGCAGCGGATTCAGGATGAGAGTGGCCAAACAAGTGCTGCGGGGTGGCTTCTGCTTTTAGCATGTGTCAGCAACCGATCACCTGTTAGTACATTGCAGGATCGCCAGTTGCCGTTTGCTATTGAAAGAGCCGCAGGATAACTGTAGCTGTGTGTTCCCAGTGCGGTGGCTAGATGCTGGGTGAGTCTCCACGACCGTGCTGTCAGATGATGCGCGTTTCACCTCGGTTACAGTGACTACGACGGACATTATCAGCCGCACTGCCTCCTCCATCTCCTCTCGCTGAAGCTCGCTAGTCATCTCAGCGAGTCAGCCCATTCTACCACCATACAGATTAGAGGGCGAAATGTAATAGGGGGCGATTTTTGGACATGTCCAGAAATTGTCCGAAATCGCATGTGCAAAAATCGCAATTTTTGCCGCGAATTCACATATGTAATGAGATGCGAATTTGCGGCAAAAAAGTGCGATATGGTGCGATTTTGGGCGATTTTTATTCATGAAAATGTGCGCATTTTAAAACATGCGATTGTTTAAAATTTGTGGGGGAAAAAAACGGGAAAAAAACGGCATAACCAGCCCCGGGCTCAAAGAGCCGGTCCTCGTTTCATAAAATCACAGGAACAAACAAGTTGGGGTTCCTTGGATTTGACAAAACCAGCACCAGGCTCAAGGGCCGGTCCTGGTTCCCAAAATACGGGGGACAAAATGAGTAGGTGTCCCCCGTATTTCAAGAACCAGCACCGGACCCAACCAGCCAGCAGGGTAATGCCACAGCCGGGGGAAGACTTTTTATTCAAGTCCCCCCGGCCGAAGCATTCACCCCCTGACCGGTCAGCAGGGGTCCTGATGAGGTTCCCCCCTCCAGAACTTTCCTGCCCATGCTGAAGCCTGGGGCTGTCCTCGATGCCCCTGGGTGGTGGGCATCAAACTGATAAATGGTGTAAAAAGAAACAAAAACTATTGTATACTGCTGTGGAACTACGAGTCCCAGCAAGCCTGCACCACATGCAGGGACTTGTAGAACCACAAGTCCCAGCATGTGGAGCAATAAAGGGTCCGCTGGGACTTGTAGTCCCACAGTAGCACAATAATGGTCCAGGAAAGCCCCATGCCAATGATGGTCCGGCATGGGGGTTTTTCCAGACCATCATTGGCTGGTGGGCGGGCCTAAGTCCCGGTCTGGGGGCGGAACCCCAGATGTAAACAGAACACCGGACTGTGATTAGAGTGCTGCAGGGCTCCCGGAGAAGCGCTGAAGATGGCTGGTAAGTATGTTTTCTCTCTACAGGTACCCCAGTGGATTCTACAGGACAAGGGGACCGATGCTTCCTGTCAAAATAGGTGAGTATTGGATGAACTAGGTGATTCATCGCACCCTACGGGCGCTCTTCATACCGTCGTAATGGGCTGCGCCCCCTTAATTTGTGAACATTTGTATATGAGAAATATGGTTAGAATTGTATGAAAGATGCCTGTATTGCAACTTGAGTTATAGGTGAAATGTGTTAAATAGAGAGCATATGATTTGGAAGGGGGTGTGTATTGTTTTGTTTAATTAAAAAGCGGTTACAGAGTAAGATGTACATTGATAGTGTGGATGGTACAGTGACATTTGTGGGTGTGGGGGGTGCTGTGTGTGCATGTTGTTTAGGTGTGTGTGTGCAATAGTATAGTAGGGCGTTTCTGAGTCAGCGGCTCCCCACTGGCGGAGGTCACGACACAGGAAAACAGGAGGCTGGGTAGTGATAGGGGTGTGTGGGCATAAGGGGGACTAAAGAGGAGGGTGGGAGATACTGTGCAGCTTCTGCCAGTGGGTGAGGGTCCAGCGTGGCAGTACAGGAGTACAGGATGGTGGCCCTCAGTCAGTGTCTCCTCCTACTGGGTGGGAGTTCGGGTGCATGAGAGCAGGAGGCTGGGCTATGAGGCATGATAGGGGCATGTGGGCAAAACAGCATCAGCGACTCCACAGTGGTGGAAGTTACGGTTCAGGAGAGCAGGAAGCTGGGTAGTGATAGGGGTGTGTGAGTATATGGGGGACTAAAGAGGGGCTTAGGGTGCCGTGAATTGCGGAAGGGGCATGGGGGGTGCCGTGAATCAAGGGAGGGAGGGGGCGCAGGTATCCGCAAATCGTGGGAGAGGGCGGGGGTCCGCAAAGCGCGGGAGGGGGCGTGAATCGCGCGAGGGGGGGTTGCGAATTGCGGGAGGGGGGTGCGCGGGGGTGACGTGAATCGTGAGAGGGAGGCGTGAATCGCGGGAGGGGGGTGCGCGGGGGGTCCGCGATTTGTGGGAGGGGGGGCACGGGGCGCGATGAATCACCTAGTTGGTTATATATTCTTGTAGAAGGATGGTAGGATGTTGCTGTCATTCAGAATGCATTTACATAAACAGTAATAGTAGCAGTAAAAGATCTGACCTAAAGCACCTACAGTAAAACAGAACAGGTGTTATATATTATACAAAGAATTGGTTGATGATGTGTAGGTTGACGTGCACAAAGTTCATAGTTGTTACTGGAAAAAAATTGCCACAAGAAAAAATCAACACAGAAAGGTCAACACATGTAAATGTTGACATAAGTGTGGCACTTCATTGGTGTCCATGTCGACACATGAGAATGAATATGAAAACATTCAAAAAAAGAAAAATAAATCTTCAAAAACTCATGTCAACCTTTTTCATTGTCGACCATAGCCGTGTCAGTGTTTTGCATGTGCCATTTAATCCTGGGGTTGCCGTGAATCATGCGCGGGGGGGGAGGGAGAAGGTGAGGGGTGTCTGCTAATCACGGGAGGAGGGGTCGTGGGTGGATGCCGTGAATTGCGGGAGGGGGGGTCGCGGGGGGGTGTGGGTGCCGCGGATCTTGGGAGGGGGGGTGCGGGGGGTTGCAGTGAATCGTGGAAGGGTGGGTCACGGGGGCGAGGGGTTGCCGCAATGACAGGAGGGGGGGTCGGGAAATCGCGGTAGGGGGTTACCGCGAACCGCGGGAGGGGGGGCCCGGGGGGTTGGCGCGAATCGTGGGAGGGGGGTCGCAGGGTGCGGCAAATCGCATGAGGGGGGGTGTCACGGGGTGGGGCCGCGAATCGCGGGAGTCGCTGGGGGTGCCGCGAATTGTGAGGGGTGTGCTGCGAATCACGGGAGGGTTATGCAAATCGCCACAAGAAAAAATCAACACAGAAAGGTCAACACATGTTAATGTTGACATAAGTGTGGCACTTCATTGGTGTCCATGTCGACACATGAGAATGAATATGAAAACATTCAAAAAGTGAAAAATAAATTTTAAAATAAAATCTTTTTCATTGTCCACCATAGGCATGTCAGTGTTTTGCATGTGCCATTTAATCGTGGGGTTGCCGTGAAACGGGTGGAGGGAGGTGGGGGGGTGTCTGCGAATTGCGCGGGGGGGCTCGCGGGGGTGGCGCGAATTGCGGGAGGGGGGGTCGTGGGGGGTGGGTGACGCGAATCACGGGAGGGGGGTCGCGTGGGGGGGGGTTACCACGAATCACGGGAGGGGGTCGCTGGGGTGCCGCAAATCGCCACAAGAAAAAATGAACACAGAAAGGTCAACACATTAAATGTTGACATAAGTGTTGCACTTCATTTGTGACCGTTTGAAGTGAGAATGAATATGAAAACATTCTTAAAATTAAAAATAAATCTTCAAAAACTCATGTCAACCTTTTTCATCGTTGACCATAGCCGTGTCAGTGTTTTGCATGTTCCATTTGATCCTGGGGTTGCTGTGAATCGCGGCAGCTGGGGGGGGGGGGTGGTGGGGGGTGTCCACGGGAGGGGGGGTGGCGGGGGGTGTGTGCCATGAATTGGGGGAGGGGGGTTGCGGGGCTGGCGAATTGCGGGAGGGGTGGGAGCGGGGGTTGCAGCGAATCGCGGGAGGGGGGGTTGCGGGGCCGGGGGATTGCCGCGAATCACGGGAGGGGGGGGTGCCGCGAATCACGGGAGGGTCGCGGGGGGTGCAGGGGGGGATGGGCGCGGTGGGTTGCAGCGAATCGCAGAAAGGGGGAGACGTGGGGGGTGGGGTGCCCCGAATTGCCAGAGAGGGGGGTCGTGGGGGCTGGGGTTGCCGCAAATCGTGGGGGGGGTGCCGCGAATTGTGGTAGGGGGGTTCGCGGGGCGGGGGAGCGTGCAAATCGTGGGAGGGGCCCTGCGAATCGTGGGAGGGGGGGCGGCGGGGGCGCTCACCTGGTGTGTCTGGTGAGTAGCTGTGTCTTTGCTGGGTAACATGGGGAGGCAGAGGGTGTCTGGCACTGTGCATACCTCCCAACATGACCTATGCCAGGAGGGACACAATGCTCTGCCGCTGGACTTTCTTCCTAATGTATGATTACCTCCATCTGTGATGAACAGGTTAATTGATAGGAAAGGTGCTTCAACACAGGTGATGGCAATCATACATTAAAAGGAAAGTGCAGGAGCAGAGCAATGTGTCCCTCCTATGACTGTGGGCTCACTGGGCTGGTTCTCTGTCGTGTGAGTCAGTCATGTGAGTCAGAGGCTCCACCCAGCGTTAGAGGGTCAGACACACTTTGAGTGACAGATGTAGCCAAATATATTGGATGAATGGGCTCCAAATGTAATAAAGTTTTACTTTGTGTGTGTGTGTGTGTGTGTGTGTGTATTTAACTATTTGTTCTACTGTGGGAGAGAAAACATACTCACCAGCCGTCTTCAGTGCTTCTCTGGGAGCCCTGCAGCATTCTTCCCACGGTCCGGTCTTCTGTTTACATCTTGGGTTCCGCCCCCAGACCGGGACTTAGGCCCGCCCACCAGCCAATGATGGTCTGGGAAAACCCCCATGCCGGACCATCATTGGCATGGGGGTTTCCCGAAACGTTATTGTGCTACTGTGGGACTACAATTCCCAGTGGGCCCTTTATTGCCCTACATGCTGGGAATTGTGGATCTCCAAGTCCCTGCATGTGGTGCAGGCTTGCTGGGACTCGTAGTTCCACAGCAGTATACAATAGTTTTGCTTTCTTTTTACACCATTTATCAGCTCGATGCCCACCACCCAGGGGCATCGAGGACAGCCCCGGGCTTCAGCTTGGGCAGGTAAGTTCTGGAGGGGGGACCCCTTCTTTGGGGGCTCCCCACTCCCCCAGGACCCCTGCCTATGCTGACCGGTCAGGGAGCGAATGCTTTGGCCGGGGGGGCTTGTATAAAAAGTCTCCCCCCCGGCTGTGGCATTACCCTGCTGGCTGGTTGGGCCCGGTGCTGGTTCTTGACATACGGGGGACCCCTAGTCATTTTGTCCCCCGTATTTTGGGAACCAGCCCCGGACCTGGAGCCTGTTGCTGGTTTTGTCAAATCCAGGGAACCCCAACTTGTTTGTTCCTGTGAATTTATGAAACCAGGACCGGCTCTTTGAGCCCGGGGCTGGTTTTGCGTGCGAGGGGGGCCCCACGCCGTGTTTTTTTTTAACCCTTTTTTGGACAGAACCATGCACAGATCACAGTGATCTGTGCATGGTTCTATCAAATTCACCAGCCAGAACCTGGTCTAATTTTGGGGGGATTTTTGGTAACCTTTACCAAAAATCGCACCCTATTACATGTGCGAGTTAGATGCTTTCCAATGGGAAAACATCTGAATGCGAATTGAAGTGTGAATAAAAATTGTCACTTCAAAATGTTTGATTTCGCAGCAAAAAGTGTGATTTTTTGCCACGAATCGCACCCTTTACATGTGCTATTTTTTAAAAATGTGCGAATTTCGACGTTTTTAACCAAAAATTGCACATGTCTAAAAAATCCCACCCTATTACATTTCGCCCAGAGTGTTTTTGCAGCAGCAGTCATCTGACAAGGATACTCAGTATACAGCCTATGCCCATACATTTATATTCATCATTCACCCTAATGTTTGCCTCATTATTTTCCATTACCCGCCTCTGATTAATTAGCAAGTGGGTAAGAACGCCAAGGAATTGATATATCCATTAACTCATTATCCTTCTGAATTCAGTTGAACCATGGACATTGTTTATTAGTTTTTCAGAGTGATACCTTATTTATGGGTTTATTGCAGTATCTGCCAAATTGGTATTAATTGTAAATTGTATGTAGATTGTTGATTAATTTATTAAATTAATTATTATTTAATTTGTATTAAATGTAAATTTTATAATAAAAACCGTGCGCTCTCTCAATTAATTTGGTTACTGATGGCCAGGTCCCGTGTGGACCCAAAGGGCGTAGCCAGAGCGTAAGGGCAGACGTTCGGTCACAGTAATTGGTGGCAAGTGGTGGGATATCCCTGTCGGCTTTTTGGTCACCCGATTGGAGATGCCAAGTTACTCAGGGAAGAGTAACTACAGCAAGGAGAACGCGCAAGATGGTGGACTTCAGCAGAATGTCGAAGGATGACCTGGAGATTGTGGTTCGGGAAAAGGTGTGGAAATCCCTATAAAAGCAACTGTAATCATAATGAGGGCGGCGTTTCCCGCCAATAAATAGTAGTTACCAACCTGATATCTCTATTTCTGTTGAGAATATGACAATCACTCTTACCTCTCAAGCTCTTTGCCTAGGTGTAATCCTTGACTCAGTTATAATAAAAAACGTGCGCTCTCTCAATTAATTTGGTTACTGATGGCCAGGTCCCGTGAGACCAGGAACCACCATCTGTGGACCCAAAGGGCGTAGCCAGAGCGTAAGGGCAGACGTTCGGTCACAGTCATTGGTGGCAAATGGTGGGATATCCCTGTCGGCTTTTTGGTCACCCATTGCTGTTGAGAAGATGACAATCACTCCTACCTCTCAAGCTCGCTGCCTAGGTGTTATCCTTGACTCAGAACTTTCCTTTGTTCCTCACATTCAATCTGTCTCCAAATCATGCCACGTGCACCTAAAAAACATATTTAAAATTTGCCCTTACCTTACACAAGACACTGCAAAAACTCTAATCCATGCTCTCATCATCTCACGCATTGATTATTGCAATAATCTCCTTATTGGCCTTCCCAATACAGACTCTCACCACTACAGTCCATTATGAATGCAGCTGCGAGGCTAATGTTCCTAGCCAGACGTTCATCGTCTGCACAGCTACTCAGTCAGTCACTTCATTGGTTACCTGTATTCTACCGTATTCAATACAAAATTATTTTACTTACACACAAAGCCATAAACCAAACTACACCAACATACATATCTTCTCTTATCTCAAAGTATCTTCCAACACGACCTCTACGCTCCTCCCAAGATCTGCGTCTCTCATCCACACTCATTACTCGCTCCCATTCCCGACTGCAGGACTTTCTTCGGGCTGTACCCACTCTGTGGAATGCCCTCCCAAGCACAATAAGACTCTCCCTTAGTCTCCAAACCTATAAGCGTTCCCTAAAAACTCATCTCTTCAGGCAAGCTTATCAAATTCCAGAACCAGTCATAGAACCTTGCGTTCTAGTGGAATCGATGCAATAAAGAATACAGTATCTACCCTTATGTATCAATGCCTATTTCCCTATAGATTGTAAGCTTGCGAGCAGGGCCCTCCTACATTTTGACTGTCTGTAAATACCCTGTTTGTTGTATCACTGTATCCTTTGTAAAGCGCAACAGAATATGCTGCGCTATATAAGAAACTGTTAATAAATAAATAGGTTGGGAGGAGGTGGGAGGAGGTGGAACACGCTAACAGGGACCGCGTCCAAGAGGACAGATCCACAGAGGACCTTCACCTGGACCCGGTGAGACTCACAAGCACCACTCCCTCTAGCAGAAGCCACTTTTCCCAACAGTTCCTAGCAGGGCCAGGATCCCCGCGTCCCAGGGTGGATGGAGCGGATAGCCTAGCGGATCAGCTAGCGGTATTAGGGGAAAGGGCAACGGAACAAGAATGCTTGATCATCATTCAGATGTGGCACTATGAGCGGGCACCACAGGCCGTGGTACCCTGAGGACCGTTGTCAGCTGCTACCCCCCGAGTGGGACAGATTCAGTTTGCTAAGTTTGCCGACAGCGATGGGGACATTGATGAACATGTTTTTGAAAGGACTTGTAAACTCCATGATTTAGGTAGAGGTTGTGTAGATCCGCACAGACACTTAATGAAATATCAATTTTTTTGCTCATCATATAAACCAATATGTTGGACTACTATAAAACTCAATTCTTGTAGTCATAGATTGGTGGTGCACCTAAAGATATTCAGTAATTGTGATTGAATACAATAGAGTTTGTTTGCATAGACGCAAACAGAAAGACAAATGTGTCTTTTTGGGCGCACTCTTTAATACAGTATTAATGTATAGTTTTGTATTTATTTAAAACATAACTTTTATTGAACTTTTATATTTAAAAGAAAATGAGCGCTTCCGGTAAAAATATAATCCAACATTAATATGTAAAATGTACTCTTTAATTGTTTTAGCTTGCTGATCATACAATAGATTGTCTAGGTTGGCAAAAAATGTATGATATGGGTCCCACTTAATCCGCAACAATACTATTGCCTTGGCATCAACATTAATTTTTAGGGACCTACTACCCCAGGTGGTTCTTCACCACAATGACCTCTAATGGTTGCTATTAAATACTTGAGAAATGTGTTCTACTGGGTGTCTGCTGTACACATATATTTTGGAGAGATAGTCTAGAGGAGTAAGTGCTCCCACAATCGGTGGCTCCTGTGCATCTGCTGTTTAAGCACTAGAGACTGCGTCACCACACCAGCTATTCACCAGGAGTCACCTCTCCGGTTACTGGCCTGGACCCTCACTGGTAATGCGACAATGTAGCTGTCAGTGGGGTATAGTGGTAAAAAATTGCGGAATATTGTCAAATGAGAGTACCAGGTTGATTGTTCGAGGAAGCTAAGACAGGAAGCTAAGACATTCTATTGGCTGCTTAGCGCGGCTTCTGATTGGCCGCTAGGTGGTGTGAGGATCCCGGGACTTATGCCTCTTGCATAGCCCCCGGGGTCCTTCCGAGTTCCAAAGATCGTTCAAGAATACACAATAGCAAAGGTACAAAAGTATTACCTTTATTTTACACACGGGTTATACATGTAAAATCAGCAATTACAGTCTATATACATTATATACAGAAAGGCCATCAGTATTAGTCACGTTATCAGAACCTTACCACTTTACCTTCAGATTAAGCTCAGATGGGCAGGACACGCCAGTCCACGACTCCCAGCGCTGGCTCTCATTCACATCTCTCCCCTCTCCCTGCAAACACCAACTTACATCCCAAAGGCACCCCTCTCCCCCTCCCTCAGGAATTCTTAACCCTTCCTATGCTGGGTGCAGTTGTATGAAGGTAACAGGGTCTCCTATTACCTGTTCAGGGGCTGATTAACTCACTCCCTTCATCTGACTTTGAAGCTTGTGTATGTGAGGGATTTCACACCTTCATGTAAACAGATCTCTTCTCTGGAGACTGACCATAGACCTTGGGGGAAATGTATTGGGCAGCTAGTTTTGTCTCTATTACTAATACCCCTTTTACACCGACGAAAAATCTGGGTCAGCGGCGGGTCAGACCCGGATCTGCGGCGGTGTAAATGGGGTGAAGCCATGTCCATTTACACGGGTCCTCTACCCAGGTCCTGACCTGGGTAGAACACGTTCAGGACCCGTGTAGAGACCGGTGTAAATGGTCGCTGCGGGTTGAGGCACCCGCAGCGGGTTCTTCCACGGAGTGCAGCGCTGTCCCCTCTGCTGCAGGAGGAGGGGGTGTCTACTGCTGCTGAGGGGGGGGGAGAAGCTGTCAGGCTGCTGAGGAGGGAGACGGAGGGGGTGCTGGCGGCAGCTGCTGTAACTCTTAACTCCCCCCTGCAGCCGCAAGGTCCCTGCGGCGAATGGGATGTCAGTGGCGGGGGGGTCCCTGAGGCGAATGGGAAATAGTAGGGATGACAGCCCATTCGACTCAGGGACCCCACGGCTGTAGGGGGGAGTTACAGCAGCAGCCGCGGCCAGCATCCCCTCCATATAAATACCTTAAGAAAGGGCGCCAGTTCCTCCTTCATTGACCCTGTCAGCTGGTGCCTACGGCGGGGTCAGCGGTGACTGACAGCCGCGCCGTGCGGGGTTGCCGTCATGTAAGGTGATGTCAGCGGGGGTATCCCCTGTATGTGCGTGGCTAATGTTAAGTGAACGGAGTAGAGACTCCGGTCTGTGCAGCACAGCATGGGCAGGTGTTGTGTATGCACTGTGCGACTATCGGGACTTGGAGAAAACGAATACCAGAATACTAGTGTCTGCTGATGTTAAAGTGAAGCCATATGTCCAATAAGCAGAGACACTTGTTGCTGATAATGTAACATATAGACATCAATTGGTCTGGATGAGCGGCAACCCCGGCGCGGTGGGAATGTTTCCTCCTCGCCTTCCCTTTTGGTTGTTCCTCCTCCCTCCGCCTCTGGCGCAACTGGGAGGGGCCCGATCTGTGCACGCAGACCAACATCAGGGAACCTGACCGCTCTTAACAACAGTGCTGATGTTGGCTGCAGAGGGGCGGCGGGTACCGACAATGTCCCTCCCTCAAACGCCTTCACATCCACCCCACTTGGGTCTGAAACCTCCCCCAGCCCCTGAAGCTGCTGGGCCTCCCCTGGGCAACCTTCCATCCATGTCTGTTCATCCAACTTGCAGGGCCTCAGCACACTCTGCCCCCACCTGCCCTCAGCAATAAGCAGTGGCCCAGGGAATTCTCCTCCACCCCATGGCTGCAGAAGAGCAGGGGGTATCCGCAATCCTTCCCCTGCTCTTCCCTCAAAAGCCCCCCCAAACTCCTCACTTAGGCTGAACACCTCCCCCCCTTGGGTCGAACACCTCCCCCAGCCCTTTGAGCAACAACTGCTGGGCCTCACCTGGGCAAACTTCCATCTTCCCCAGGGTGCACTGCTTCCCCAGCCTGGCTATGAGAGGGACTGGTGGGGTGGCATTGTACGGCAGCACTGCTGGCATCTCCCTCACAGCCCCAGGTGCAAACTCACATTCCCTTGCTCGTGCCATGCTGGGTGGTGAGGTGTCTTCCTCTGAGGCGCAGGGGGGTGCTGAGCTATGCCTCTGACCATCCCCTCCATGTTTGCTTGCTTGGCTGCCTGTTGGCTGCAGCGGCTCCCCGGGCACATAATTACAGTCAGTCACTCTTGCAGGGGACTCGCAGAAGCGTTGCACCCCAGCCTCGGCTCCCTGCTCTGGCACCCCGGTCACATACCTGCCTTTTGACTTCAGATCCTCCTGGCTCTGATGGCTAAGTGGGAACAGTCCTGGATAATCCTCCTGGGGTGGTAGAGTGGCAGAGCACATGCCAGACACATTTCCTTCCATCTCCCCCTGCTGAATATGCTGAGGCTCCTGGGGCAAGATGCCCTCATTCGCTGGGCCGCTGGTGGTCATGTAGGGGAGAAGTACTGCCCCCTCTGCTGGGGCACAATCATTGTAGACCCCCTGGCCGCTAGTTTCAAAGTCTCCATCTCCCACATCTGCAAAAGGGAAGATGTACTGCCATTCTTCCTGGGGTGCCATTTTTGGGTGCACCCCCATCCTTTGGCTAGCTGCTTGGAGCAGTGGCTGACCACTGCTTTGTACCTCCTGTGGCGAGGACTCAGCAATCACAGTCCCAGCCTCCGAGATCTGCTCTGCTCTGGGGCTATTCTCGGAGGCAGCCCCTGCACTGTATACTGGTACTGCTCCATCTATCACGGGCTCCATGTGCGCCAGTCCGTCACCACCATGTGGGGCCACAGTGCCCAGCTCTGCCACACTACTTGGCACAATGCAGGGGGAATAAATATCCCCTTCCCAATGTCCATCTGCAACAGACACAGTCCATGATGATAGGGCTCCTTTAGAGTCCCGGGTCCCTGGTGCGATATCGCAGGGACACTCCACAGCTCGTTCCTCATTTCCCAACTCGCTGAATGGGAACAGTTCTGTGATTTCTCCCTGTGTCAGTGGGGGATCTAGTTCTGTGGCTCTCTGAGGATGCATGAGCTGCAGCAGCCGACGTTCCTCTGCCTCCCCCCGCTGACACTGGTCCAGCCACTCTGGGGAATTCAGCTGTCCCTGTGCCAGGGCGACCCTCTCTGCATTATCATAACAGTGCAGGAGACACTGCAACTGCTCCTGGACACTTCTCAGTTCTCCTGGACACAGGACCCAGTTCCTATACACGCTGAATGCATGTAGCGGGTCCTCTTGTTGCTTGTACACCCATCGGATAAGAGTGCAGTGTGAGCGGCCTTCAGGGGGTGTGCTGCATCGTAGCCTCCATTCGTCAGTTAGGTCCTGCAGACTCATTCTCGCTAATGGAGCTCCAGATTCTGCAGGCCACAGTTCCTCTGCCTCCCCACTTGGGATCTCGGTAGTGGACCCCTCGGTCATCCACCCCGGTGGCACCACCAACTCCTCCTCCCTTTGAGTTCTCTTTGCGGGCTCCTTCCCAGGAACCACGTTACCCGGTGCTGGCACGCTGGCCGCAGCGATCCGGCTTCTATGCATTAGCTGATGCGTGGCGTTACTTACTTCTGTGACAAAAGCCTTCCACGCCACCGTATGCAGCAGGTTCCCTGCAGCAGCCTCAAATACATACTGCTCAAATTCATCGGTCAGGTAAGCTGCTTTCTCCTCTGTAGTAGCTCCTGTCCATACATTAATCCACCGATATGCTGCTTCCCAATCCTCCCAGAGGGGCTGCATCAGCGTGGATGGACTGCTCAGGTCCCATTCCTCAGCCAGACGACTCCATGACGATTCCTCATCTATGAGCCTCACTGCTCTGGGCGACTGTGGGCACCTCTTGCCTCTCTTTACCCGTTTCTGTCCTTTTCCTGGAGCCATTCTCCACACGGGCTGCACTCGTAGAGCTTGGTCAGCGACACTTGCTGGACCCCCTTACGTCAGCTTCCGTTCCTGGGCCACGGCACACTCCACCGTTCCCTTGCTTGCAGGGAAAGTCCCCCTGGACAAGCGGGCACAATCTGAATTTTTCCCTCGCTTAATGCCCTAACACACGATCCTTTTTCTTCTCCCTGGCATCCCTGTTAGGTAATATGGTTACCAGGTCCCTCATACATGAGCTAATACTGGCCAATTACTGGCTATTGTGTTTCCAGAGCCTGGTCGCATCATGATACGAGCCCCTAGCTCTCCCTCCTTTGGGTGTGCGATCCCCACCGCTTGCCACCAATTGTGAGGATCCCGGGATCATGCAGCAGCGCAGCGCGACTTATGCCTCACGCAGAGCCCCAGGGTCACTCCGAGTTCCAAAGATCGCACAGGAATACACAATAGCAAAGGTACAAAAGTATTACCTTTATTTTACACACGGGTTATACATGTAAAATCAGCAATTACAGTCTATATACATTATATACAGAAAGGCCATCAGTATTAGTCACGTTATCAGAACCTTACCACGACACCACTCAGGTTAGCTTCAGATGGGCAGGACACGCCAGTCCACGACTCCCAGCGCTGACTCTCATTCACATCTCTCCCATCTCTCCCTGCAATTACATCCCAAAGGCACCCCTCTCCCCCTCCCTCAGGAATTCTTAACCCTTCCTATGCTGGGTGCAGTTGTATGAAGGTAACAGGGTCTCCTATTACCTGTCCAGGGGCTGATTAACTCACTCCGTTCATCTGGCTTTGAAGCTTGTGTATGTGAGGGATTTCACACCTTCATGTAAACAGATCTCTTCTCTGGAGACTGACCATAGACCTTGGGGGAAATGTATTGGGCAGCTAGTACCTGTTGTCTGGGATGCGGTCATTTGGTCTACTGCATTATGGTAGAAAGTCATTAGGTCGAATCCATTAGGTCGACATGCTAAAAGGTCGACATGACTCTAGGTCGACATGGGAAAAGGTCGACATGATTCTAGTTCGAAAGGTCATTAGTTCGACAGGTCATTAGTTCGACAAGGTCATTAGTTCGACATTGTCTATGTCGACATTCACAAGGTCGACATGGAGTTTTTCACTGTTTTTTGAGCCAACATGTGCCGACAGGCGGTATTTCATGCCCTACCATCCACTAGGGCGTGGTGGGAGAATAAAATAGTGTGCCGAGCGTAGCGAGGCACCGTGCCCGACGCATTGCGAGCGCAGCGAGTGATGCGAGGGGATGCAGTGCACTTTAAACTGTGTCCATGTCGACTGTGTTGACATTCAGGTAAAAAAACAGTGAAAAACCCCATGTCGACCTTGTGAATGTCGACATAGACAATGTCGAACTAATGACCTTGTCGAACTAATGACCTGTCGAACGAATGACCTTTCGACCTAGAATCATGTCGACCTTTTCCCATGTCGACCTAGAATCATGTCGACCTTTTAGCATGTCGACCTAATGGATTCGACCTAATGACTTTCTACCATAATGCAATAGACCAAATGATCCCAACCCCTGTTGTCTCTATTACTAAACAGCCTATAAAGAGGCCCTTTGATCCCTGAACCTATACACAAACTGACCAGATTCTAATCTAAGCGTTTGGTCACTTCTAGCCGGACCATTTGTCTCCACATATACAGTTACAATATTTAAGTGATACGCATTTGGGAAGACTGCCATAATTAACATCAGAGTCACAAATCCCTTATTCATGATACCATCGGTTCACTAAGAACATTACCTGGAGGCAGTGACGTAACCACGGGCAACACTGATCCTCCATACCAGTTTCTCCTGTGCCCAGAAAACTATCTTGTTGTCTTAATATTATTATTATTATTATAATTTTATTTATAAGGCACCACAAGTGTTTCGCAGCGCCGTACAAAGGAACAATACAGGGATACAAAGCTTAATATATGTATGTAACAGTATGGGATACAGTATACAAAGCTATGGGAACATATTACAGTCATTTACATAACATGAGGGAATATTTCCCTCCAGTAGCACACATACTCAGCCTAATGGAATAACCTGTTTGGATTATTCAGTATAACATATTATTATTGTCTGACATACAGTCCTGTGATGTCCCCTGTATACAGCAGTCTGGGGAACACAGCTCAGATATGAATACAGTCAGTATAACATATTATTATTGTCCGACATACCGCCCTGTGATGTCCCCTGTATACAGCAGTCTGGGGAACACAGCTCAGATATGAATACAGTCAGTATAACATCCTATTATTGTCCGACATACCGCCCTGTGATGTCCCCTGTATACAGCAGTCTGGGGAACACAGCTCAGATATGAATACAGTCAGTATAACATCCTATTATTGTCCGACATACAGCCCTGTGATGTCCCCTGTATACAGCAGTCTGGGGAACACAGCTCAGATATGAATACAGTCAGTGATAATATCCGGTTATTGTCCGACATACCGCCCTGTGATGTCCCCTGTATACAGCAGTCTGGGGAACACAGCTCAGATATGAATACAGTCAGTATAACATCCTATTATTGTCCGACATACAGCCCTGTGATGTCCCCTGTATGCAGCAGTCTGGGGAACACAGCTCAGATATGAATACAGTCAGTATAACATCCTATTATTGTCCGACATACCGCCCTGTGATGTCCCCTGTATACAGCAGTCTGGGGAACACAGCTCAGATATGAATACAGTCAGTATAACATCCTATTATTGTCCGACATACAGCCCTGTGATGTCCCCTGTATACAGCAGTCTGGGGAACACAGCTCAGATATGAATACAGTCAGTATAACATCCGATTATTGTCCGACATACCGCCCTGTGATGTCCCCTGTATACAGCAGTCTGGGGAACACAGCTCAGATATGAATACAGTCAGTATAACATCCTATTATTGTCTGACATACAGCCCTGTGATGTCCCCTGTATACAGCAGTCTGGGGAACACAGCTCAGATATGATTACAGTCAGTATAACATCCTATTATTGTCCGACATACAGTCCTGTGATGTCCCCTGTATACAGCAGTCTGGGGAACACAGCTCAGATATGATTACAGTCAGTATAACATCCTATTATTGTCCGACATACAGTCCTGTGATGTCCCCTGTATACAGCAGTCTGGGGAACACAGCTCAGATATGAATACAGTCAGTGATAATATCCGTTTATCGCCGGCATTTTGCAATTCTCTTGCTGAAGCGCAGAAAGAGGCGGGAGAAAAACACATGATGGAAAGGGGCGTGGCCTTGTTTCGTCACAAACTGGGACTGCGGTTGCTTAGCAACTCTGTGAGCACCGTCCCTGCTGCTTTGGGGTACCCCAGGTTGGGGTGCCACATATGTGTATCAATGAGTATTTTTCAAAGGGTAAGGACAGGGATAGAATCAATAGTGTACCTATAGATAAAGAAGTGGTGAAGTTTAAAACTCCCAGTACCTTTGATCTCATGTCAAATAATCCTAACATTAAAGCATTTCTGAGGCTGGTCAATGAGGAGGTAATCAACCTGTGCTGATAAGATACCATTTGACAACTTGACAAAAGCTGAGAGGGAGGCTTTGAAGGCATTGAGGTCTGATTATAGTATTGTTATAAGGAAGGCAGATAAAGGAGGGGCTGTGGTCCTCCAAGATTTGGCCAATTATAACAAAAAGATCCGAAGGCAGTTGAGTGACAGTGTCACGTATGAGAAGCTGTCATACAATCCTATGTTAAGGGTTAAAAAATAAGTTGACAGTCTAATCTCAATGGCCTTGGGCAGTGGATGGATTGACAAAGTGCTGGCAGGCTTTTTGTCTGTAGAGCACCCAGTCTGTCCCATCCTTTATACGCTGCCCAAGGTCCATGTTAGGATCCGCCTCCAGCGGATCTCTGTTATGCGCAGATTCTTATATTCTGTGTGTAGTTTCATGTTCTCCCTGGATTCTGCTCCCTGGGTTTATCCCAGCCTGTGTGTGTTTACTCGCTGGTGGCATCCAGTGGTCAGCCTGGGCCATTGCAGGTTACTTTCAGTGCTGTGTGTTCTGGACTCAGGTGTCTTGATTAGGCTCCTAGCTTGCAGTGCTCACCTATAGGCAATGTGTAATCAGCACCACATTGTGCTCACTATAAAGACTCTCTGCTCACACACTCCGGTGCCAGTTATAGTATTTAGTTGCATTGTTCAGTTCGTTGTAGTCCACTCTGTCCAGCTTCAGTCAGCGTTCTGTCAGCCTTTGTCAGAGTGTGTTCCTGGTCCTGGTTCCTGTCGGGAGCCTTCCTATTGCTCCACGCCTGTCCTGCCCTGCCTGGTTTGGTCCTGCTGTGTCTGGGATTCAGCTTGTCTGCCCAAGAGATCTGCAAGTGGTGGTCTGGGACTCCGTCAGCTTCTCAGATAAGTCAGGGGTTACCCTGTCCTTCTCCTTACGCAGTTTTGACACACGGTGTCACTGGGCATTATAGTCATTTCATTATATAACATCTCATTAGCATTGTTGCCATTTCATTATATAACATCTCATTAGCATTGTTGCCATTTCATTGTGTATCATCTCACTTGCATTGTTACCAGTCAGTGTCACCTGCTCAGCCTTATTACTTCTTTGGGCTTCTGGGAGTTCCCCGGTATAGGGATTTAGTTAGCTTTTTCCCCTTGCTCTCTCCTGGCCTCGGCGGACGTGTTGTCATTTCCTAAGACCTGCCTGTAGCGGAGTGGGGCGGACCTAATTCGCCCTTCAGCCGAGACGGGCCCAGGTGAAGCCTAGCACCGCACACGTCCGTCGATTCCAGTCAGAGGCAACGGAGTTAGGGTACCGGGGATACTCCCAGAATCCTTACAGTCCATAAATCCTGTATTGAGCCACCGGGTAGGCCGATAATCCCGGCCGGGACTCAGTGCTGCAACCGTTGGATTTTTATCTACAGGATTGTGTTAGCAGGATAGACAGCTACGTGCTTGACACTGGTCACTTTCTGGAGGGTCTGAAGGCCCTGGGAGAGATACCAGATGAATGTTTTTTTGCAACTATGGACGTCAGCTCCATCTACACCGTCATCCCACATGGTGACGGTGTGGAAGTGGGTTAGAAAATGTCTGTGCTAGGGTCCATATTCAGGACCACCTATTGAATTTGCCCTGTCATTACTAAAAATTGTATTAGAAAAAAAACATTTCATGTATGACAAAGATTTCTTTTTTCAGTTGTCCGGGACGGCTATGGGCTCGAACCTGGCACCGGGGTACGCGTATATTTACATGGATGAGTATGAGCGGAACCAAATTGTGCCAGTGTTCGGGTCCCATATCCGTTATTACCGGAGATTCATTGACGATATTTTTATTGTTTGGCAAAGCAGTGAACAGTCATTTTTGGCAATGTTTGAGAGCCTTAACTCCCTGAATACCCCGGTGAAATTTACAGCTATGATTGATTACCAACAAATGAGTTTCCTGGATGTGCTGATATTCAAAAAGGATAGGACGCTCGCCCATACACTGTTTAGAAAAATGACTGACAGGAATACGTTGCTGTCAGCAACGAGTCACCACCCTGACGCCCTAAAAAACAGCTTGCCAGTCTCGCAATTTATGTGAGTGCTGCGCAATAATTCTGAGGAAGACTTGGCAGCTTTTCAGATAGAGGAGACAAAACAAAGATTTCGTGAACGGGGTTATGGTATGAACTCAATCAACAAGATCCTCACCAGGGCACAGTCTCTATTCTGTAAAGAGACAGTAAGGGAGAAGCAGAAAAATACTGACAGGCTGCTCTTCAGTGTGAAATGTGACACAAGACTGCGTTCGGTACAGCGTGCTGTTAAGAAAAAGTGGGAGATTGTAAAAACTGACCCAGACCTCAGTAAGGCCCGAAATGGACCGCCCTTGTTGGGCATAAGGAGAGGGTCGAACCTAAAAGATCTGCTCTACCATACTAATGCCAATTCGGATGACCTCAAGGAAGGCAGTAGCAAGACCTGGCTGACACATAAAAATGGATGTTATCGGTGCCTTGGGTGCACGACGTGCCAGTCACTGATGGTGGGTAGCTCCTTCTTACATCCCCAGACAGGGAGAAGGATTTACCTACGGCATAAGCTACACTGCCAACTTGACTTTGTGATATATATCCTTCAGTGCCCATGCAGCCTGGTTTATGTTGGAAAGACAAAAAGGACCTTTCGTGAAAGAATGACGCAGTATCGTTCTGATATATGCCTGGCGTACGAAAGGGGTAACACTGAAAAACCAGTGGCTGCACATTTTGTACAGAAGGGACATCAAATGTCAATGCTGAAATATATGATTATTGACTGGGTCCCTCCGCTGGTGGTGGTGACAGGGACTTGCTCTTACTGAAGAGAGAGTGTCGGTGGATACATGACCTGGACACTGTGGCCCCAAAAGGGCTTAATGAATTTAATCATCTTGGAATCTTTCTGCAATAGGATCTATGTCAAAGAAGATTTTTCGTGATTTTTTAGGTTTTTCATATTTTTTTGGTTTTTCATGATTTTTTCTGCCTTAATTGATATGCTTATCTAATATGCAATATAGGGTGGATAATATTAGGATTTGGAGGCCCACATTGTGTCTATGTATTGGATTATGGGACACGATGGTGTATCTTTATGAATATCGATGCACCATCAATTGTTATATGTTATTTGTATGTGAGTTGTAAGTTTGTCATTTTATGATGTTTTTTAAAATAAATGTGGTAGCATGTGCTAAATATTAAAAGGGGCCCAGATTACCCTGATTAATGGGTTCATAGTGAATTTAATATGTAGTTTGAGATGTGGCTTAGGCAGAACATATACAGAGCTATAATGCTGGAATTGGAGTATTTGGCTGGATTTAAATATGGCCGTGCGTTCCACCTGTGTTAATGGGTGGAACGCAGGTCAGCTGATGCAGAGCAAAAGCTCCTGGTCCTGGATGACACGCAGGACAGAGCTACTTCCGCCACAGTGGAACGCCTGCACCCCTGACACACGCGTTGGCCATATCTGCCTGCTTACATCCTGCTATATAGCTACCACCCACTTGCTTGCACCTCAAACACTCAGTGACCATCTTCGTCCACATACTCATCTCCATCTCTGACTACCAGCCCCTAGTAGTACGCTGATCGAATCCTCACAACTCACATCTAAGCTGTAATGTGTATTGAATTGTGGCGCTCTTTTTACCTGTATATTATTTTTGTTATTTACTTATTGTAATGTTAAATTTTGTCTCCCTGTACTGTTCCTTTGTATGGCGCTGTGAAACACTTGTGGTGCTAATAATTAAAATAATAATAACAGTGTGTAGTTCAATCCTCTGACATGTAGTCAGTGGCTGCTTTCCGGTGTACATCCTCTGTAATGACAGTAACTGGTGGTTCTATGTCTGCAGGTATAAGACGGTATCTGTTCCTCATCCCCACCGTGACTATCGTTATCCTCCTCATTTTCACTTTTGCCCGGAGCTCCATCTGTGAGTACTCACCGCATCGCACACATACACACACATCACATCACATATATAGATACACACTTACACACACCTGCATCACACAAAAAAGAAATATAATGAATTAATTCCGTCACTGGACCATCCATGAGAGCAAATTGCAGTAACACAAAATCAGATCATTTGGGTGTAAAAGCAAATGAAAGGACGCAAATACCAGAAAAAATGTTGACATTAATGCTGACAATTCTAAATGTAGACGCATAATTAAAATGAGACATTGGCGACACAGATGTAATGTTGTGTAATGCATTTTAGCCTTTCACAATATAACCCAGGGTTGCCGACCCTCCCGGAATTCCCGGGAGTCTCCCGAAAATCTGGTCCCCCTCCCAGCCCCCCAGAAGGGTGAGCAACCCTCCCGGAATCTGGGGGACCCCCTGAGTCCCCTGAATCGCGGCATGTAAATGCCGCAATCCGCGGGTCTCAGAGGAGGGGGCGGAGCTAAAATGGCACAATCGTGTCATTTTAGCCCCGCCCCCTCCATGGAGATCAGTCATTTAGCCTATTTCTCATCATGGGGGCGTGGCTTAATGACATCACAGTCAAGCCCCGCCCCCAATTGGGTAAGGAAAGTCTCCTCTCTGGGCTTCTCCCGGAGAGGAGCATTTAAAAGTCGGCAACCCTGAAATAACCTTAGACATTGTGCATCACAATCATTTAAAGTTATAATGTTGACATAATGAAAATGCTTTAATCAGTGTTACAACCATGTCGGCATTGTCCCATCAGAATAATGGTGTTGACATTTTTCTACAAACAGCCAAACAAAAGTAATCAGTGTTAAATCAAATGAATGATACGATGGGATTATCGGTACTTATGTATTATCTGGGCTCCCATGTTAAATGTGCAACTAAGCTGATCATCCACTCATTAGTCATCTCACGGCTTGACTACTGTAATGCTCTTCTCACTGGCCTCGCTCAATCCCAACTAGCTCCTCTCCAATCTGTCCTCAATGCTGCAGCCAGGCTTATCTTCCTCTCCCGCCGCTCTAACTCTGCTACTCCCCTTCAACAAAATCTGCACTGGCTTCCATTCCCCTACAGAATCCTCTTCAAACACCTCACACTCACATACAGGGCCATCTCTAATTCCATTGCTCCATATATCTCTAACCTCATCTCCATTCATACACCCTCCCGCCCTCTACGGTCAGCTGACGACTGTCGTCTCTCCTCCACCCTGATCACTGCTTCCCATGCTAGAGTACAGGACTTTGCCCGTGCTGCACCCCTTCAGTGGAACGCACTCCCTCGCTCCATTAGACTCTCCCCGACCTTGCAAAGCTTCAAACGGGCACTGAAAACTCACCTATTCATCAAAGCGTACCCTTCCACTGCATAAACCAGCTGGTTCTCCGACCCCTTGCCTGTTTACATCCTGCTATCTAACCACCACCCCCTCGCTTGCACCTCTTGTAATCTGTCTGTCTCCCCTTCCTACTAGATTGTAAGCTCCTCCGAGTAGGGCCCTCTTCCCTCCTGTTGTCAAAGCCCACTTCTCTTCACATTTCACTCACAGCTCTCCTTTACTCCAACACTCAGTGACCATCTTCATACTCATCTCCATCATTGGCCTCAAGCCTCTAGTTGTATGTTGATTGGGTCCTCACTACTTACATTTAAGCTGTAATGTGTATTGAACTGTGGTGCTCTTTATTTGTACTGTATTTTTGTTATTTATTCAATGTTATGCCAAGCTTTGTCTCCCTGTATTGTTCCTTTGTACGGCGCTGCGAAACACTTGTGGCGCCTTATAAATAAAATTATAATAATAATAATAAATGCACCCCATTTTTTCATACCCCTACTATCCAACTACGCATGGAGTTGATTCTATATAGTGTGGCGAGCGCAGCGAGCCACCGTGCCCGAAGCGTGGCGAGCGGACGCGGTCTCATAAGAAAAACGGGAGCCCAGATATTACATAAGCACCCAATTGCACTTTACATCTCCTCTCTTGGGCAATAGAATAGTCTGTTCATATAACAGGCCTTGGACCACCTGCTAGCAGTGTTGTTGGAACAGGAAGTGTTACTGTAAATAGTCAGAGGATGTCATATCCAACGGGTCTCAACCTCCCATACTGTGGTGTAGTATTCCTAGTGTGATGGAAATAATACCAGTACCACTGGGAGGTCTGTATTCTGGTAGATAGTATCCTCAATCTGCAGGTATTGGTTGCCAAGGTGCACTTCTCTTATAGGTAGGTGGATATAAAAGTGCTGGGTTCGGGGCTGCGCTCGCCACACTTTCTATTCTCAACTTCACGCCGACGTGGATAGTGGGGGTATGAAAAGGTCGGAGGACGCGTACCGCCGCCCCTCGCGGGCTCGCTGTGCTCGCCACACTTCGGGTTCGCGTTTATAGTGGGGGGGTGGCGTGGGGGTGCATTTAACATTGTAAGCACCCATTAGGGTGCTTATACAATCTTTCATCGTATAGGGGCCAAAAATCGCATCGCATGCCATCGGGTGCATGGCATGCGATGCGATTAAAACATTGCGCCATGGAGATCGGGGGCGCCGCCAAAATACACAAGTACCTTACAGACCTCCTAACTGTCCTGATTTTTGTGGGAATGCAAATAGAAGGGGGAATGAGAATGTCGGCATTAATGCTGGCGATTCCATGATGTAAATTATATGACACACTTAGCAGCACCCCTAGAATGAGACACGACACACTTAGCAGCACCCCTAGAATGAGACACGACACACTTAGCAGCACCCCTAGAATGAGACACGACACACTTAGCAGCACCCCTGGGCTGATGAGAATGGCGCCAATCGCCGGGACTTATACAGGGTCTGGTTCTCGCTAGAATCTGACAGTGGGGTGATGACGTTCGGCCTCCTTCTAGATCCAGAAAATGGCTGTAGTATATATTTATGTATACATAGTGGGATTTAGGGGTTTCTTTTGAAGATGGGATGTTGTCAATAGCAACCAATCGGATATGATTTATTTTGCACCTTCTAAAAGATAATAGTTAGACCATCTAAGTGGTTGCCTATAGCTACATCCCATCTTAGTAAATGTACAGTAAGTATCTGTTCTCACCTTGTATTCCTCTCCAGACAGAAGCAAAGTGGAAGCGCCCTGTAATGGATCAGAAACACAGCAATCCACAGGTAACATGTATGTGTGTGAGCAGCCATGTGACATGTACATGCTGAGAGCCATGTGCTGAAGTGACCCATTTCCCGCCTGAATTGTAATACCTCCAATGTCCCCAGATATTTACAGGGTACTTGTGTATTTTGGCGGCGCCCATCGCATCGCATACCATAAGGCATGTGATGGTATGCGATGCGGCGCGATATCGCGCGATATTTTACAATGCCATACAATGCGATGCGATGCGATTAAACATTGTATAAGCACCCTAATGGGTGCTTACAATGTTAAATGCACCCCCACGCCACCCCCCACTATAAACGTGAACCCAAAGCGTGTCGAGCGCGGCGAGCCCGCGAGGGGCGGCGGTACACGTCCCCCGACCTTTTCATACCCCCACTATCCACGTCGGCGTGGAGTTAATAGAAAGTGTGGCGAGCGCAGCGAGCCACCGAGCCCGAAGCGTGGCGAGCCCCGCGAGGGGATGCGGATACCTTCACAGGTATCGGAGTCCCCTCGCGGCCTTCACAGGTATTCGCATCCCCTTGCGGGGCTCGCTGCGCTCGCCACGCTTCGGGCTCGGTGGCTCGCTGCGCTCGCCACACTTTCTATTCTCAACTCCATGCTGACGTGGATAGTGGGGGTATGAAAAGGTCGGAGGACGCGTACCAATGCCCCTCGCAGGCTCGCTGTGCTCGCCATGCTTGGGGTTCACGTTTATAGTGGGGGGGTGGCGTGGGGGTGCATTTAACATTGTAAGCACCCATTAGGGTGCTTAAAAACACCCTTTAGGGTGCTTATACAATCTTTCATCGCATAGGGGGCAAAAATCGCGTCGCATCGCATGCCATCGGGTGCATGGCATGCCAAAATACACAAGTACCTTACAGACCTCCTAACTGTCCTGATTTTTGTGGGATAGTCAAGTTATTTTTAAAGAGAGTCCCATGTCCCAGCTTGGCCCATCAGTAGCCTGGCATTAGGTGGGGGAGGGGGGTCTGTTGGGATAACACACACACCTGCCCGTCACTGCTCTGCTCTCTGCAGGTATATGCACAGCATCTAGTCATGAAAGATGGCGGGATAGGGGAGGGGCTAGCAGCTCACAGCAACACCCACAACAGGGGTGTGGCTTCACAATCGCAGAGATTACTGCAGAGTCACACCCCTTTTCCAGATGCTGACCAGGAGAAAAAATGTAGGGAGGTATTTATGTTACATAACCTGTGTTATATGGAGAGCAGGGACAGCTGTACTATAGTACATAGACATCAGTACTAAGGTGTGAGAGCCAGAGGGATGGGGAGAATGATGGGGGCTGTTTTGGGCATTAGGGAAATTGGGGGGAATTGGGGTAGTTTCACACTATTAGTAAGAAGAGAGTTGTTGACTAGGTGCTTTGGAACAAGACAGAAAGATTGAATCATGTTATTACCTATAGTATCATCCTCTATGTATTAATGACAAGATCAGAGGAGCAGTGTGCTGCCCCACCACCCAGAGCACGTGTGTGTGTGTGTGTGTGTGTGTGTGTGTGTGTGTGTGCGCCACAGCTCCCCTCCACCCCAAGAGTGCATGTGGGGTTCAATTAAAGGAGAACAACAATAAATACAAGGGTCAGTGTTCAGAGGTGTGACAAGAATTTGTGTAACCCCCAATGCAAAATCTTGCATACCCCCCCCCCCCCCCCCTTCCTGCTATAGAGAAAATAAAATGTCCAGAGTGATAGACAGCAAGGATGTCAAGGAGAAAGAGTATCAGGGAGAGAGAGTGATAGTAACAGGGAGAGAGATGCATACCTCACAACTTTGGCAGCTCATCAGGCGAAACGCCAACATTTTCGGGGGCGTGACCTAATTTGGGGGCGTGGCCTATACTCGCGGCTCTTCCGTGAGGCCACGCCCCCATTTTGCCGCTATGGGGGCTTGACCCAGAGGCTCTGTGAGCCTCTAGCCATGCCCCCAGCCCCCTGGCTGCGGGAATAGACGCTGTGCGCATGCGCACAGCGTTTATTCCCCACTGCTTAGCAGCCGACAGGGGGGACTCCCAACAGCCCCCCCACACCGCGGGACACTGCCGCCCGCGGGTGGGACAGCGGGACAGGCCCTGACAATCGGGACTGTCCCGATAAAATCGGGACTGTTGGGAGGTATGGAGATGGCAAGAGAGAATCAGCAAGAGATGTAGGAGTAGAGAGTGGGTGTGAGACCAACAGGGAGAGTGACAACATCTGAAAGAAAGAGGGAAGTAAACCATCAGGAGAGAGCATCAGAGAGAGAGAGGGAAAGAGAGTATGTGAGAGAGTATCAGGGACAGAGAGGGAGGGAGAGTGTCAGGGAGAGAGAGTGACAGTTTCCATGAGATAATGGGTGACATTCTATGGATTGAGATAAATCCGCATGTTTTCATATCGCACCACTTCGCACTTTTGAAAATCGCAAGATTGGCCCATTTTTCGCATATTTAATGAGATGCCAAAAACGGGCCAAATAGTGCGAATAGGTGCGAGTTGGCGCGATTTCTTTAGTCCTGAAAATGTGCGATTTTCATGTCTGAAAATCGCTCGTTTGCAGGAAATCTCAAATTAAAATAAAAAAAAAACAGCGCGGGGTCCCCCGCCAGAGCATAACCAGCCCCGGGCTCATTGAGCCGATGCTGGTGACATAAAATCAGGGTCCCTGACAAATAGGGGTCCCCTTGATTTAATGAAACCAGCACCAGGCTCAAGGTCCGGCGCTGGTTCCCAAAATACGGGGGACAAAATGACTAGGGGTCCCCCGTATTTTAAGAACCAGCACCAACCAGCCAGCAGGGTAATGCCACAGCCGGGGGACACTTATTATATAAGGTCCCGTGGCCAAAGCATTATCCCCGTGGCTGGTCAGCATAGGCAGGGGTCCTGGGGAAGTGGGTCCCCCCAATGAAGGGGTCCCCCCCCTCCAGGGCTTACCAGTCCATGCTGAAAGTCCGGGGCTGTCCCCGATGCCCCTGGGCGGTGGGCATCGGGCTGATGGAAAGTGTAAGAAATAGAATAAAAACTATTGTTTTCTACTGTAGAACTATGAGTCCCAGCAAACCTACCCCGCATGCTGGGACTTGGAGAACCACAAGTCCCAGCATGCGGGGCATTAAAGGGCCCGCTGGCACTTGTAGTTCCACAGTACAAAAAATAGTTAAATAAAACACACTGACACTCTGAAAAATAAAAGTTTAATACACACATCACACACACACTGATACTTACCTATCTTGATCCCGTCGGTAGGTCGCTGGCTCCGGTGTCGGCGGCACCGGTGTCGGCGGCTCCGGGGTCGGCGTCCTGTCTGAAGAAAATCCATGCTTTTATTATTAGGATATTTTATCGTTTATTTGTTTCTTTGTTTACATAGAAACCGCATTGTCTTGTTTCTCTGGCTTCCTGGTGCAGGGTGATGACACGCAGCCGGTTGGACCAATCGGATGGCGGGATAGTCCGGTCACGTGGGCGGAAGCGGAGGTCAGTGTGAGTGGCTTGTGCCCCAGCTCGCTGTGCTCCGGGTGTCCTGCATCTGATGGGGGTTCGTGTAACAGGTGTGTGGCGGGCTCTGTACCTGGGTGCTTTGGGATCAGCCAATCGAGCGGGACGTGGGGGGCGGGGTTATGTTATGGTGTTAGGTATTTATTACCTGTGTATGTTCATATGCTTTGTGTCCCTGATGATGGACGTAACTTCGTAACGGCGTAGGACCGCTCAATAAAGGACTGTGTGAGTGCCGCCTTCATCCTGTTGATTTGTATTGGGATTCTGCGGAGTTCTTGGGACGGCACCGCAGCAAGATAAACTTCTAACAAGCAGAGTGCCGGGTATTCCTGCTTGTATGTATGTATGTATGTATGTATGTATGTATGTATGTATGTATGTGTATATATATATTATTATTATTATTATTATTTATATACATTTGGTCTATCTATAATACTGTAACTGACCCGGCATATACTGGGTCACTTGTGTCCATCTCAGTGCTTTGCTCCGCCCCTCTGGAAACCCCCTTCTGAAAATCCTGTGTTTGCCCCTGGCAACAGAGACAATCTGAGCAGTACTTTTCTGACCAATAGGAGCGAACACTATGGAGGGAATATCTTTACCCCAGTGCATATGTAGGATGGAAGGATCCAACTCTCACCCAGTATCTGATGTTTTTACATGATACAGGAAAGCAGAATGGACCTAGCATGAGAGAAAATTCACTATTCTTTTCTTTCAATAAGATTGTAACATTTGTCAAAAGCACCTCAATAAGAGGCTTATTTTGCAACATTGTCTGAGTTGATTTGACTAAACATTCTATAACTTTCTCTAGAATTAACATTGTAACGGCACAAGCCCCAGACTCCCAAAGAATGTCAATAGAATTGTGAATTAACATTGACCTGTCAGCATAAATATTTTATGCAAAAAGGGAGTCAGATTGGGAGTGTTTTTGGATTAAAGCAGTGGTGACCCTGAATATTTGTATAGGGCAGTGGTTCCCAACCTTTTTTATCTCCTGTACCCCTTGATTAGGCTTTTCATTGATGAGTACCCCCTCCTCTCAATTTAAAATATAGACAGTGCTTATGAGTGGAGTGGAAGTGAGCGGTATGCCTATCCTTATGCATGTCCTTATATTCAGCAGTAGCGGACAGGAATCGTGCCCTTCCGTGTCTGGCCGCTGGTTGTGTATTGTCTCCAGGGTTCCCACTTAGGGCCTTATTCTAGTTCACTCTGACAAAATCCTTCTTAGATGGACAAAACCATGTGCACTGCAGGTGGGGCAGATGTAACTTGTGCAGAGAGAGTTAGATTTGGGTGGGGTTTTACTTCAAAGTGAGATCTATATTGCAGTGTAAAAATAAAGCAGTCAGTATTTACCTGGCACAGAAACAAAATAACTCACCTAAATCTATTTCTCTCTGCACATTTTACATCTGCCCCCCTGCAGTGCACATGGTTTTGTCCATCTAAGAAGGATTTTGTCAGAAAGAGTGAATTAGAATGAGGCCCTTACACCTGTAGGATTAATGCCGCTGCTTCTTCCACCCGTGTCAGTGCAGGGCAGATGATTGCTGATGTCTGAGGGCAGCATAGGTAGCTCCCATTGGATTGCTGGTCAGGCAAAAGCACAATGAGACGCTGATGACGCTGAAGACAGAACCATAAGTGACACAACGGGTGCCGGATGGGTTCCCGACAGTCGGGATCCCGACAGTCATTTACCCGACGTCGGCATCCCGACTGTCAAAACGTCGGCAGCCGGGTGACCGACGGCCACCCGCTATTTTCCCTCGTGGGGGTCCACGACCCCCATAGAGGGAGAATAGAATAGGTGGCTCGCGTTGCGAGCCACCGTGCCCGCAGCGTGGCGAGCGCATCGAGCCCGCATGAGGCTTTTTTGCACTCGCCATGCTGTCTGACTCCGGGCAGTCGGGATCCCAATGTCGGGATCCCGACTGTCGGAGTCCCATACCACACCCGACACAACATGGTTCTTCTCCATAGCAATAAGTCTTCTTCTGCCATCAAAATACTTTTTTTCATCTTCCGCCATTACCAATATTATTTTCAAGTACCCCCAACTGGTCTGCAGAGTACCCCCAGGGGTACTAGTACCCCAGGTTGGGAACCACTGGTAAAGGGTATCACTAGATTACTTATCATTTCGCAAACTGGAAACTAAAAAAGATCAAAAATCTATTTGAGATATGATCAATTGATTCAGTACTAACTGGGAAAATATATTATTTGTATTGTATAACACAAAGAATTGTCTTTCATTATAGAGAGTCTCAATTTAGAAGACAACGAAAGCACATTTTATTTTAAGGCATATCAAATAAAAGTTAATTTTTACTTGTTACATATACATTAATTAACAATAAAGAGTGCCCCAAAAAGACTTAATCAGTCTTTACTTGCATCTGTCTTGCAAGGCCCCTACATCCCCTCTAACTAAGTTTCCCTGAACTTATACTGGGAGCACCACCAACCCTGTGAATAAGGCATAAGATAGCCTATGATGAAATGTATGTTGGTTTTCACTAAATGATAACGGAATGCTTACGAGCATTTATTTGTGTGCGGACTCACCCACTTCTATTTAGATGAGGCTTCGTCCTGCCTGGCCAGCTGCACCCAGCTTCCTCTACCCTCCTGATCCGTCTTGGGTCAATGCACTTTGCACTTTGTTGCTGGTTACCGCCACATTGTTTGTGTTTCCGCCACCCCCTGCAGTGAGATTAGCTCTCACTATGGGCTCGCTAACCCGACATGCCCTGCTACAGGCCCTTGTGCATGTCGGTTGAAGTGTTGCTTCGCCCTGATCCCTTATGTGGCCTAGCTGGATCCTCAACCTTTCTAGAATGAATGGCTGCCTTTAGTCAGGCCTTTTTGCCTCTGCCATTGTCTGTATTGCTTGCACAGTAAAGACTTTGCCTTGTCTTATCTCCTGCTAGATTCCCGACAAACCTATGCCAGCCAGCATGGCGCTCACCCTGGCCTTGTTCTGTTGTGGCCTAAACTTAATGTTGTAGCGCCGGCATGCTGCGAACGACCTTCTAGGCAGCTTGGATGCCCGCTGGCTGTTCACAACCTGAACAAGCGCCAGGTTGCAGCCCCCCCAGACTGAATCAGGTTGTTGGCGAGCTTCTTTCCCCAAATTTTCGCTGCCATGACTATTGGGCATTGCTCCATGCCGCCAGGTTCCTCACGGGCTCTGTGGCCTCCCACTATGGTGGCCACCTCTGTGCACACCGCTCTTGCTCCGCAGCCTCTGGCCCCTGCGGCATCCAACTGCCTCAGCATAACTGTCTTTGCCCTAATGCCTCTACCCCAGTTTTCACTTTCTCCGCAGGGGGGTCCACACCCCACATGACCATGTCAATCTCTATGTGCCGATACAAGGAGACCATTTTGCCCCCCCTGTCTCTCTGGCACTACCAGCATGCTGTAGCTTGCACCGCAAGTAACTGCATAGCGTTGACTTGGGCAGCCCCTGCCCCCCAGAACTCATCCGGAGGCGTGCTATTGCCTTTGACGCTCCTGCCGGCACCACAGCAAAAAAGAACCAAATGCTTCTATAACAAAACGCATGAGATGGCGCCATCCCTAGGCAAACTAATTTTTATGAAAAATTAGACCTCAAAGCTCCTTCCCATGAGGCTAAAACTTTTCGGGTGACGGGGGAGCAACCTAAATTCTGACTTAATGTATAAATGTCACCTTCCATGCTCCCCGGCCCTGTGCTTTTATCATCCTAACTGCCGAGTCAATATATGACAGGTGCTGGATGAGCCTGAACTTCCCTGGTGTCCTACTTGGGACCCAACTGGCGGGGTTCCTGGAGCTGGCCAAAGGTGTTTTCTCTGGCCTCATGTATCTTAAGACAATTTCCATGAGCCCAAAACCGAACTTATTGGCTCCCTCCCTCTTGCGAAACCATGATCCTTCCTGAATCCACCAGACTGACTGCTTTGCCAATCCCTGCTGCTGCGGATCTCCTTTATGGCTTATTACCCCCTTTGTCTGCTGCGCTCCTTAGCACTGGAGACTATTCATGCATGCTCTTTAAAAGGGGGCCTGCATTTCCATTCTAGCTTACCAAGCCACGTAAGTGAACTTACACCTCAGCCAATGCTCAATTGATCAACCAACCTATCCCTACAAATGTCCCTTACTCATTGGCTGTTTAGCCAGCGCTGGTCAATGCCCTGCCACCGACCCAAAACAGTGCATCCAGCTGCGATGCCCCCTTGCACCGTGGCTGCAGCCTTACCCTACTGTACTGAAACCACTTTTTACCTGACTGATGCAGCCCCTGGGAACACTGCCTTTTTTCTCATGCATTCTGCCTGCCGGTTTGCCAACACTCTGCCCTGTTCTGACCGTTTCCCGCTGCCCCGCATGCGCAAGGGCATGCCGATGGGCTTTTCCAGCCAAGCAATGTGGAGGCTGTTGCCGTGGCACAAGGGGGTGATTGTTGTTCGCCCCTTCCCTGCGCCACTCCACGCAAGGGGATGCTGTGCTGCCATGACTGCCATGATGCCCTTGGGAACATTACTTGTAATGATATCTCCCACCATGCATACCTTATGGCCCTGCATCTGTAATACAGATTGCCCATCTGTGTGCCTGTTATCACTATGGGGGTGAGGGGAACACAACCTCCCCCCTCCTCCCCGACCCAGCAGAGCATTTGGGTGGCTGTTATCACCCTGGGGGGGTCAGGGGAATGCCACCTCCCCCCTCCTCCCAGGCCCAGAAGAGCTACTTCCTGCCATAAAACCTAACTGGGATGGCGGAAAGCTACTAACCTGCCCTCTGGCCGTATAACAAAGGAATTTCTTGGTCTCTCAGGAATGACTGAAAATGACATTATGCCTCATTGCAAGTGACAACCCATTGTTGATGTCCATAAATCACTTGTACAGTGCCTACCTTATGCTCCTCTTGCATGCCTTAAGGCCCTGCATTTTTAATATAGATTGCCCATGGCCATTGTTGCCTTTGCCATCGATGACAAAAGAGTAACTGGCCATCACTGGTGCATAACTGGCCAATGGAGGACCATCAGTGTTTTTACATATCGATTTTCTTTGACTGATAGTTGAAACTATTCATTTAAGCTTGACATCGACGGAGAGCCTGTGCCGAATGCTGCCTCCCCCATTGGCTTGGCTATTTAAACCCCTCCCTGACAGGCTCCCCCTGCTTCTCCTAACTGGCTGGCCGGGGTTCCATGTGTGAAAAGGGGGTCAGGTATACCTGCCTGGCCCCTGACCTTCCCGCCGTTCAGACCTGGGTCCACCACTGCCCCTCCTCCTTATGCCTCTTCGGGAGCCATCTTGCTTACCTGCGCTCTCTTATGCACAGGTCTGTCAGCAGCATGAGATTACCTTACGCCGCTGCTCAGGTCACTGTCCCTCCTCTCCTGCCCTGCTCTTCGCCTCCTCCTGCAGAATGAGATACAGTGATTTTTGTTTTTGTTGTCTAAGGGGCGTGGCCACGGGTCGGCGATTCGGCCACCCCTCCCCCCGAATTTGACTAAACCCAGGCAGTCTGAGTGATGGCTGTCCTGTTGCTTGTGCTTCAAGTTCCTGATCTTGAATCCTGTGGTCACTCCACCACTACACATAGGTGTGTGCCAGCGGTGCTTCACCACTGGCACACACCTACGGATCAGACCCGACACATCGCGGGTGCTATAAAGCACCTGAAATTTGCCACTGATGGGTCCGATTGCAACATATCTGATGTCCCGCCAGTGCAACCACAGGGCATGTCACATTCAGCCGATTTGGGATGATTTTTCTGCCCGACCCATCGGAATCGGACGAAATTGGACCAATAAGTGCTGTGCTGGGAGAGGGGTGCTAGATCAGAGGTGGAACTAGCGATTGTGCTAGGGGGTACCAGACAAAATTTAGCATAGGGCATCAAATTGGCTAGGGCCGGCTCTGGAGGGGATACAGACAATGCACTTAGCTAAGGCTAGTCTGGAACTGCTGAGTCTGCCAGGGAGCTAAAAGAACTTCTGCAAAAGGAATTATTACCCTAAGTACATGCTGCAGTAATTAGATTTGGGACCCCCCATATTACCATATTTCTAGATTCGCCAGTTCCTACACTGCCCCATCAGTGTGACACAATATTATAAATGGACATCACAAAGCAAGTGGGCCTGTCTGCTCAAAATGCCATGGACGATTTTGGGTCCCTGTCTGACCCTGATGGTGCCAGGGGCCTAAATAATAAATAAATAAATAAGCTGCTGCTGGGTCTTCTGGGATTGATGGTGTCTGGAGAAACTCTGTAATGATGCTCTACACCACATGGGCAAATACACCTGTTTTCCGGGGGAAAGGGGGGGGTGATCCGCTCACACTATTCACAGTATTGTGATTAATATGTGTGGGTGAGAGGTTTAACCTGGATTCTGAAACATATTAAAATCCATAGTAAGAGTAACATAAGAAGGTGGTGCAGTGGGGATATCACATGTGACTGCACATCAGGGGCCACGCCACACTGCCCTACTCCAGTATTACAGGCATTGTACAGTGGGGGTGTGGCCACAATAACACAAATGAGCATGAATCCTAGGGGGTGCGGGGCACATGCCCACCTTTCCAGATGCCCAATTTTCAGGATCCTCCCAGCAAGTCCTCCCAGAGAGGAGTTACAGCAATCACAGAAGTGCGCTCTTAACGTGGCTCAGACGCGACACCACGAGCAGAGATCGGATGAATTCCTGGTACAGACTGGGGCAAACCCAAAACAAGCGTATACTCGGGGGCTCTTACATGTACCCCATTATATCTGTGTGACTGTAGTGATCATCTCCTATGTACTACTATGTTACAGGAGGCGGCTATTCCCCATGTCCGGATAATTGGATCCTTGTTGATAAGAAATGTTATTTCTTCTCCGAAAACAAGAAAAACCACAGGGACAGCGAGAGAAACTGTGCGGAGAACAGATCCCGGCTGGCCATGGTGAAGGAGGGGCTCATACTGGTGAGTCTGGGGTCACTGGGGTCTGACATCGGGGGGCAGAGCACTGCTAGGTAACGTCTATTCTCACATTGCGCCGTATTTTGGTTCATTCTTTCTGACAAAATCCTTCTTAGATGGGCAAAACCATGTGCACTGCACCCACATCTAATTCTCTCTGCACATGTTACATCTGCCCCACCTGCAGTGCACATGGTTTGTCCATCTAAGAAGGATTTTGTCAGAAAGAATGAACCAAAATAAGGCCCATTGCGCCATCCAATGGGATTTGTAATATAAAGAGACGGTGCCAAAACTTTCCAGTTTATGAATTATACCGTACAGTACCTCAGTACCTGTATCACAGTCCATGTATATAACAGTATAAGGACGTACTAAGTATTACATGTATAACAGTCCATGTATATAACAGTATAAGGACGTACTAAGTATTACCTGTATAACAGTCCATGTATATAACAGTATAAGGACGTACTAAGTATTACATGTATAACAGTCCATGTATATAACAGTATAAGGACGTACTAAGTATTACCTGTATAACATTCCATGTATATAACAGTATAAGGACGTACTAAGTATTACCTGTATCACAGTCCATGTATATAACAGTATAAGGATGTACTAAGTATTACCTGTATAACAGTCCATGTATATAACAGTATAATGACGTACTAAGTATTACCTGTATAACAGTCCATGTACATAACAGTATAAGGACGTACTAAGTATTACCTGTATCACAGTCCATGTATATGACAGTATAAGGACGTACTAAGTATTACCTGTATAACAGTCCATGTATATCACAGTATAAGGACGTACTAAGTATTACCTGTATAACAGTCCATGTATATGACAGTATAAGGACGTACTAAGTATTACCTGTATAACAGTCCATGTATATAACAGTATAAGGACGTACTAAGTATTACCTGTATAACAGTCCATGTATATAACAGTATAAGGACGTACTAAGTATTACCTGTATCACAGTCCATGTATATGACAGTATAAGGACGTACTAAGTATTACCTGTATAACAGTCCATGTATATAACAGGATAAGGACGTACTAAGTATTACCTGTATAACAGTCCATGTATATAACAGTATAAGGACGTAGTAAGTATTACCTGTATAACAGTCCATGTATATAACAGTATAAGGACGTACTAAGTATTACCTGTATCACAGTCCATGTATATAACAGTATAAGGACGTACTAAGTATTACCTGTATCACAGTCCAAGTATATAACAGTATAAGGACGTACTAGGTATTACCTGTATAACAGTCCATGTATATAACAGTATAAGGACGTACTAAGTATTACCTGTATAACAGTCCATGTATATAACAGTATAAGGATGTACTAAGTATTACCTGTATAACAGTCCATGTATATAACAGTATAAGGACGTACTAAGTATTACCTGTATAACAGTCCATGTATATAACAGTATAAGGACGTACTAAGTATTACCTGTATAACAGTCCATGTATATAACAGTATAAGGACGTACTAAGTATTACCTGTATAACAGTCCATGTATATAACAGTATAAGGACGTACTAAGTATTACCTGTATAACAGTCCATGTATATCACAGTATAAGGACATACTAAGTATTACCTGTATAACAGTCCATGTATATAACAGTATAAGGAGGTACTTAGTATTACCTGTATAACAGTCCATGTATATAACAGTATAAGGACGTACTAAGTATTACCTGTATAACAGTCCATGTATATAACAGTATAAGGAGGTACTTAGTATTACCTGTATAACAGTCCATGTATATAACAGTATAAGGACGTACTAAGTATTACCTGTATAACAGTCCATGTATATAACAGTATAAGGACGTACTAAGTATTACCTGTATAACAGTCCATGTATATAACAGTATAAGGACGTACTAAGTATTACCTGTATAACAGTCCATGTATATCACAGTATAAGGACGTACTAAGTATTACCTGTATAACAGTCCATGTATATAACAGTATAAGGAGGTACTAAGTATTACCTGTATAACAGTCCATGTATATAACAGTATAAGGACGTACTAAGTATTACCTGTATAACAGTCCATGTATATAACAGTATAAGGACGTACTAAGTATTACCTGTATAACAGTCCATGTATATAACAGTATAAGGACGTACTCAGTATTACCTGTATAACAGTCCATGTATATAACAGTATAAGGACGTACTAAGTATTACCTGTATAACAGTCCATGTATATCACAGTATAAGGACGTACTAAGTATTACCTGTATAACAGTCCATGTATATAACCGTATAAGGATGTGCTAAGTATTACCTGTATCACAGTCCATGTATATAACAGTATAAGGACGTACTAAGTATTACCTGTATCACAGTCCATGTATATAACAGTATAAGGACGTACTAAGTATTACCTGTATAACAGTCCATGTATATAACAGTATAAGGACGTACTAAGTATTACCTGTATAACAGTCCATGTATATAACCGTATAAGGACGTACTAAGTATTACCTGTATCACAGTCCATGTATATAACAGTATAAGGACGTACTAAGTATTACCTGTATAACAGTCCATGTATATAACAGTATAAGGACGTACTAAGTATTACCTGTATCACAGTCCATGTATATAACAGTATAAGGACGTACTAAGTATTACCTGTATAACAGTCCATGTATATAACAGCAAAATGTTTCGCGACAGGTTGGTCATTGGCTCTGTTGTTAATGGCCGCTTTAATAGCAGTGCAATGGTTGGCAATTCGCTCCTTAAAAGTTCTGACTGTCTTGCGGACGTAGCATAAGCCGCAAGGGCAAGTAATGAGGTAGAACACATAGGTACTGGTACATGAGAGTGCATACTTGATGGAAAACTGCTTGCTGGAGTGAGGATGGGAGAAGAACTTGGTGGTGGTCATGGCATTGCATGTTGTACAGCCTGTACAGTGATAGCACCCACCAGACTTCACTTGGGTGGCAGGGACAGTGCGGGTAGAGATGTCATTTCTTACTACCCAGTCTCTAATATTCCTGCCACAGGTATAACAGGACATGAGGTGGGTGTTCCTCAAAGTCCGAAGGTCCTTATCTTTTTGAACCACAGACCACAAAGATTTCGAGAGTGAAGTAATCTGCGTGTCTGCTGCATTGTATGACCTGACCCACCCCATGACGTCTTTCTTGTTGTCCCGGGTGCGTCTGTTGAGAGCTTCCATCAGTGAAGTCTTATCGACTTTGTCTCTCGCTGCAGATAAAATGTCATGGGGGTAACCTCTGGCTTTAAACTTGAGTTGCATTTTATCGAGGTCCTGTTTCAAGACCACCTCAGAGTTGGTGATCCTCTTGACTCTGAGCAACTGAGAAACGGGAAGCCCTTTGATCAATGCAGGAGGATGGTGGCTTTGTGCAAGCAAAAGTGTGTTCTGGTCGGTCTTTTTGGAATAGATGGTTGTGTTCAGAGCGTTGTTATCTACAGATAAACAGACATCTAGGTAGTTCACTGTCTCTGTGCTCATGGAAAAGGTGAATTTAATCGGGCAGTCTTTGGAGTTGATACTGTCAATGGCTGAAACAAAGTCTTCTTGCGTCCCTGTCCAGAACAAGAGTACATCATCGATGTATCTCGTGTAGAACGCAATTTTGCTGCTCAAATCAGAATTCAGGAACAAGTCTTGTTCAAGGGCGGCCATGTAGGCGTTTACGAATGACGGCGCAACCGGAGAGCCCATAGCGCATCCAGAGCGTTGTAAAAAGAATTGCTTATTGAACAAGAAAAAGTTGCATTGTAAAGGCAGCATCAGTAAGGTTATGTACAATTCAATGGGTGGGCCTTGGTAATCAACATCAGCCAGCAATAGATCTTTGGTAGCCTGAATCACTTTCTCATGCTGCTGGTATAGAGACTACATATATCAAGGGTGACCAACCAGGTGCCAACAGGTATTGGGCCAAAGGCTTGAAATTTGTGGAGGAGTGAGGTCGTGTCCTGCAGGTATGATGCAGTTTTCTGGACCGCTGGTTGGAGAAAGTAGTCAAGAAAACTCGAGACATTACTGTAAAGCGAGTTCCTGGCCGAGATAATTGGCCTCCCAGGAGGCAACTGAAGACGCTTATGAATCTTCGGCAAACAATATAATAGAGGAACTCTGGGCATGTCAATGGTCAAGTAATCTTTAACCGAAGTGGTGAGGAAATTAGAGGACACCGCCCCCATCAGGATGGTGTCTAATTCTGTTTTGTAACACAACGTGGGATCATTTGGTAGCAAAGTATAGATGTCGTTATTGTTTAATTGGGAATAGACCTCGGTCTTGTAGTCGTTGATGTCCCATATCACGACTCCTCCCCCTTTATCAGCAGGGAGGATCATGATATCATCATATGATCTGAGGTCTTTGACTGCCTTCCAATCATCTTTGGTGAAGTTAGAGAACTTTCTCGACTGTTGTGTATCTTGTGTCGACAGGACTTTGGATTCCAGGACTTTAACAAAGCTCTGGATGGCGGTGTTACTAGAGGGTGGATCAAATTTTTATTTCCTTTGAGGCGGAGATTTCTATGTAAGCGTGTCATCTCTATTTTCCAATTAAGAGGATTGAAAGCATTGGTGGGTACGAAATCCAAGCCTTTGTTCAGGACACTAATTTCAGAAGTGGATAGTGTATGATTCGAGATGTTGAAGGTTAGGTCCTCGGCTTGCATCCTAGATTTTGAGATTCTACGACCTTGTCCAACTCTTCTGGGGGGTCGTTGTCTCTTTCTCGAATTGCCCTTGTCCTGACCCCGGCAGGAGGGCGGTGAGCGTTTTTTGAGACCGCAGATCTTTGCCTGTGTCACTTGCAATGGAGTTCGAGTCGGTAGAGAACTCTGCATCAGTGGTATTGCGAGGTCCCTTGCGACGGAATTTTCTGTCATTCCTTTGGGGTCGGTATGGGCCCGCTAACCATCTATAGACGCTCTGTTTGATGTAATCGCGGTTAACCTTGGTTTTTTTTACGCAATGAGGTCCTTCTTGAAGGTATCCAATTGAGTGGATAATTTGTTAACCCAGTCCTGTCCTGGGTCATCCTTGATTTTTTGCAGGTGTGTATGCTCCTATTCACTGATCTGCTTTTGGGTGACATTCATTTCTCATGCTGATTCATGAATCCCGAGCGTCATTAGGTCAAATGAGCAATTGTTGAGAATTGCACACCACTTGCGACAAAACTCATTGTTATAACGTCCATTTGTGGGCGTGTTACGTACCCGAAATCCACGGGGAATTTTTTCCCCTAAAATATTCTGAAAGGGTAACACCATGTAAAAGAAATTCAATCTCTTTCTTCTTCAATTTGAGGAGATTGTTGTAAATATCCTCAGGAGTCAGATCACCCTCCATCTCCAATAACCGTTCAGTAAAGAGAGCTGACGCAGCCTCATCTTCAGAGAAATTAAGTCTTTCCCCCAATGGAAGTGTGGGTCTCAGAAACATGTCCCCAGTATCCGATGCAAGGTTAGATTGGGACATGGTAGTGCTGACACTAGTCCTCTGTGCTTGTGCAGAGAATGTACCCAGGAAGAAAAGGGTTAAAATTAACTACCGTGGTGACGCCTTTGTCTGTACTTGAATGTGTTCAAAACTTGTGGCAGGGAAGGTATTTCTGAAGAAGCAGGGTAAGGGTGCACACTCCGGGAGACCAGCGAAAGCTGACAACCATAGACAGAGAACGAGGGGACAGATCGCACATGGACATTGTGTTTATAAAAAACAGTAGTAGTAGTATCTGTGTGTAGCTCTTAAGGATAACATCATCCAGTGGGGTGATCGGGGCTTCTGCGTGTCATGCCCACGGGTCCCGTCCCGGCCGCCATGGTTGGCGGAAGTGGCCGGCTCACATGGGTACGGATGGCGGATATGACATCATGGATGGATTGCGCTAAACGGCGCTGGTTGTCATATGGGATGCAGATGGTGGGCGGAAGTGTTATACCACCTCCTAGTACAATAGGTATACAGTAGGTAGTGTGTCATATTTAGACATGTGTCACCGGAAGTGACACCTTGGATAGCGGAAATACAGCCAACCTTGCATATTGGTTGGCATTGTCTGGTATCTTTGATATCTGATACATTATGGTTTATAAACAAATAATAATAATAGAAACGGTGCAAAAGGTATATAGAGTAGGAGAGATAATATAGAGAGCAGAGGAAGCAGAGGAAGTGATTCCAGTAAAATATCTGGTCAGATCATATTTAAAAATATAAGTTTAATTAACATATGGTGAGTATAATATGTATAGTGCAAAGTCTCTACACCATACCTATCACAAGAAAAAGATGAGATACATTATCTTCAAAGTGTCAATAATACATTGCTATATGAGCATTCATATGTCAAAAGGTATAGTATATATATATATATATATATATATATATATATATATATATATATATATATATATATATTTTTTCAAAAAACTCAGGAAGAACTTATATAGATGAATGAATATGTTACTGAAAAAATAGATAGAAGTTGTAAAGTTTTACAGTCAAATCAGACAGTCTGCATCCAGAATATATAGTGTGGATTTGTATATAACAATGCTCAGAGGTTTGGATCAGAGAACACTGTTCAGTTCTGAGGCCTCATTCAGGCCATCTGGATGCAGACTGTTTAATTTAAATGTCCAAAAGACCTCTTGACGGCAAAGGGTCTTATATCTGTAGCCTCCTCTTATGGAGGGGGGTATATATTCAAGGCCAATAACATGTAAACCCATGGGATCATTTTCCTGAGAAAAATGTCTAGAAACACTATGGCAAACTAGACCTTTGATAATATTACGACGGTGTTCCATAAATCTGATCTTAAGTGGGCATGTGGTACGACCCACATACTTAAGGCCGCAGGCACATGTCAAAAGATATACAACGAAGGTTGTGTCACAATTTATAAAACTTCTAATTGTAACCAACTCGTCTTCAGTCTGTACCTGCAGAGTCCTACTTAAGAGATGGCTACACGTAGTTCAGCATTTTTTCCCACATCTGTAGAACCTGGTGGGTCTGGAGATCAACCATGAGTTGGTACTTGGATTTTCTTTTTTCTCCTAAACCATCTTTAGATGGGTACGGCCATGGGCACCAGATTCGCGCCGAGTTATGCCAACCTATACATGGGCAAGTTTGTTGCACACGAGGAATTTGTATTAGAAGGTAGTAGAAACTGACGTAGGTCAGATGTGTTGCACTCAGGGGGCTTAGGCGTTCCCTCTGGTTTGGTCTTAGATTTTTTCCTGGCGTTTTTCACCATGAGCTCAGGTTTGTATGTGTGTGACTGAAAGGTCAGATGGCAAGGGCAAGCTCAGCTCTTCAGGTCTTGTATTAAGAATAGCAGTGGGCCATTGTCGTGTCAAGGCTCCCCTGTGGCCTATGCGGTCATTATTAGTCGATCATTATGTCACTTCCCTGATGTGGGATGTGACGTAGGGGAAACACCCCCAGAGGTCATTCAGACTGCTGGAACAGGTTATTTACTCTTTGGGGGCCCCGTACCCTCTCTCCACCGCTCGGGCTATAGGTGACTCTTTCCTATAAGGTGTGTGTCACTTGGAGGTTATCCACCCTGTGTTTAAGGTAGCAGGGGGTCTTATCAGAGTAACAAATGACCAGTGTGATGTTTAGAAGGGAGGACCAGTGAGTGTAGGTCCAATCACTGCTTCTCAGTATATCCTGTAAGTATACTGGGGTGTATGAGGTGTATTGGCATAATCTCAGTGCCACTGGACAATGTCTCAGGCATGCGCCCCTGTATGTTATTCTAGGCTGGCCTGGAGATAGAAAGCTGAATGGGCCGTGCTTCAATATAGAGGATCAGTCACTGTGGGGGGGCAGAGACCAGTGTCAGCCCCCCCTGCGTAGCTCACCTCAGATATTAGTGATCCAGTCCCAGCTGTGGAGATGATCGCAGGTGGAATGGATTCAGCCCAGTCTTAACCTCCTGTAATGAGTCTGGAGCTGGCCTGGCAAGATGGCCGTCGCCAGCCCTGGAATCCCAGCCGCAGCAGCAGTATCCCACCCTGAGGTATGCATCCAGGGGAGAAGCTTCAGCGGCCCCCCCACAGGTGCAGTCAGGTCCCCGGATAGAGATGCGCCCAGCGTGAGGTCTCCGGTGTCGTCAGCGGCTCCGTTCCGCCGTCCGTCACGCTATGGAGCCCTAAATGCGGCAGAACGTCCAAATCGAGGCCCCGGCTTCCGGCCGGAGGTAGGCCGCAACCTGCAGAGACGTCCTAGAACGTCTCCCGGCTCCGCGACTCACCCCCACCGGCACCGATGGCTCCCAGGAGGTAAGAGGAGGCGATGCTCCAAGGGTACTCAGGGGCAGAGAAGGGTTTTGAAGGGGTTTTATGCTGAGGGGCACCGGAGCTTTGGGTATATGCTGCCGTCCGCTGTTCCGCCAGGCCACGCCCCCCCATGGGCAAGTTTGAAGTTGCCCATGTGTGGGGCGGTGACTTTGGTGCGAGTCTGGTGTTCTATGGCCATTACATAGATGATCTTTTTATCATTTGAGATGGTGATTATAATTCAGCACAACACTTTGTCACTTCACTCAATCACAACCAATTTAATTTATCCTTCACCTCACACTTTCACTCCTCACAGATCGATTTTTTGGATATTTCCTCTTTGGAACTATTTGATCTACAGGCTGCTGATATTGTTTCCTCTTTTAAACAAAGAGGATACCCAGACCCCCTTAGCGAAGTTCGCCAAATGAGAAGAGAGGATTTACTGGTTAATAAACCTAAAAAACAATAAGACAATAAATATGAGATGGCCTTTAATTGCAAATATAATACAGCACATTTCCAAATTAGACAAATAATCAATAAAAACTATGGTATCTTGAAACAAGACAGGATTCTGAGAGGGTTGTTACCTAACAAACCCTCGATTATTTACAAAAGAAATACTGTAGATCACTAAAAACTATTCTAGCCCCCAGCCATCTAAAGATGGTTGAGGAGAAAAAAGAGAATCCAAGTACCAACTCATGGTTGATCTCCAGACCCGCTGGGTTCTACAGATGCGGGAAAAACTGCTGCACTATGTGTAGCCATGCCTTAAATAGGACTCTGCAGGTACAGACTGAAGACAAGTTGGTTACAGCTAGAAGTTTTATAAATTGTGACACAAACTTCGTTAATTATCTTTTGACATGTGCCTGCGGCCTTAAGTATGTGGGTCGTACTGCACGCCCACTTAAGATCAGATTTATGGAACACCGTCGTAATATTATCAAAGGTCTAGTTTGCCATAGTGTTTCTAGACATTTTTCTCAGGTACATAAGAATGATCCTGTGACCGGATGCCTGCCCTTACGCTCTGGCTACGCCCTTCGGGTCCACAGATAGCGGTTCCTGGTCTCACGGGACCAGGCCAATAGGGGATTCCCTGTTACAATCAGTAACCGCCTGTTACTGACTCCGCCCACTATGCAATGGGCGGGGATATCGCTGCCACCACCAGACTCCTCCTACGTGGCACCTGGAACCACGGATACCTCCTCAGGCCCAAATGATGGCACCTGAGTACTACCTGCTGGAGTGTGTGCATCGACACGCTGCTGATACACCCCCCCCCCCTGACTGGCGTCAATCAGTTCCCCACTGGTCACGGACCAGACCTCTGCTTTAGTAGCTGGCAGAGCGGAGCTCGGAGATGCTGGATATTTGTACCCAGTACAGCTGGACAACGGTATTATTGTTGTAATTCTGTTGGTCGCAAGATGAAAGCAGTCGTCTTGGGCAATAGATGGTTTATTTGCTCAAAGTAGAAGCTCTTAAAAGAGCCATCTCCTAGATCCCTAGGAGGTACAGCATACAGGTAATGTTACAGTATTCAGATCAGGTAGATTGTACAATTTTACAGGCAAACTTGTGCCTTTTTATCCAAAATCAACACAGCATAACACAGGGGGTAATTCCACCCTGTTCTCCCCACCCAATCAGCATTGTGCAGGAGGTGTACATTCCTGGGGCATTTATATTCATATATCAATTGGAACATTTTCCTGTCATAAATAGATCCAGATTACATGTCAAAGGGTTCACTCCAATTTCCTTAGAATATTTACCAAATGGACAGGAAAGCCTTGATTCCTTGACACGTCAAATACACAAGTGATGTACTACTAACAGGAACTACAGACACAAAGCCCGCCACCTGCGGTGCAGTGTCATTCTGTTAGTAAATGGACAATTTAGCATCTCATTTCCTTATCACCGGAATTCCTTCCTTAAGTAAATTTCAAAGTGCATGTTCACATTTAAAATACATTTAAATGACACTTTATACATCATACGGAGACTGTGCTCAGCAGAGGCTTCCGACACCACACAACACTGCAGCTGCAGACCCTCAGTCCCAGCTCAGTGATTCACATATATTAATACATTTAAAATATCTTTATTTAACCCATTTTGCTCTGGGCTCCCTTGAGCCCTGCAGCCCAGGTGCAGGGGCTCCTTAACACTGGACTGGCTGCACTGGGGAGCTTCCAATCTGCAGTGACCGGACTCTTGGCAGCGGCAGACCCAGTGCGCTGCTGTATAGCAGCGGCTTCTGTAGCGCTGCAGCCCAGGACAGCATCCTGGCTGCAGCATCTCCCAGCACACTGCTCTGCCATGCCACATTCCCTCTCCACTGGAGGATGGGGGGTTACAGCTGGATGGCACCGGGGTTGCCGGAGGGAGACCAGGGCCACGGTGCCCATACACAATGTGAATAAAACATTTTTTGACTTTGGCGGCAAATGCCCCTTGTCCAAGATGGCGCCGGGGCTGAAGGGGTTCGGGGTCTCCGGCCACAGATCCCTTGGGTTTACATGTTATTGGCCTCGAATATATACCCCCCTCCAAAAGAGGCGTCAGATATAAGACCCTTTGCCTTCAAGAGGTTTTTTGGACATTTAAATTAAACAGCCTGCATCCAGATGGCCTGAATGAGGCCTTAGAACTGAACAGTGTTCTCTGATCCAAACCTCTGAGCATTGTTATATACAAATCCACACTATATACTCTGGATGCAGACTGTCTGATTTGACTGTAATACTTTACAACTTCTATCTATTTGTTCAGTACCATCCAAATCTACTCTCTATCATCCTATTCATCTATATTAGTTCTTCCTGAGATATATATATATATATATATATATATATATATATATATATTAGGTGATTCATCGTGCCCTACGGGTGCTCTTCACACCGTCGTAAGGGGCTGCGCCCCCTTAATTTGTGAACGTTTGTATTGTGAGAAAGATGGTTAGAATTGTATGAAAGATGTCCTGTATTGCAACTTGAGTTATAGGTGAAATGTGTTAAATAGAGAGCATATGATGTGGAAGGGGGTGTGTATTGTTTTGTTTGATTAAAAAGCGGTTACAGAGTAAGACGTACATTGATAGTGTGGATGGTACAGTGACATTTGTGGGTGTGGGGGGGCTGTGTGTGCGTGTTGTTGAGGTGTGTGTGTGTGTGCAATAGTATAGTAGGGTGTTTCTGAGTCAGCGGCTCCCCACTGGCGGAGGTCACGACACAGGAAAACAGGAGGCTGGGTAGTGATAGGGGTGTGTGGGCATAAGGGGGACTAAAGAGGAGGGTGGGAGATACTGTGCAGCTTCTGCCAGTGGGTGAGGGTCCAGCGTGGCAGTACAGGAGTACAGGATGGTGGCCATTAGTCAGTGTCTCCTCCTACTGGGTGGGAGTTAGGGTGCATGAGAGCAGGAAGCTGGGCTATGAGGCATGATAGGGGCATGTGGGCAAAACAGCGTCAGCGACTCCCCAGTGGTGGAAGTTACGGTTCAGGAGAGCAGGAAGCTTGGTAGTGATAGGGGTGTGTGAGTATACGGGGGACTAAAGAGGGGCTTAGGGTTGCCGTGAATTGCGGGAGGGGCGCGGGGGGTGCCGTGAATCAAGGGAGGGAGGGGGCGCAGGTGTCGGCGAATCGCGGGAGAGGGCGGGGGGTCCACAAAGCATGGGAGGGGGCGTGAATTGCGCGAGGGGGGGTTGCGAATCGTGGGAGGGGGGTGCGCAGGGGGTCCGCGATTTGCGGGAGGGGGGCACGGGGCGCGATGAATCAACCTAGTTGGTTATATATTCTTGTAGAAGGATGGTAGGATGTTGCTGTCATTCAGAATGCATTTACATAAACAGTAATAGTAGCAGTAAAAGGTCTGACTTAAAACACCTACAGTAAAACAGAACAGGTGTTATATATTATACAAAGAATTGGTTGATGATGTGTAGGTTGACGTGCACATAGTTCATAGTTGTCACTGGAAAAAAATTGCTACAAGAAAAAATCAACACAGAAAGTTCAACACATGTAAATGTTGACATAAGTGTGGCACTTCATCGGTGTCCATGTCGACACATGAGAATGAATATGAAAACATTCAAAAAAAGAAAAATAAATCTTCAAAAACTCATGTCAACCTTTTTCATTGTCGACCATAGCCTTGCCAGTGTTTTGCATGTGCCATTTAATCCTGGGGTTGCCGTGAATCGCGTGCGGGGGTGGGGGGGGTGGAGGTGAGGGGTGTCCGCGAATCACGGGAGGAGGGGTCGTGGGTGGACGCCGTGAATTGCGGGATGGGGGGGCGCGGGGGGTTGCAGTGAATTGCGGGAGGGTGGGTCGCGGGGGCGGGGGGTTGCTGCAATGACAGGAGGGGGGGTCAGGGGTGGGGAATCGCGGTAGGGGGGTCATGGGGGGCACCGTGAACCGCGGGAGGGGGGCCGGGGGGTTGGCGCGAATCGTGGGATGGGGGTCGCGGGGTGCCGCGAATCGCAGGAGGGGGGGTGTCACGGGGTGGGGCCGCGAATCACGGGAGTCACCGGGGGATGTGCTGCAAATCGCAGGAGGGGGGTCGCTGGGGGTGCCGCAAATCACCACAAGAAAAAATCAACACAGAAAGGTCAACACATGTAAATGTTGACATAAGTGTGGCACTTCATTGGTGTCCATGTCGACACATGAGAATGAATATGAAAACATTGAAAAAGTGAAAAATAAATCTTGTCAACCTTTTTCATTGTCGACCATAGCCATATCAGTGTTTTGCATGTGCCATTTAATCGTGGGGATGCCGTGAATGAGGGGGGGGAGGGAGGTGCATACCTCCCAACATGACCCTCTCCAGGAGGGACACATTGCTCTGTTTCTGGACTTTCTTCTTAATTTATGGATTACCATCACCTGTGCTTAAACACCTTTCTTATCAATTACCCTGTTTAAAATGACAGGTGATGACAATCATAAATTAAGATGGAAGTCCACAAACAGAGCATTCTGTCCCTCCTGGAGAGGGTCATGTTGGGAGGTATGGAGGTGTGGGGCGCTCACCTGGTGTGTCTGGTGAGTAGCTGTGTCTTTGCTGTGTAACATGGAGAGGCAGAGGGTGTCTGGCACTGTCTGTGGGCTCACTGGGCTGGTTCTCTGTCATGTGAGTCAGAGGCTCCACCCAGCGTTATAGCTCTAGACACACTTTGAGTGACAGATGTAGCCAAATATATAAGATATATATATATATATATATATAAAACTATACCTTTTGACATATGAAGGCTCATATAGCAATGTATTATTGACACTTTGAAGATAATGTATCTCATCTTTTTCTTGTGATAGGTATGGTGTAGAGACTTTGCACTATACATATTATACTCACCATATGTTAATTAAACTTATATTTTTAAATATGATCTGACCAGATATTTTACTGGAATCACTTCCTCTGCTTCCTCTACTCTCTATATTATCTCTCCTACTCTATATACCTTTTGCACCGTTTCTATTATTATTATTTGTTTATAAACCATAATGTATCAGATATCAAAGATACCAGACAATGCCAACCAATATGCAAGGTTGGCTGTATTTCCGCCATCCAAGGTGTCACTTCCGGTGACACATGTCTAAATATGCCATACACTGACACACTACCTATACCAATTGTACTAGGAGGCTGTATAACACTTCCATAAGGCAAGTGGGGATGTACACCCTGCGCTTCACTTCAAATGATATTACATACACAGTGGTTCAGGTGAAAATATTATATGGAAATTGTATTAATTTCAGCAGGTTCAACAATAATAGCAGTAATAAAAGTAATAGCAATAATAAAACACTGTGAATACGTGATAAAATACGATATGGTATATGCTGTATATATGTAAAATAAATTAAGATGACAGCTACTACCGGTATACATAAACAAATGGACAGGGGATCACAGGACAAACATAAAATAGTTCAGTGCACAGGCCATGTAGGTGTAGCTGAAGTAGCTGTTTGAAAGTCTTCTAGTGCTCGTGAGAGTGGTTTGAAGTAAAGTACCTGTTCCCAGGGTACAGGGGGTCTGCCGGCAGACTTACCCGCAGGGCCGGTGCTAGGGGGTTCGGCGCCCTCCTGCAAACTAAAAAATTGCGCCCACCCAAACTTTACAAAGGGAGGGGTTTGGCCACACAATAATGCTCCCACTCCAAATTACACCACACAGTAGCACAATCTTATTCTCCTAACACAGCACCAGTGCCGTAACTAGCAATTTTGGTGCCATGTTAGAAAAAACAGGGACAGTGCGCGCCGAAGGCGCGCGCAAAATTGTAGAAGCGTGGCTTCATGGGGAATTGGCGTGGTCACATAAAAGTACCAATAACACCATAATCCCCATAACACATTATGCTTCAAACCTCAAAGCCCATAACACATTATAGTAACCACACACAATAATGCACATTATTTGTAATGCCACACATCATGATACCCCTTGCACAATATGCAGAACACCATAATGCCCATTACACATTATGCCACACACTGTAATTCCCCTTACATAATATGCCATGCATTATAATGCCCATATGACATTGACACACATTATGCTACACATAATGCCCCGAGTACTCCTGCATATGCCCACATTTGTAGCGTTGCTTATTCTTAACACCCACACCAGTTGCGAAAAGTAGTTGCTCTGCTTACAAGTAGTGCCCACAGCAGTTGCCGACAGTAGTAGCGCTGCGTAACCATATACCCACTCCAGATGCTGACAGTAGTACCTCTGCTTATACATAACACCCACACCAGTTGCCTGAAAGTAGTTGCTCTGCTTATACACATGCCCACACCAGTTGCCTGAAAGTAGTACCTCTGCTTATACGTAGTGCCCACATCAGTTGCCGACAGTAGTAGCACTGTGTAACCATATGCCCACACCAGTTGCTGACATTAGTAGTGCTGCCTGTACACATGCCTACACCAGTTGCCGACATTAGTACCGCTGTCTCTACACGTGCCTACACCACTTGCCGACATTAGTAGTGCTGCCTCTACACGTACCTACACCAGTTGCCAACATTAGTACCGCTGCCTCTACACGTGCCCACACCAGTTGCTGACTTTAGTAGCGCTGCCTCTACACGTGCCCACATCTGTTGCCGACAGTAGTACCGCTGCCTACACACTTGCCCATACGAGTTGCCGACATTAGTAGCGCTGCATATAGACGTGCCCACACGTTGCCGACATTAATAGTGCTGCCTATACACGTGCCCACACCAGTTGCCGACGTTAGTAGCGCTGCCTATACACATGCCCACATCAGCTGCCGACATTAGTAGCGTTGCCTATATGCGTGCCCACACCAGTTGCCGACATTAGCAGTGCTGCCTATATACGTGCCCACACCAGTTGCCGACATTAGTAGCGCTGCCTACATATGTGCCCACAACAGTTGCCGACATTAGTAGTGCTGCCTACAAACGTGCCCACATCAGTTGCCGACATTAGTACACTTACACTTTACAATGGTGGCAGCTCATCCTCTCCTGTTTCCTGGTGTCTTCAGTCAGCCAGCCTTGCTCCATTGTAGCTCCGCCCCTTCTGGTCCGTGTAGCCACGCCCCCTCCGTCCGTGAAGCTCCGCCCCCGTTCGGACCCTGCCGATGACTATCTGATAATAAGCCAGGAGGGATCTCTGTGCCTCTGGCGCTGCTGCCTGTGATGAAGTGTGACAGGCGCAGCAGCAGCAGCCGGCAGGCACGGAGGACAGCAGAGGATGCAGAGCAGGGACAGTGGCGCCTCTCCTGCACGGCGCCTACCTGCTTTGCATCCTCTGCTGAGTGGGTAGCGCCGGCCCTGCTTACCCGTCAATGTCGTGTTGTGTAAACGGCGTAGGCGGGATCTCCACATACATCGACTAGTTTCGCCAACAAGGCTTCCTCAGGATGGTGTGTGTGGTTGATGCCCCTGCAGGCTGGGGTTTAAATACAATTTTCTTGTGCTCTAATTGGTTCTAACTTACACGCCCCTGTGTGGGCGTCCAGCAGTCTTATGCTGTCTTTTGTTTTAACTTCCGCCCTTACCCGGGCGTCCTAGTAGCAGGTGATCCCCTTGTGGGGTGCCTGATGCGGCGTCATCTCCACCCCTCAGTTTCCCGGCTTCCCATTGCCGCTCTGTCTCTATCAGCTGTGTGAGGGGGCGGGCGCGACGTCATACCTGTCTCTGTGCGCCCCGGCGGTGTTCTGCTGATAACAACTGTCAGCTAAGAGTCCGCCCTTAAGGTGCGGGTGTGGTATGCTTCACCAAGGTACCCGGTCCCTCTTCCTCATTTCAGGATGGAAGCTTGGATGATTGGGTGGTTGGGTGGTGTGGACGCGGCTCTATAACTTCTATGTCGGCTTCTGGATATATGTCTACTAATTGTGTAGACAGTTACTGTTGTGGCTTATTGGCTGTAACTTGGCTTAATTTGCACAGTAACACAAGACAGCAGACATAGACACATCAGGGATTTGTTTCAATACTACGATAGATTAGAGCTGTGCTAATTATGAGTATACATAATAAATTTAAATAATAAAATAAAATAGAATAAAATAAATAGAATAAAATAAAATATGGAGGTGTATGCAATATGGAAAACGAAATATGAGTGAAGGAATATAATATACATAATAAATATAATTCTGAATATTAAAAATAAGAATTGCATGTAATCGGCTATCTAGGTAAAAATCAAGGAGTGATGAGAAGGGGAAGAATAATAAGCTGTGTGAAATAAGCAGTATACAATGTGGGGGACTCCCTTGGTGGTATAGAGACTCGGATGGTCACTACGCTATTAAATTACAATACAAAGAAACCCCTGAGACAGGGGAAAAGGTATAATGCGCTGCTGATTAATTGGTAGCAATTTTAAAAAAATGATAATGAATGAAATTATACTTAGGCTGTGATAAACTGAATGACGGACACACTGTTTGGTTTAGTAAAGTTTATATGAAAATATAGAAATATTAAAACATATGACATTACATATACAGTACATTTAATTACATTTAATAAAATAATCAATTAAACTGCTGAACTGGGATCCCAATTTCTTAATAAGATTTTTGCAATACTTTTGGAAATATATTCCAATTGGAGTCCGTTAGTTAGGACAATGGAAGGAGGACAATAGTGTATTAGTCCGGCTCAGAACTATATTGTATACCGACTCAGTCAATGGTGCATTTCTATTTTGTGCCCACACACTCAGATGTAATGCTCACCCTTTTGCAGCGGTAATCCTTGTGAACATATATCGGTTGTTTGGTAGAAAGGAAGCTTATCTCCACCTTTGTTAGTAGCCTGCTTCAGCGGTGATGTAATTCACGCGGTCCGGTCCGTGTGTAGTCAGTGACGGAGTCACCGTCCTGACCACAGCGGCGCTCTGAACTCTCAGCGGCAGATTAAATGACTGTGTTCAACAGGGGGCTGGATTGTAGGTCCAAGCTGCAGAGTGAGAAGGGTCGGGTGGTAATAGAGCTGATGGCCGGCAGCGTTAGATGTAAGACGCTGCACTTCAGCTGTGTGGTCGGTCTGAGGCGGGCTTCCAGTCAGCAGCATGCACTGAAACAACGTTGTTTCATTGTCATCCCGGACATCCATCAGTTGCTGCTTCTAAGTATTGTCGCAGGATCATCTGTTGTCAACATCCCGTGTCAACTGTTTACCACAAGTGCCCCCAGAGACTTTGTTATTCTCTCCTGGTCATCGACATCGTATACCAACGACTCCCAGGTCGTCACCTCTGGCTTCCAGGCCATCCTGCAGCTCCCAGGCTGCCAACTGTCATCACCGGCTCTCAAGCCGTCTCAAAAGACATTCTCTCATACCTCCTGTGTCCTCACTCCCAGCCTGAGTCCAGAGGACCAGGGCAGGGGGCCGCGACCTGCCTGTCAGACGCAGCTAAGCCCAAAGTTCCTTGCGGGACTCCCTGGTGAACACCGCTGGCAGCTTAGACTCCGCGCCCCTGTTCCTGGTCTCCGCCAACACTCTGGTTCGCTGTGCTCCTGTTCCTTGGTGCATGTCAATCGTCAAACCCCCTGTATTCCGCTACACAGCGCCCTCCACTGGTCCACCACGGTCACAGCCGGGAACACAACAAACCTCCGAGTTGCTGACAGATTGTTCAAGGCCGATGGACTCGGCTCAAGACCCAAGCGTGGGACCAGCGGTTCTCCAAAATGTTACCGCCCGAATTGAGACCCAAGAAACCATTCAACAACAGGTGATAAAATATCTTCAAGAGGTATCCGGTCGATTGGATACAATGCAGCAGTCATTAACAACTCATGTGTCGACTGTCCAAAATTTTTTATCACCCGCTCCTCATTCCAGTCTCCAATTGCCGGTACCTAGCAAGTACGATGGTGATTCCAAGACCTGTAGGGGATTCATTAATCAGTGTCAAATTCAATTTGAACTGTTACACCACAACTTCCCAACAGCTAGAATCAAGATTGCATATATTGTCTCATTGCTTTCCGGATCTGCCCTCGAGTGGGTATCACCGATGTGGGAGAAGTCTGATTCTATCCTTGCAGACTATGACAAGTTTATCCAGACTTTTCGCCGTATTTTTGATAGACCAGGTCGCTCAGCCTCTGCTTCCACAGATATCCTTCGGGTCAAACAGGGATCTCGACCCATGGGGCAATATGTGGTCCACTTTCAGACTTTGGCATCCGAGTTGCTGTGGAACAATGAAGCCTTGACAGCTGCGTTCTGGTTAGGAGTATCGGATCGCATCAAGGATGAGCTGGCAACCCGGGATCTTCCAGATCGATTGGAAGACCTTATCTCCCAATGTGTCAAGATTGATTTAAGCCTCCGTGAGAGGGGTCTTGAAAAACAAAAGAAGTTAATTCCCAGAGATATTCCTGAATCACGTTCTGTGTCTCCAGACCATGAAGAACCCATGCAAATGGGTAGATCACGCCTGACTCCGGACGAACGTACCCGCAGGCAGTGCAATAGATTGTGTATATATTGTGCTGCTTCCAATCATTTCATTGATGCTTGTCCTGAGCGTTCGGGAAAACGCCAAGGCCTGACCTACAATGAAGAAGTTAGGTTAGGTCAACTTGTGAAATCTCCTCGTGATAAAGACTTTGTCCTTTCAGTGTCCCTCGAGACTCCAGCCGGACCCATACCCAGTTCTGCCCTAGCAGATTCCGGGTCAGCTGGAAACTTCATATCTTATGACCTTGTCTCCAAGTTAAAAATCCCCCTGGTACCCATATCTCCACATATCTCTGTTACAGCGATGGATGGCAGCAAGATTCCTGGCAGTGAGGTTCATTTCCGTACTCACCCTGTCCTTTTAAAAGTTGGTACTTCGCATCAAGAGTTAATAAAATTCCTTGTGATTCCCAAAGCATCCTATGACATCGTGCTGGGGCTTCCATGGCTCCGACTCCATAACCCCAGTATCAACTGGTCCACTTTACAGTTGGATCATTGGAGTTCATATTGTCATCAGCATTGTACTGTTCCGGCGCTGCCAACCGGTTCCACAAATGTCCCACTATTTCCTGGTCGGCCTGACACATACAGAGACTTTATAGATGTGCAGGCTGTTGATACCCTGCCACCACATCAGGAGTGGGATCGCTCCATCAATTTGCTCCCAAAGAAAACTCCTCCTAAAGGCCGTACCTACCCGGTATCTGTCCCTAAGAATCAGGCCATACCATCTTGTCATAGAAAGAATCTTCAAAAGAGATTCGTCCGACCTTCTAATCCTCCTGCTGGTATAGGTGTTTGCCCTGCGAAGAAAAAAGGTGGTCTCCGACCTTGTATGGATTCCAGAGACGTAGAATCCCATCGCTCTCCTGTAAAAGAGGTTCCACGTCAGCTCAGTCAGAACAAACCCTGTGATAAGTTTATGTACCGTTCTGGTACTCGAAGTGTTAAGACTGATGTCTTATCTCGCTCCATGGAGGAAGACTACCCCATTCCTGATCCCATTGCATTTGCTCCTACGCAAGCATCTCCTTCTTGTAAGACATTTGTGCCCCCTGAGCTCCGCCCAAGACAGTTGTCAGGGGTTCACAAATCTTTGTTCTCCGGGCATCCCGGTGCCCAAAACACCCTCGAGATTCAGCAACGCTCCGATGGGTGGCCACAGATCAGAGAAGACATCAAAGAATGTGTGGCATCTTGTCCAGAGTGTATACAGCATAAAATTCCTTTCCAGGGAGGTCCTATTCTCCACGACCATGTTTTTCGCCAGGAAGATGCCCCAATACATTCAGTTTCCAGCATTGATGGATGGTCCACCTGTTCCGAAGATGGAGACTGAGAAGGTCTGTGAAAAACTCACTTGGGAGTTCTTAGCTCTCCTACCAAATTCATTGGGGTGTTCGGAGTCCACCCCTAAAAGGGGGGGTACTGTCATGAACCTGACTTGGTTCACAGTTATTTCCTGAGGTTTCCATGCCTGTTTGTTTCCTAGCTGCTGCTGTTGCAGCTGCTCTGCATTTTCAGTGATTAGAACTCCAGTGAAGCTTCCTGAGTTCAGCACCAGTCACATGATCCCAGGTAACTCAAGGCATACTTCCTGGTTCTGTCTGCTGCTGCAAGCTGCAGACAATCAAGCAATCACCTGGAGGAGTATAAGCCAGCTTCCCAGAGTCCTCCTTGCCTTGAACAACTGTTTTACCTGTTCCAGAGTTCTCCTGTGTTCAGAGGAAGTTCCCAAGGCTCTAGGATATCCAGGTTTACCTGTGTCCTAGTCTCCAGCGTTTCTCCAGCTATTGTTATTGTTTTACCTGGTTCATTCCATCTCCAGAAGACTCCTGCGATACCATCCCTGCAGTCGAGTATCAGGTGTTTTGCCGAGCACCTCTCTGGCTCTTAAGCCAGCTATCACCATCAGAGACTTACACCTTCTTGTCCTGATCTGTCGACTGATACTGTCTACACCACAGTCGATACTCAGCTTCTGTCGTCCTCCATTGACTAACAACATCCGTGTCATCCCGGACATCCATCAGTAGCTGCTTCTAAGTATTGTCGCAGGATCATCTGTTGTCAACATCCCGTGTCAACTGTTTACCACAAGTGCCCCCAGAGACTTTGTTATTCTCTCCTGGTCATCGACATCGTATACCAACGACTCCCAGGTCGTCACCTCTGGCTTCCAGGCCATCCTGCAGCTCCCAGGCTGCCAACTGTCATCACCGGCTCTCAAGCCGTCTCAAAAGACATTCTCTCATACCTCCTGTGTCCTCACTCCCAGCCTGCATCCAGAGGACCAGGGCAGGGGGCCGCGACCTGCCTGTCAGACGCAGCTAAGCCCAAAGTTCCTTGCGGGACTCCCTGGTGAACACCGCTGGCAGGTTAGACTCCGCGCCCCTGTTCCTGGTCTCCGCCAACACTCTGGTTCGCTGTGCTCCTGTTCCTTGGTGCATGTCAATCGTCAAACCCCCTGTATTCCGCTACACAACGCCCTCCACTGGTCCACCACGGTCACAGCCGGGAACACAACAAACCTCCGAGTTGCTGACAGATTATTTGTTCGGATTGGTTCTCATAGTCTCCTTGTTTGGAACAATTCCGGCGTATCCTTCTTAGCTGTCCACCCGGGATATTTTGTTTCCATTTCCTGTGGTGGTTACTTGTGGCCCCTAGGTAGCCATTACAGTCAGTTGGTTTTATGTATGTTTTAGTTTCAATCTTACCGTTTTCCACAAAGAGATTCAGATCTAAAAAATTCACATTTGTGCTGCTGATGGTGCTTGTGAATTCCAGGTTAATCTGGTTGCCATTGATGATTTCTATAAACTTTTTTAGGTCAGCTTCCTCTCCATTCCATATAATTATGACGCAGTCAATGTACCTAGCCCATAGGAGTAGATTACTTCCATACGTGTTGTTGTTCCATATGGTTTCTATTTCCCAATACGCTAAGAAGAGGTTTGCATATGATGGGGCAAATTTGGTCCCAATCGCTGTTCCTTGGCATGGGGGGTAAAAGGTGTCTCCATACCAGAAGTAGTTATGGTTGAGGATGAAATGGATTGATTCGATAATGAACTCGATCTGTTCTGTGTTCATCTCCGAGTCCTCTTCCAACCTTTTTCTCACGTGCTTGCATCATCCTCATGTTTGATGCATGTGTATAGCGCCTTGATATCACAGGTAGCTAGCAGGTATGTTTCTTCCCATTGTACATCCTTAAGCATATTTAGTACCTGAGATGTGTCTTTGATGTAACCCTTCTGTTGTTTTACAATTGGTTGTAGGAACTTGTCGATGTAGCTTAATAGATTTGACGTAGTGGATCCGATACCTGCAACTATGGGACGTCCTGGTGGTTGGTTTATATCTTTGTGCACCTTCGGCATGTGGTAAAATACCGGTATGATGGGGTTCGATGGTAGAAGATGGCCATATTCTTGTTGATTTAGTATTCCTTTTTCCTGTCCTTTTCTTCGTAGTTTCTCCAATTCTTTTTTTATAGGAGTTCATGGGGTTCAGTCTTAGTTATTGGTCCGGTATGTGGTGTTATCTTTCAGTTGTCTTAATGCTTCTGCTTCGTATGTCTCTCTGTCCATCACCACTATACCCCCCCCCCCTTTATCTGACGGTTTTATTATGGAGTAATTTTTCCTTAATGACTCCATGGCCTCCTTTTCCTGTTTCGTTATGTTCCAATCTGTATTTTTGATTTTCTCTGGAATTTTTTCAAGGTCTTTCTCCACCAATTTCTCGAAGGTTTTCATGAAAGGTCCCTTGAGGTGTCTTGGGAAGAACACTGACTTACTTTTCAGATCCGTGTGTACGAATTTATTCTCAGGATTTTTATCTGGGTTTTCCTCAGGACTTTTTCCTTTGCCTCTACCGGTATCTATTTCTTCCCCTTCTTTGTCCTTCCTTCTAAAGTGTTTCTTCAGAGTTAACTTACGAACAAACTTATACAGATCTATGAATGTATTGAACTTTTTAACTTATTTGTTGGGGCAAATTTTAAGCCCTTCTCAAGCACTGCGTATTCAGATGGTGTCAATTGATATTTGCTTAGGTTGAAGATGCCCTTGTGTGTCTCTTTTTCGTCTCTCTTCTTTCCTTGTTGTAGTGATTTTTTCTCTTCCCTTTTGGTCTTTCTTCCTCCTCGCTGTCCTTGCTTGTGGAGATGCTTCTTTTTCTCCTCTGTCCCTTTCTGTTGTATGATGGATGTGGGGTTTTTGGGATCGCCCCTTGTCTGTGGTTGGGTGCCTGATCCCCATAGACCTGGTCTAAAAAATGATCCAGGTATTCTTCGGCTGGATCTTCCTCGATTTCAGAGTCCAATATTCTACATGCAGTATCTTGTAACTGTATACTATTCATCAAGGTGTGTGCTGAAGTATTGTACTCTTCTTTTTCTTGATCTTTCACTCATCGGTTAAAGATGTCAATCAGGATTCTTTCCTTTGAGTACCCTTCCCTTTTTCTTTCTTTGTGGGTATCAGGTGGGTTCCTTGTTCCTCTTTTTTCCCAGGTGTCAGGGGAATGTCTGCGTTTCCTTCTCTGTGGGTATGGGTATAACTCTGTGGGTATAACACTTCCGCCCACCATCTGCATCCCATATGACAACCAGCGCCGTTTAGCGCAATCCATCCATGATGTCATACAACACCATCTGTACCCATGTGAGCCAGCCACTTCTGCCAACCATGGCGGCCGGGACGGGACCCGTCGGCATGACACGCAGAAGCCCCGATCACCCCACTGTGGGATGATATTATCCTTAAGAGCTACACACAGATACTACTGTTTTTTATAAACACAATGTCCATGTGCGATCTGTCTATCGCACAGATTGGTACTTAGACATATACTCGGGACAATACTTCCGGGATCATGTGACAAGTCACGGTCACATGACAGACCCCTGTTTTTTTTCTGAAACTGTTTTATATGTTTTTTATGCTGATTATGTATAATAATACTCTGCTTTACAGCCCCCCTGTGCATACCTACCACTGGCATCATGTTAAGCTTTTTATGATCTGTTTTATTGTGTATTTAACATGAACAATTCATTGGGTCTCCACACCTGCAATTACTGGTATAATCAATCCAGGGTAAATATGGAGGGTATACTTAAGGAGAAAAGAAATGGTAGTCCACAGAGAGTGGGCAGCCATTCGCAGACAAGGATTCCTTTTTGGAGGCACACTTTTAATTTGTTAGGGATGGTGTACAATGAATAAGTTAAAACTTAACTTTTAATTCCATTTAAAAGCAAATTTAAAGAAAAATTAGCCATAAAGAGTTAAATAGCAATTTAAATATTTAGCATATTTTCTTGTGAGCAAGAAATGGCCACTGATATATGTTCATGTAATGGTATCCAAAATAGTGGCAGTTGGTGGTGTTATTTTAAATAGACATATAGCATAAATTATGCAAATATGATTTTTAAAAACCTATGATAGGATAGCTGATGACAAATCCAGAGTATGTGACTTATCTGTATGTATTTGAAAGTATATTTTTAGTTAAATTTGAGAATATAATACTCGGTAGTTAGCCGTATGTTATAAGAAACATCTTAGTATGGTAACTAGCGCAGGTATCCTTTAAAAAGATGGAAAAGGCAAGGAAAAAAAAGGTAGTACAGTGAGTTAGAGTCTACTCTTTCTGCTGCCCGCCTTCTTCAAAAAAATGAGCAGAAGGGGGGTGAGAGAAGAGTTAGATACACTGATAGAAAAATAGCCAGTGAGAAGAGGACACTTCTGTAAGTGGTGTTAGGTCAACCCTGATGCTGAAGCATTGCAGGGCTGAAATTCGCCACCAGAAAGTCTCTCTCTACACGGAAAGTAGAGAAATAGAGAAGAGGGGGGGGGGGGGGGGGGGAGAAGGGAAGGGTGAGAGTTAAGGTAATATAGAAGAGGCAAAAGGTAATATTTCTGACACAGGCTGATGGATCAGCAAGAATAAATGTTTATACTATTAATGTCTGGTAGCAGATTTATAAAAGTGTGTGCTCAGAGTGAAGATATTGAATTCAGTCTATTGTAGCCTATTAACATGGCAATTGGTTGAAAAATCTTTACATGCAACTGAGCAAAAGGACACAGACAAAAAAATTGGTACTTCTTTACTTTCACGGCGCCAGCATGGCGCCGCGCGTACTTCCGGGTTACGCTCGCCACAAACTAAGTAAAATAAACGAAGTTAACGCCATGCCAACATGGATAGTTCATACCTCCACTATCCATGTTGGCATGGAGTTGATTTTAAATAGCGTGGCGAGCGTAGCGAGCCACCGAGCCCGCAGCGTGGGCGAGCGAAGCGAGCCCCGCAAGGGGACTCTGACGCGCGGCGCCATGCTGGCGCCGTGAAAGTAAAGAAGTGCCAAAAAATTTGTATAAAATTATACACAGGTATTCATGTATCAATAATCTATCAATGGTGTTCAGCAGCCTTTTAACCTTTAATATGTGGCTGTAATAAGGTTGTGACTGAATGTTGATAAATCAACAATTTAAAGATGTTGATACCGTTACTTTCTGGCAGTAAATTTATAACAAAGTGTGTTCTTGGTAGAGGTGTTGAATTAAGTCTATTATTGGTCATTAATATGACAAGTTTGACTGTAGGAAAAATAACCTATGTCGCCACTGCACAGAAATCCTCAGAGAGGAAAAACAAATGCATGTATGTGCACACAGCATGGGCACCGACAATGGTTTAGTGACAGCAATCAATCTGACAATGCACACCACGAATGTATAACATGAACTGGATCAATAGTCACAGATGGCCACAGAAGCACAGTAGATTAAATGCCAATCAGCGGTGATAACCAACAAATTTGTTTAGAGATGCACCAAAATTATATCTGCTGCTGAAAGTGACATTACTGTATGTAGAAAAATAGTATATATGTTACCTTGTACCCAGAGGAAGAAGGTAGGGAAAGGAGCGGAGCAGAAGGCAGTGCTGGGTGCCGGGATCAGTCACCAAGGTCCCGTCTTCAAGGAGCGGACGGGAGATGTAAGTGATGAGGCCGGCGTGCTGCTGGAGAAATGTAGCTAGGAGAAAGGTGCAGGGACGAGCGCTGTGAGCGGTGTTAGGTCTGACCTGATGCCTAGGCAGAGCAGGACAGAGATGCGCCGCCAGCGTGTCACAAGCGCCCAGAGAAGGAAGCAGGGAGCGAGGAGGATACCTGCGGCGGCTGGGGGTGACTGGAACTGTGTCACGGCTGGCAGTTCCCCATAGACTGAGGGGGCTGCTAGCGCTTATGCAGCGTCAATCAGAACGCGTTTCACCACGTGGGCTTGATCACCTGAAGCCTAACGTGGTGAGTGCGATGTCAGGTATTTATGTGCAATTGATTGCATATTGGTTAACCTTAAATTTATCACTATTCAGCAGCCAACTATTTATTACACCAGATAATTTGATATTGCTTAAAAACTCTCCCTTTTTTACCTCATAAAATACGGTGATATAAAAAACATATATATATTAATTTAATTTCTTTAATAAAAATATATACTAATTTAAGTTCTTTAATAAAAATATTTTCAATATTGTTCTTCTAAGGCGTTAATTATAATATTTTTTGGTGTGTCCCCATTCATTGTTTAAAACCATTTTTTGGTAATTATCTCACTTTTGTGTCTGTTCATTAAATTCATCATCCTTCCCTCTCCACTCATTACAATGTATTCAGTTATCCCCTGTGATTAGCTCTCGTTCTCTGCACGTTGTAAAATTTACCGCTAATACGCTCTGCTCATTCTAGCTGGCAACAGCTAAGTCAGCCAATCAATCTCAGCTGCAACCAATATGCAATCAATTGCACATAAATACCTGACATCGCGCTCACCACGTTAGGCTTCAGGTGATCAAGCCCACGTGGTGAAACGCGTTCTGATTGATGCTGCATAGGCGCTAGCAGCCCCCTCAGTCTATGGGAAACTGCCAGCCGTGACACAGTTCCAGTCACCCCCAGCCCCGCAGGTATCCTCCTCGCTCCCTGCTTCCTTCTCCGGGCGCTTGTGACACGCTGGCGGCACATCTCTGTCCTGCTCTGCCTAGGCATCAGGTCAGACCTAACACCGCTCACAGCGCTCGTCCCTGCACCTTTCTCCTAGCTACATATGAACCAAATAAGAATGAAGAAATCTGCTCCCCCAACCTAGAGGTATTGTCTCTGCAGGCAAATGGAACAGGAAGCCTATCCACTGCAACAGAAGATAATGCCGATCAAAACCGAATAGATATAGGCAGAAAGATGAACATAGCTAGCAGCAGGAGAAGCACAAACACAACTTTAAGAGCTATGTGTGCAAATGCTAGGAGCTTAGGAAATAAAATCCCAGAACTAATTGCAATAATGACAAGGGATGAACTGGATATTGTGGCTATTACAGAGACATGGTGCAATGAAAATCATGACTGGGACATAGCTATACCAGGATATACTTTATTTAGGAAGGACAGCTATAAATCTGCTACCAGACATTAATAGTATAAACATTTATTCTTGCTGATCCATCAGCCTGTGTCAGAAATATTACCTTTTCCTCTTCTATATTACCTTAACTCTCACCCTTCCCTTCTTCCCCCGCCCCCCCCCCCCCCCCTCCCTCTTCTCTATTTCTCTACTTTCCGTGTAGAGAGAGACTTTCTGGTGGCGAATTTCAGCCCTGCAATGCTTCAGCATCAGGGTTGACCTAACACCACATACAGAAGTGTCCTCTTCTCACTGGCTATTTTTCTATCAGTGTATCTAACTCTTCTCTCACCCCCCTCCGCTCATTTTTTTGAAGAAGGCGGGCAGCAGAAAGAGTAGACTCTAACTCACTGTACTACCTTTTTTTTCCTTGCCTTTTCCATCTTTTTAAAGGATACCTGCGCTAGTTACCATACTAAGATGTTTCTTATAACATACGGCTAACTACCATTTAGGGGCATACTATATGTGACTCTTTGTATTATATTCTCAAATTTAACTAAAAATATACTTTCAAATACATACAGATAAGTCACATACTCTGGATTTGTCATCAGCTATCCTATCATAGGTTTTTAAAAATCATATTTGCATAATTTATGCTATATGTCTATTTAAAATAACACCACCAACTGCCACTATTTTGGATACCATTACATGAACATATATCAGTGGCCATTTCTTGCTCACAAGAAAATATGCTTAATATTTAAATTGCTATTTAACTCTTTATGGCTAATTTTGCTTTATATGAATTAATAGAGTTATCACTATTTTATACTAAATGGAATTAAAAGTTAAGTTTTAACTTATTCATTGTACACCATCCCTAACAAATTAAAAGTGTGCCTCCAAAAAGGAATCCTTGTCTGCGAATGGCTGCCCACTATCTGTGGACTACCATTTCTCTTCTCGTTAAGTATACTAGTACTTGATTCCTCGAGGCACCTCCAACGGTATAACTGTTGTATGTCATCAAATACATAGATTTTCTAGTTGGTTCTTTAACTATTTGTGACTCTCTTATTGTCCTGTGCACGATACTACTCCTACTTATCTCTATATATGGAGGTTCCCTAGAGACTCTCCATACTCCAGCTCCTGATGAAGACGTGAGATCACATTGAAACGCGTTGAGAACTTTCTCCACAAGACTCCTTCCTGCGATTTTGCACAATACCAATCTGCAACTGACTTTGCACTTTATTCCAGACCAGTTTACTCATTACCAGGACTATGAATATTCAGCAGCTTCAGCAGTGTCATGCTGGGTATACTGATACCAAAAGGACTGCCTACAATCACTATGCTATGAACACCTGGACTCACTGGGCATTCATCCGGGACTTCATCCAAACTAATACAGCCATTTCATTAGGAGACCCCAATTACCTCTCCGTCTCCAACTGGTAACTATCATGTGCTGGCAATTACCTCTCCGTCTCCAACTGGTAAATATCATCTGCTGGCAATTACCTCTCCGTCTCCAACTGGTAACTATCATGTGCTGGCAATTACCTCTCCGTCTCCAACTGGTAACTATCATGTGCTGGCAATTACCTCTCCGTCTTCAACTGGTAACTATCATGTGCTGGCAATTACCTCTCCGTCTCCAACTGGTAACTATCATGTGCTGGCAATTACCTCTCCGTCTCCAACTGGTAACTATCATGTGCTGGCAATTACCTCTCCGTCTCCAACTGGTAACTATCATGTGCTGGCAATTACCTCTCCGTCTCCAACTGGTAACTATCATGTGCTGGCAATTACCTCTCCGTCTCCAACTGGTAACTATCATGTGCTGGCAATTACCTCTCCGTCTCCAACTGGTAACTATCATGTGCTGGCAATTACCTCTCCATCTCCAACTGGTAACTATCATGTGCTGGCAATTACCTCTCCGTCTCCAACTGGCAACTATCATGTGCTGGCAATTACCTCTCCGTCTCCAACTGGCAACTATCATGTGCTGGCAATTACATCTCCGTCTCCAACTGGTAACTATCATGTGCTGGCAATTACCTCTCCGTCTCCAACTGGTAACTATCATGTGCTGGCAATTACCTCTCCGTCTCCAACTGGTAACTATCATGTGCTGGCAATTACCTCTCCGTCTCCAACTGGTAACTATCATGTGCTGGCAATTACCTCTCTGTCTCCAACTGGTAACTATCATGTGCTGGCAATTACCTCTCCGTCTCCAACTGGTAACTATCATGTGCTGGCAATTACCTCTCCGTCTCCAACTGGTAACTATCATGTGCTGGCAATTACCTCTCCGTCTCCAACTGGTAACTATCATGTGCTGGCAATTACCTCCCTGTCTCCAACTGGGAACTATCATGTGCTGGCAATTACCTCTCCGTCTCCAACTGGTAACTATCATGTGCTGACAATTACCTCCCTGTCTCCAACTGGGAACTACTGTATCATGTGCTGGCAATTACCTCTCCGTCACCAACTGGTAACTATCATGTGCTGGCAATTACCTCTCCGTCTCCAACTGGTAACTATCATGTGCTGGCAATTACCTCTCCGTCTCCAACTGGTCACTATCATGTGCTGGCAATTACCTCTCCGTCTCCAACTGGTCACTATCATGTGCTGGCAATTACCTCTCCGTCTCCAACTGGTCACTATCATGTGCTGGCAATTACCTCTCCGTCACCAACTGGTCACTATCATGTGCTGGCAATTACCTCTTCGTCTCCAACTGGTCACTATCATGTGCTGGCAATTACCTCTCCGTCTCCAACTGGTAACTATCATGTGCTGGCAATTACCTCCCTGTCTCCAACTGGGAACTACTGTATCATGTGCTGGCAATTACCTCTCCGTCACCAACTGGTAACTATCATGTGCTGGCAATTACCTCTCCGTCTCCAACTGGTAACTATCATGTGCTGGCAATTACCTCTCCGTCTCCAACTGGTAACTATCATGTGCTGGCAATTACCTCTCCGTCTCCAACTAGTAACTATCATGTGCTGGCAATTACCTCTCCGTCTCCAACTGGTAACTATCATGTGCTGGCAATTACCTCTCCGTCACCAACTGGTAACTATCATGTGCTGGCAATTACCTCTCCGTCTCCAACTGGTAACTATCATGTGCTGGCAATTACCTCTCCGTCTCCAACTGGTAACTATCATGTGCTGGCAATTACCTCTCCGTCTCCAACTGGTCACTATCATGTGCTGGCAATTACCTCTCCGTCTCCAACTGGTCACTATCATGTGCTGGCAATTACCTCTCCGTCTCCAACTGGTCACTATCATGTGCTGGCAATTACCTCTCCGTCACCAACTGGTCACTATCATGTGCTGGCAATTACCTCTTCGTCTCCAACTGGTCACTATCATGTGCTGGCAATTACCTCTCCGTCTCCAACTAGTAACTATCATGTGCCAGCAATTACCTCTCCGTCTCCAACTAGTAACTATCATGTGCCGGCAATTACCTCTCCGTCTCCAACTGGTAACTATCATGTGCCGGCAATTACCTCTCCGTCTCCAACTGGCAACTATCATGTGCTGGCAATTACCTCTCCGTCTCCAACTGGTAACTATCATGTGCTGGCAATTACCTCTCCGTCTCCAACTGGTAACTATCATGTGCTGGCAATTACCTCCCTGTCTCCAACTGGGAACTATCATGTGCTGGCAATTACCTCTCCGTCTCCAACTGGTAACTATCATGTGCTGGCAATTACCTCTCCGTCTCCAACTGGGAACTATCATGTGCTGGCAATTACCTCTCCGCCACCAACTGGTAACTATCATGTGCTGGCAATTACCTCTCCGTCTCCAACTGGTAACTATCATGTGCTGGCAATTACCTCTCCGTCTCCAACTGGTAACTATCATGTGCTGGCAATTACCTCTCAGTCTCCAACTGGTAACTATCATGTGCTGGCAATTACCTCTCCGTCTCCAACTGGTAACTATCATGTGCTGGCAATTACCTCTCCGTCTCCAACTGGTAACTATCATGTGCTGGTGCAGTGAATTATAATAGATTGTTCATCTTGTGGAGCCAACTAGGGAAGCCAATCCCGGGGCATTTTTTCAATCCCGGGATTCGGGATTGAAAAATGCTCAATCCCGGGATTCCCGGGATCCCGGGATTGGCTTCCCTAATTTAAAAAAAAACGCCCCGGCCACCCTGCACATTCACAGAACTTACATTTGCGGGTGCTGGGTGGGTGGGCAAAAGTTCAGATATTGCTGGGAGCCGGGTGGGCTGCAGGTATGTCCGCTGGGCGGGTGGGCAGCTTCAGCTGGGCAGGTGGGCAGCAGTTTGGGCGGTCGCGTAGCTTGGCGGGTGGGCGGGCGTGTGCTGATAAGCCGGGTTGCTGGGTGTGTGGGCAGCTCCGCTGTGTGGCCTGCGCAGCGTGACAGCTGACCTCATCACGCTGCGCAGGCCGCACGCCGGGTATGGAAGAAGCCGGGCAGCGTCTGAGCGGATTGGAATCTCCAATCCCGGGATTGAAATCCCGGCATTTTGGGTGCCAAATCCCGGGATCCCGCCGATCCTGATCCCGGGATTGGCCACCCTAGAGCCAACCCATTAGTGTGGGGATATAACAAATCTCTGAAATCTATGAATTGTTTTTTAACATTATAGTATTGTTTCTTTATGATTGTGAGAATTCTCATTCACTATGTGTTTTATTTTATGAATTAATAAATGTCATATAAATATTTTTAAACAAGTGGTAGTGTACATCTTTCAGTTTAAACCCTAGCACTGTACTTTTTTTTGGATTATTTTATATATTTGGGAGAATAACACACTCCCAGTACAGCAGCTTTGGCCGTGTCAGTGGTTCCCTTCTTACATATAACAGTATAAGGACTTCTAAGTATTTAGTGTTCATTGTAACACCCGCCATATTTGAAAACCCATGCAGTTCCTCTTCCCTGCTCATCCTACTTGGCGCTCACACTAATACTAGCATCTATATTGTGTATTACCACAGAAACTGGTGACTGTCACAGCACAGGAATTCTGGATTGGATTAACTGCTAAAGGAACCCATTACCAAGGGAAGATGTGGACAGGAATATGGGCCGACGGCAGCAATGTGTAAGTTCTTCTACAGCTGTGAGGTCACACTAATCACCCCAAATCCTGAGATCCCCATAACTCATGTTAGAGGTGGAACTGACATTGGTGCAGCAGGTGAGTCTTGTGCATGTGCAGGAGAGATGTCCCCGGGAACATGGCGGCTATGTGGAGTCCTGTGGGAGAGATGTCCCCAGGAACATGGCAGCTATGTGGAGTCCTGTGCATGTGCAGGAGTGATGTCCGCGGGAACATAGCAGCTATACGGATGGTGTAATATTTAGCATTACTGCCTCACAGCACTGAGGTCATGGTGTCATGAACCCCGGTTCTCGCACCGCTCGCATGCGCCCCTTACCGGCACGCTGGGGTAGTGTCCTCCGTAGATCAGCTGCCGGCACAGTCGGCAATCCCTGGCGTGATGTCTTCTGTTTCCAAGTCGCCCCTGTGTCACTGTGAGCTCCAGGTGTATTCCCTGATCAAGCTGCGGGTCACATGATCCAGGTAAGCTCCAACTTACTTCCTGGTCTGTGTGCTGCTGCTGCAGCTAATTCCATCACCTGCGTCTGATTCCCTAATCACCTGGAGGGATAAAAGCCTAGCTCACAGACTCCTCCTTGTCTTGAACAACTCGTCAGTTTACCTGTGAGTTCTCCAGCGTTAAGCTCCTGTCAAGACTCCCCACTTGCTCCAGAGATCCGGTTACCTGAGTCCGCTGTCACCTGTGATACTCTCAGCGTCCTGGTTATTCCACTCCTGCCAGAAGTCTCCACGTGTTCCATCTGCCGTGTGATCCTGTCTTCTAGTGCAGTCCAGGTTATCTGCTCAGCGTCCGGATATCAGTGGGTTCCGTGCCCGTCTCCCCTCGGCTCTCAGGCCGCTCCAGCGATCCCCAGTGATCTCCAGTATCGGCTCCCTAGCCGCTCCAGTGATCCTCAGTGTCTCCTGTGTCTCCCTGTGCTACCCTTGTGTCATCCCCGGCTTCCAGGCCGCATCTCTCATCTCTCAAGTACCCTCCGTGTTGCTGCATAGCATTCAGTGCCATCGATCACCATCGATGGTTTAAGTACCCCTCTAAAGACTCTTGTTATCCAAACCCTGCCAAAGCCACAGGGGAACCTGGGCAGAGGGTCGCGACCTGGTCGGCAGTTGCAGCGAAGTCCATATCCCCTTGCGGGGGTTCCTGGTGAATACCACTGTCGGCTTAGACCCCGCGCTTCTGCTTTAGGTCTCAGCCAATCCTCTGTGTCCCCGGCAGGTCATCTCCCTCCAGCCTCCGTGCATGAGCTCCAGCTACCTCAAGCCTCCTCGCTTCCAGTTCCCTGCGCCCTCCACTGGCGCACCCAGGTCAGTGCCGGGAACACAGACAGTCCAGGCCGTGACAGATTGTTCAAGACCGATGGACTCGGCACGCGACCATAGTGTGGGGCCAGCGGCTCTCCAAGATGTTACCTCGCGTATAGAAACACAAGAAGCGACGCAGCAGCAGGTGATTACATACCTCCAGGATGTGTCCACTCGTCTGGATTCCCTCCAGCAGTCTCTCCAGCCACCTCCGCCACCAGTATCTAATCAGCCTGCCACTCATGCCCCAGCATATATTCCTCGTCTTCAGCTGCCTACTCCTAATAAATATGATGGCAATCCCAAAAGTTGTAGAGGCTTTCTAAACCAATGTGACATCCAATTTGAACTTCTGCCGCAGAACTTTCTGACCGCCAGGACCAAGATAGCATATATTGTCTCCTTGCTGACTGGTTCTGCCCTAGATTGGATATCACCCCTCTGGGAAAGATCTGATCCAATTCTCACCGATTACGACAGATTCGTCTCTACCTTCCGACGGATATTCGATGAGCCAGGAAGACCTGCATCAGCCTCTACAGAAATTCACCGCCTTAAACAGGGCTCTCGTTCCATGGGCCAATTCGTGGTTCAATTTCAGACTCTTGCCTCCGAGCTCAAATGGAACAATGAGGCGTTAACAGCCGCCTTCTGGTTGGGCGTCTCAGAACGCATCAAAGATGAACTAGCCACCCGAGATCTCCCTGAGCAGCTTGAAGAATTAATATCCTTGTGGGTCAAAATAGACCTGCGCCTAAGAGAGCGAGGTTTAGAAAGATTAAAGAAAGTAGTTCCCCGAGTTCCGCCTCCGCCTCAGCACCGTCCTGCGACAACCGCTACAGAAGAACCTATGCAAATAGGTAGATCCAGGTTATCTACAGAGGAACGGTCCAGGAGGCAAAAAGGAAAATTATGTATTTACTGTGCCGCCCCCGGCCACTTCATTGGGTCCTGTCCCGAGCATCCGGGAAACGCCAAGCCCTAACCTGCAGTGGGGGAGTCAGGTTAGGTTGTTTCAGTAAAACTCCTCCCACCACTGACTTGATTCTACCTGTTGCCCTTGTGTCCCCTGTGGGTACCCTGCAAGTCTCTGCCCTGGCAGACTCCGGGGCTGCAGGGAACTTTATCTCAGCCGAGCTGGTAAAAAAGTGCAAAATTCCGATTCTGCCTCTTTCCCAACCTCACTACTTGACAGCGGTGGATGGAAGTAGGATTCCCGGAAGTGATATTGTGCATCGGACAGTTCCTGTCTCATTCCACGTAGGGGTACTTCATCAAGAATGTATGGACTTCCTGGTCATTCCTAAATCCTCTTATGACCTTGTGTTAGGGTTGCCATGGCTACAACTCCACAACCCCCGTATCGATTGGAGATCTCTCCAAATTGTGGAATGGAGCAAATATTGCCAGAAACATTGCTTGACCGAAGTAACTCCGGTTCGATCTTCTGCAGTTAAAAGCCTTCCGGGTCTTCCCTCAGTGTATCATGAATTCAGCGATGTTTTCAGTGAACAAGCCGCTGATGTGCTGCCTCCACACCGCCGATGGGATTGTCCCATCGATCTCCTCCCTGGAAAGTCCCCTCCTAAGGGGCGTACTTATCCTCTGTCAATCCCTGAGACCAAAGCGATGTCAGAGTATATTCAAGAAAATCTCCAGAAAGGTTTTATCCGGCCCTCTACCTCCCCTGCTGGTGCAGGATTCTTTTTTGTGAAAAAAAAAGATGGAGGGTTACGCCCATGCATAGATTATAGAGGTCTCAATGAGATAACCATCAAGAACAGTTATCCTCTTCCCTTGATCACTGAGTTATTTGATCGTATCAAAGGTGCAAAAATTTTTACCAAGCTTGACCTCAGAGGGGCGTACAACCTAATCAGAATTCGCAAAGGCGACGAATGGAAGACAGCCTTCAACACTAGAGATGGGCATTACGAGTATCTAGTGATGCCCTTCGGTCTCAGTAATGCACCTGCCGTCTTTCAAGAATTCGTCAATGAAATTTTCAGAGATGTCTTATATAAATATCTTGTTGTGTACCTCGACGATATTTTGATTTTTTCTTCAGATCTCCAGTCTCATCGTTCTCAAGTCAAAGAAGTGCTATCCCGTTTACGTGCTAATAAATTGTACGGTAAACTCTCTAAGTGCACGTTCGAAGTTCCCCAGATACCCTTCCTAGGGTATATTGTGTCTGGCTCAGAGTTACGAATGGATCCCGCAAAACTTGAAGCCATCAATAGTTGGTCCCAACCAACCACTCTCAAAGCAGTCCAACGTTTTATTGGCTTTGCCAACTACTACAGAAAATTTGTCAAAGGATTCTCTACCCTCATCTCTCCCATCACAGCTCTCACCCAAAAAGGTGCCAACCCAGCTGTCTGGTCCGAAGAAGCCTTGTCCGCATTCCACCTGCTAAAGCAAGCCTTCATATCTGCCCCCATCCTCCGGCAGCCAGATACAGACAAACCCTTCCTCTTGGAAGTCGATGCCTCGAATGTGGGTGTTGGAGCTGTGCTCTCCCAAGTTACAGACGATGGCAAACAGCACCCCTGTGGGTTTTTCTCTCGAAAATTCCTCCCTGCCGAGAAAAACTACTCCGTTGGCGATCAAGAGTTGTTGGCAATTAAACTTGCACTGGAAGAATGGCGATATCTGTTAGAAGGGGCCAAGTTTCCCGTGTCCATCTTCACAGATCACAAGAATTTACTGTACGTCCAGACTGCCCAGTGTTTAAATTCCCGTCAAGCTCGTTGGTCCTTATTTTTTTCACGATTCAGCTTTAAAATTTTCTACCATCCTGGGTCCCAGAATGCAAAAGCCGATGCACTATCCCGTTCTATGGAAGATGACACAGTGCTGCAAGAACAGCGTCCCATCATCAGTCCTACGGCTTTTGCCGCCACCCATGTGTCACCTGTGCCACCTCGAGGAAAGATGCTGGTTCTACCAGAGCTCCAGCCCAAAATCTTATCTTGGGCTCATGCCTCGCCCTTCTCCGGTCACCCAGGCGTTCACAAAACCCTGGAGATTCTTCGCCGGTCATATTGGTGGCCTCACATGAAAAAGGATGTCCAGGATTTCGTGGCCTCATGTCCTACTTGTGCCCAGCATAAAGTCCATCGTCAATCTCCTGCCGGTGCTCTCCTTCCGTTGCCCACTCCCATGCGTCCCTGGACGCACATTTCCATGGACTTTATTTCCGAGCTCCCAAAGTCTCAAGAATGTAATACCATCTGGGTGGTGGTAGACCGGTTCTCCAAAATGGCACATTTCATCCCGTTGACTGGTCTACCCTCTGCTCCCAAGCTCGCTCAGATCTTCATCCAACATATCTTTCGGATTCATGGACTCCCTGCTGATATTGTCTCCGATCGTGGAGTGCAATTTGTAGCCCGCTTTTGGAGAGCTCTCTGTTCTGCCCTGAAGGTAAAATTGAACTTTTCCACAGCGTACCACCCGCAGTCTAATGGGCAAACAGAGAGGGTTAACCAAGATCTGGAAGCATTCCTCCGCCTGTATGTCTCCTCGTCACAAGATAACTGGGTGAGTTCTCCAGTGTTAAGCTCCTGTCAAGACTCCCCACTTGCTCCAGAGATCCGGTTACCTGAGTCCGCTGTCACCTGTGATACTCTCAGCGTCCTGGTTATTCCACTCCTGCCAGAAGTCTCCACGTGTTCCATCTGCCGTGTGATCCTGTCTTCTAGTGCAGTCCAGGTTATCTGCTCAGCGTCCGGATATCAGTGGGTTCCGTGCCCGTCTCCCCTCGGCTCTCAGGCCGCTCCAGCGATCCCCAGTGATCTCCAGTATCGGCTCCCTAGCCGCTCCAGCGATCCCCAGTAATCTCCAGTATCGGCTCCCTAGCCGCTCCAGTGATCCTCAGTGTCTCCTGTGTCTCCCTGTGCTACCCTTGTGTCATCCCCGGCTTCCAGGCCGCATCTCTCATCTCTCAAGTACCCTCCGTGTTGCTGCATAGCATTCAGTGCCATCGATCACCATCGATGGTTTAAGTACCCCTCTAAAGACTCTTGTTATCCAAACCCTGCCAAAGCCACAGGGGAACCTGGGCAGAGGGTCTCGACCTGGTCGGCAGTTGCAGCGAAGTCCATATCCCCTTGCGGGGGTCCCTGGTGAATACCACTGTCGGCTTTAGGTCTCAGCCAATCCTCTGTGTCCCCGGCAGGTCATCTCCCTCCAGCCTCCGTGCATGAGCTCCAGCTACCTCAAGCCTCCTCGCTTCCAGTTCCCTGCACCCTCCACTGGCGCACCCAGGTCAGTGCCGGGAACACAGACAGTCCAGGCCGTGACACATGGGTTCTATTCCCATCATGGCTCTAACTGTGCGCAGTTTGTATATTCTCCCCATGCTTGCGTGGGTTTACTCTGGGTACTCCGGTTTCCTCCCACAATCCAAAAATATACTGGTAGGTCAATTGGCTTCCAACAAAAATGAACCCTAGATTGTCTGTGTGCGTGTACATGTGGTAGGGAATAAAGATTGTAAGCTCCACTGGGGCAGGGACTGATGTGAAAAGCGCTGCGGAATATGTGTGCGCTATATAAGAAACTGTTAATAGATAAATAAATAAATAAATATGGAGACATGTGAATGTGCAGGAGAGATGTGTCCGTGAACATGGCGGCTATGTGCAGTCCTGTGCATGAGCAGGAGAGATGTCTCCAGGAACATGGCGGCAGTGTGGAGTTCTGTGCCTGTGCAGGAGAGATTTGTCTGGGAACATGGCGGATATGTGGACTCCTGTGCATGAGCAAGAGAGATGTTTCCAGGAACATGGCGGCTATGTGGAGTCCTGTGCATGTGCAGGAGTGATGTCCCCGGGAACATAGCAGCCATATGGAGACATGTGAATGTGAAGGAGAGATGTGTCCATGAACATGGCGGCTATGTGCAGTCCTGTGCATGTGCAGGAGAGATGTCCCCGAGAACATGGCGGCTATGTGGAGTCCTGTGCATGTGCAGGAGAGATGTCCCTGGGAACATGGCAGCTATATGGAGTCCTGTGAATGTGCAGGAGAGATTTGTCTGGGAACATGGCGGCTATGTGGGGTCCTGTGCATGAGCAGGAGAGATGTCCCCGAGAACATGGCGGCTGTGTGGAGTCATGTGCATGAGCAGGACAGATGTCTCCAGGAACATAGCAGCTATGTGGAGTCCTGGGCATGTGCAGGAGAGATGTCCCCGAGAACATGGCGGCTGTGTGGAGTCATGTGCATGAGCAGGAAAGATGTCCCCGGGAACATGGCAGCTATATGGAGATGTGTGAATGTGCAGGAGAGATTTGTCTGGGAACATGGCAGCTGTGTGGAGTCCTTTGCATGAGCAGAACAGATGTCTCCAGGAACATGGTGGCTGTGTGCAGTCCCGTGCATGTGCAGGAGAGATGTCTCCAGGAACATGGCGGCTGTGTGGAGTCCTGTGCATGTGCAGGAGAGATTTGTCTGGGAACATGGCAGCTATATGGAGTCCTGTGCATGAGCAGGAGAGATGTCTCCAGGAACATGGCGGCTATGTGGAGTCCTGTGCATGTGCAGGACAGATGTCCCCAGGAACATGGCAGCTATGTGGAGTCCTGTGCTTGTGCAGGAGAAATGTCCCGGGGAACATGGCGGCTATGTGGAGTCCTGTGCATGTGCAGGAGAGATGTGCCCAGAAAGATGGTGGCTGTGTGGAGTCCTGTGCATGTACAGGAGAGATGTCTCCAGGAACATGGCAGCTGTGTGGAGTCCTGTGCATGTGCAGGAGAGATGTCCCTGGGAACATGGCGGCTGTGTGGAGTCCTGTGCATGTGCAGGAGAGATTTGTCTGGGAACATGGTGGCTATGTGGAGTCCTGTGCATGATCAGGAGAGATGTCCCCAGGAGCAACCACTGCTGCCATGTTCCCAGAGTCCTGTTCATGCAAAGGAGAGATGTCCCTGGGAACAAGGCAAACTTGCCATGTTCCCGGACGTGATTGAGATGTTTCCAGAAACAATTTCCCAGAGTCCTGCACATGTGCAGTAGAGCTATTCCCAGGAACAATTCACAACTGACATGTTCCTGTAGCCCTGCACATGGGCAGGAGTGATGTCCCTGGGAACAAGGCATAGCCACCATGTTCTCGGAGACCTGTATATATGCAGAAGAGATGTCTCCAGGAACAAGGTGCATTCACCAGGCTCTCAGAGTCCTGTGCAAAGCCATCAGCCAGATTCTACAGCCCTGCTGGAAATGAGGGGGCTCACACAGAGCCTGTAAGCAGCCTTCCCTCCTCCCTTGATCCCTCTCGTTCCCCTCTGAATATAGGCAGGCAATCAGGAGCAGGGGCATCCTTGCCTACTGTCTAGGCATGGCTGGGAGGCTCCAGAAAATCAGGTGGCTCTCCCAGTAAGCATGTCCTATCATCGCCACACCCCTGGGGGGTGCAGAGATGATGCCATTTATGGTGATTCACAGCATCATGGCCCGATATCACAATGTTGTGGACATGACTCCACTCTGCCCCTAACCTGCATCACTCCCCTAGGCCATGCCCTCAACATGACCTGCCATGCCCACTCATCACACCAAGCATATAGGTTAGTATAAGTAGGAGCAGTGGATATCTCTGATGGCGGCCTCACCTGTACATCCTGCAGGGAAAGAACCACGAATGCTGAATAAGCAATGAGAGAGCATAAACCCCTGATGGGTTCCCCAGGTTACGCTGGAAGGTCAGCTGACATGCAAATAGGATGGGCACAAGGCCTATCAGAGCAGTGGGAGGGTGCAGACAGGGAAGAAAAGGAATATGCTTACAGGAAGTCCTTCCTCTGTCTGGAAAAGCTGGTAAGGCACAAGCTGGATCTTATACTGTCTCTCTATCATTGCTAAATCTTTCTACAATCTTTCACCTTCTCTCTCCCTTTTCTGTCCCTCTCTTTCTATCTGTGCAAGCCAGTGTAACATAGAGACAGTTAGAGCCCAGTGTAGCACACAGACACAGTCAGAGCCCAGTGTAACACACAGACAGTCAGAGCCCAGTGTAACACACAGTCAGAGCCCAGTGTAACACACAGTCAGAGCCCAGTGTAACACACAGACAGACAGACAGAGCCCAGTGTAACACACAGACACAGTCAGAGCCCAGTGTAACACACAGACAGACAGAGCCCAGTGTAACACACAGACAGACAGAGCCCAGTGTAACACACAGACACAGTCAGAGCCCAGTGTAACACACAGACAGACAGAGCCCAGTGTAACACACAGACACAGTCAGAGCCCAGTGTAACACACAGACACAGTCAGAGCCCAGTGTAGCACAGACACAGTCAGAGCCCAGTGTAACACACAGACAGACAGAGCCCAGTGTAACACGCAGACAGACAGAGCCCAGTGTAGCACACAGTCACAGTCAGAGACCAGTGTAACACACAGACACAGTCAGAGCCCAGTGTAACACACAGACACAGTCAGAGCCCAGTGTAGCACAGACACAGTCAGAGCCCAGTGTAACACGCAGACAGACAGAGCCCAGTGTAGCACACAGACACAGTCAGAGCCCAGTGTAACACACAGACACAGTCAGAGCCCAGTGTAACACACAGACACAGTCAGAGCCCAGTGTAGCACACAGACAGTCAGAGCCCAGTGTAGCACACAGTCAGAGCCCAGTGTAACACACAGACAGGCAGATCCCAGTGTAACACACAGACAGACAGACAGAGCCCAGTGTAACACACAGACAGACAGAGCCCAGTGTAACACACAGACAGACAGAGCCCAGTGTAACACACAGACAGACAGAGCCCAGTGTAACAGAGACAGACAGAGCGCAGTGTAACACACAGACAGACAGACAGAGCCCAGTGTAACACACATACACAGTCAGAGCCCAGTGTAGCACACAGACAGTCAGAGCCCAGTGTAGCACACAGTCAGATCCCAGTGTAACACACAGACAGTCAGAGCCCAGTGTAGCACACAGTCAGAGCCCAGTGTAACACACAGACAGACAGAGCCCAGTGTAACACACAGACAGACAGAGCCCAGTGTAACACACAGACAGACAGAGCCCAGTGTAACACACAGACAGACAGAGCCCAGTGTAACACACAGACAGTCAGAGCCCAGTGTAGCACACAGTCAGAGCCCAGTGTAACACACAGACAGGCAGATCCCAGTGTAACACACAGACAGACAGGCAGATCCCAGTGTAACACACAGACAGACAGAGCCCAGTGTAACACACAGACAGACAGAGCCCAGTGTAACACACAGACAGACAGAGCCCAGTGTAACACACAGACAGACAGAGCCCAGTGTAACACACAGACAGACAGAGCCCAGTGTAACACACAGACAGACAGAGCCCAGTGTAACACACAGACAGACAGAGCCCAGTGTAACAGAGACAGACAGAGCGCAGTGTAACACACAGACAGACAGACAGAGCCCAGTGTAACACACAGACACAGTCAGAGCCCAGTGTAACACACAGACACAGTCAGAGCCCAGTGTAACACACAGACACAGTCAGAGCCCAGTGTAACACACAGACACAGTCAGAGCCCAGTGTAGCACACAGACAGTCAGAGCCCAGTGTAGCACACAGTCAGAGCCCAGTGTAACACACAGACAGGCAGATCCCAGTGTAACACACAGACAGACAGACAGAGCCCAGTGTAACACACAGACAGACAGAGCCCAGTGTAACACACAGACAGACAGAGCCCAGTGTAACACACAGACAGACAGAGCCCAGTGTAACAGAGACAGACAGAGCGCAGTGTAACACACAGACAGACAGACAGAGCGCAGTGTAACACACAGACAGACAGAGCGCAGTGTAACACACAGACAGACAGAGCCCAGTGTAACACACAGACAGACAGAGCCCAGTGTAACACACAGACAGACAGAGCGCAGTGTAACACACAGACAGACAGAGCCCAGTGTAACACACAGACAGAGCCCAGTGTAACACACAGACAGGCAGATCCCAGTGTAACACACAGACAGACAGACAGAGCCCAGTGTAACACACAGACAGAGCCCAGTGTAACACACAGACAGACAGAGCCCAGTGTAACACACAGACAGACAGAGCCCAGTGTAACACACAGACAGACAGAGCCCAGTGTAACACACAGACAGAGCCCAGTGTAACACACAGACAGACAGAGCCCAGTGTAACAGAGACAGACAGAGCGCAGTGTAACACACAGACAGACAGACAGAGCGCAGTGTAACACACAGACAGACAGAGCGCAGTGTAACACACAGACAGACAGAGCCCAGTGTAACACACAGACAGAGCCCAGTGTAACACACAGACAGACAGAGCGCAGTGTAACACACAGACAGACAGAGCCCAGTGTAACACACAGACAGAGCCCAGTGTAACACACAGACAGACAGAGCCCAGTGTAACACACAGACAGAGCCCAGTGTAACACACAGACAGACAGAGCCCAGTGTAACACACAGACAGACAGAGCCCAGTGTAACACACAGACAGACAGAGCCCAGTGTAACATAGACAGACAGACAGAGCCCAGTGTAACACAGACAGACAGACAGAGCCCAGTGTAACACACAGACAGACAGAGCCCAGTGTAACACACAGACAGACAGACAGAGCCCAGTGTAACACACAGACAGACAGACAGACAGAGCCCAGTGTAACACACAGACAGACAGAGCCCAGTGTAACACACAGACAGACAGAGCCCAGTGTAACACACAGACAGACAGAGCCCAGTGTAACACACAGACAGACAGAGCCCAGTGTAACACACAGACAGACAGAGCCCAGTGTAGCACACAGTCAGAGCCCAGTGTAACACACAGACAGACAGAGCCCAGTGTAACACACAGACAGACAGATCCCAGTGTAACACACAGACAGAGCCCAGTGTAGCACACAGACAGACAGAGCCCAGTGTAACACACAGACAGACAGAGCCCAGTGTAGCACACAGTCAGAGCCCAGTGTAACACACAGACAGACAGAGCCCAGTGTAACACACAGACAGACAGAGCCCAGTGTAGCACACAGACAGACAGAGCCCAGTGTAACACACAGACAGACAGAGCCCAGTGTAACACACAGACAGACAGAGCCCAGTGTAACACACAGACAGAGCCCAGTGTAGCACACAGACACAGTCAGAGCCCAGTGTAACAGACAGACAGAGCCCAGTGTAACACACAGACAGAGCCCAGTGTAGCACACAGACAGACAGAGCCCAGTGTAACACACAGACAGACAGAGCCCAGTGTAGCACACAGTCAGAGCCCAGTGTAACACACAGACAGACAGAGCCCAGTGTAACACACACACAGACAGACAGACAGAGCCCAGTGTAACACACAGACAGACAGAGCCCAGTGTAACACACAGACAGACAGAGCCCAGTGTAACACACAGACAGACAGAGCCCAGTGTAGCACACAGTCAGAGCCCAGTGTAACACACAGACAGACAGAGCCCAGTGTAACACACAGACAGCTACATAAGGCTAATTTACTGCATCTTTAATTACTGAATCTATAGTTAAAAGTACAGCAAAGCCCAGCAAATACAGATCTAATGAAATGAAAGAATGCACTGCCTAGCCAAAGTCTATGTGTGGGGTGTCTGTGAGTGAGCATGTGTGCTCATGCTGCTCACCTTTCTGTGATACTATCACTATACTATTAGTCCAGATGCCCAAACACTTACTGCTGCTGCTGCTTCTGGTACTGAGTCCTGAGCACACTGCTGGGCTAAATCTTCTGCTGGAATCTGGGTAGGTGCTTCTGCAGCAGCCATGTTATTCAGCTCTCATGCAGTACACAGGAGGCAGTACATGATTGCTGCCACAGGTGGCAGTGCTGAGCTCAGACATGGTCTGGACTCTGCGGATCTACATTGTGCTGATGACTCATGAGTCCTGCAAATAGTTCAGTAGTTCAATTAGTTCACTGATCATACAGATCCCTGAACTAATCTCTGACTATACAACATAATGAGACTGTACAGTACCTGTGAGCTACCATGTGTGGTACTGCCGTGCTCAGGCACATGTATTGTGTGTATGAGAACTATAGTATCATACCTCCCCATACCTCCCAACTGTCACGATTTTAGAGGGACAGTCCCGATTTTCGGGTCCTGTCCCGACGTCCCACCCGCGGCAGGCATTGTCCCGCTGTGGGGGGTGGCAGTTGGGAGACCCCCCAATCTAGTAGAATAGACGCTGTGCACATGCGCACAGCGTCTGTTCTCGTATGAGAATGAGGTCGCGGCTAATTAGCATAAGCCGCGCCCTCATTTGCATACGCCCCGCGTCCCTATTTCTCTAGGTCGAAAGTTGGAAGGTATGTAGTATGAACAAGAGAAAAGAGAAAGTACTCTCTTTTTTGGGGGCACACTTTGAATTTAAAACTTAACGTTTAATTATGTATTCATTAAAACAGTTTTTTTCTCAATAACATGACAGGACGAACACACATTGAACATACAAGGAGTTTTATTATCCTCCTTTAGAACTCTATTTTATTTTAAGTTCTAGAATTATTGTGAATTGGTATCTACAGTACCAATCACACATACAAATTTTTAGGGGGATAGAGGTACCACAGTATATGGAGTGGACCACGAATATTTAATTGTATTTATCTTACACCGATAATATTTGTCTTGTGCTTATCAGGCCTGATCTTTCATCTCAATTCTTTTAGAAAGAATAATAGTGATCGGGGTGATCCCTTTTCCTTCCAAAAAGATTGAGTTCAGGAATTAGAAGAGTAAGTGCGCCTTTCTTGAGAGAGTAATTTTTATATAACCTAGATTTAGTATGTAGAGCACCAGAAATTGTAAGATAAAGAAGACCAACTTGTGTAAGTACACCCCTGCAGGTTGTTTGCTACCACGGTGACTGCTGCTGATTGCTCTTACCGGGCTGGCTCAACCAGTCCTTACAATTGAGCGGGTCTGTCCGTGTGACAGTTGCAGATTTTGGGTGTGAAATGAAGTTAAGATATTAATCCCTCAATGTTAGAGTGGGTGACTCCCTGGTTGGCAATGCCCTTGCAGGGAAGTCTACCCTCAATCAATGAGGTTTATACCCTGAAAGTGTACAGATTAAGGGCAGATATATCGCATTCTTGGGTGTCTGTACACGCTGCATTCTCCCACTTGCTTTGCAGTATTGGTGGGCGATGAGCGGTGCACTGCACCTTTAAATGCAATTCGACAAATCCCCACAGATAAGAAAAAGGAGGAAAAAGAATAATAGACAGGAAAAAACTGTATTTTTGAAAAATATATGGAGACAAAGATTAGTCTGTTGTCTATTTGTATCACCTGACTAATGTACACTTATACATCCCTCTTCCTGCTCTATGAGTACATGGGTTTGTGCAGAAAAATCAGCAAACAAATGAACAGTCTCAAAGCTAGATAATTTGTCTCTCAAAAAAGCATAGATATATAAATACCGATAATTTCCCAAACGGTTTCTCTCCCGGCAGGGGAGGCACAAATGATTATCAATAAATTCCTAGCTCTATAGTATATATTCTGAGTCTGCTCTATGAGTCCATGGGTTTGTACAGAAAAATCAGCAAACAAATAAACAGTCTCAAAACTTAATAATCTGTCTCTCAAAAAAGCGTAAATATATAAATACAGATAATTTCCCAAAAGATTTCTCTCCCGGCAGGGGAGGCACAAGTGAATATCAATAAGTTCCTGGCTCTATGGTGTGTATTCAAAAGACTACACTTAAGTACATGACATGTCATATAAACTGGCAGATAAAGAAGATCACGAACATTTGTTTTTATAAGAAAAGGCCCCTAAATTAGGGTATTACCACCACTCAGATTGTTGCCCGATTGCTGCCAGAAAGAGTGTCAGTCTGCCGAAGAGAAATCCCAGGATCTCTTTTGCTCAAGGCCTGAGAGCAGTAATGAGGAGTCTGGTTCCCCCTCAATGGATTAAGGTGTAAGCTGGGTGTGGGATAGACAGCTGTTTCGCGGAGGTCCCGCTTCCTCAGTATCCTAGCCCTGTCTGGCAAGTGCTGGGTTTTTATCTAGGGGTCAGCCAATGGGATAGTGGGTGTGTGATGATGACGAGGGATGGGTGTGTCAGTTACCTCTATACTGATTGGACTAGCTTGGGGGGCCCATTGTTTTATAGTGTAGTGCACATGCAGCTATATGTGAGCTCAAACATTTGTCTTAATGTCAGATTAGAGTGGCCTGGTAATGCTGCCTCTTCCATTACATATGAACGAGAAGGCGTCTTGTGAGGCGGCGCGTGCTCCCTAATCGGCGCGCTGTCATGGCGTGCGTCTGTATCAGGCGCATTGTCATGGCAACATATCGTGCGCCTGCTGTCTCTAGGCGGCCGCTGGTGTGGCGCGCGGCAGTGACGTGTGTGCCGCGTTGTCCTAGCAACGCGCAGTGTATACGACTGCAGCAGCGTGCGTCTATATCATGCGCATTATCATGGCAACGTATCTGTGCCTGCTGTCTCTAAGTGGCCGCTAGTATAGCGCGCAGTAGTGACGTATGTGCCGCGCCCTCATTTGCATATGCCCCGCGTCCCTATTTCTCTAGGTCGAAAGTTGGGAGGTATGTAGTATGCACTGCCATGCTGCCTTCATATTAGGTCTCGAGCTACACTCCCAATCATGTATAGGATGTTATATACTGTAGCTCTGTTTACTCCACAGGACAAAGAGGGATATGTATGAACCTTCATAATGCATAAAGTGGAGCAGTTTCCCCTAGCAGCCGATCGGCTTAGGTCACATTGTAGACTGTGGAAGATAAATGACAGAAACTGACTGGATATTTTGCAAACTCTTTACTTTATCTCTCTCTAAAGTCAGTTACATTGGGTGAAAGGGACAGGTTAAATACTGTATTTTAAAAGCAAAATAGTGACAGTATATTACTCTGAATTTGGGTATTTTACTTGCATATTATGGAAGTTAAAATAATAACCAAAATGGGATAAATATTGCAGAGCTAAACAATGAATAGGTCCCTATAGTGCCGCTTTCGCACTGCCTAAACGTTTTTACAAAGCTGTATTTTAAGGCGGTATTCAAGACGGGTCTGAGCCTTGACATTGCAGTAGATTGCCGCTTTGAATGCCATTTGAATACCATTCACATCAATCAACCCGTTTGATCCCCTCAATACGTTTCAAGGCAGAAGGCAGGGGACGGGTCTGTAGTCTGATGTTTGTTTTTTTGCTAAATACCGTTTCGAGCCATTCTCACTGCATAAAAAATGGCCCTAAAACGTGTAGGACCGTTTTGAAATATTGGTTATCTTTCACCGGTAAATCAACTGTGGCACTTTCTGTTTGCCTTAAACGTGTTTAAATTGTGAAACAACGGCAATATACCGTTTTACAAGTGCAGTGTGAAGGGGGTATAAGGGTGCTGTATAATTCACTGCTTCTAAAATAGGTTTAATAAATCAGATTATTTCCCATCTGATCATTCTAACAAGAATATTACTCCTCCAATGAGCTAGTATTAGAAACCCCTGCTCTGCGGGTAATAAGTTAGTCTGGTTCATCTAGTTCTAATCACTCCTCTCAGTCTCTGATGGTATAGTGAGCCGGACGGACTGCCGTAGGTAGGCTCGAGTGGAGGTCGTCCCGAATATAAGACTAAGCGCCTAAGTCTACATCAAATACTGGGAAAGCTTATTGACTCGAGTGGGACCCTCACTTGAGTATAAGCCGAGACAGGCATTTTCAGCATAAAAAATGTTCTCAAAAAGTGAGCTTATACTCGAGTGTATATATATATGGTAGTCTTCTGAGCTCATCTTTTGGATGAACTAGATCATAAGGAAATAGTCACAAAATTAACTAGATTTCCCATCACTAAGGGGTAGGCCGGGGCAATGGCGCCAGGACCTCCTGGCAGCCTGGGGGGTCGTTCAGAGCTAGTGCCCATGGCGCAACTACCCCGTGGTGCGGCAGGGCCGCCTGGATGATACCACTGCCCACCCCCATAAGGGGCACCACCATATTATATAGTGAGGCCGTTAGAGGCAGGGGGCGGGGTACTCCTGCCACGAGCACTGCACACCCCTCTGGCATTCCCAGACTGACCTGCGGGGTGACGTGTGACAGGGATGTAGGGCTGGTAGTGCAGGCTACTGGGGACGGCCACCCCCCCTATTGTGGGACCCCCAGTCACTCCTGTCCATCCCCGGGGACATGCCTCCTGCAGGACCGGCCAGACGACAATGGCTGCGGAGGACCAGGCTAAAGGGGGGTCTAGGGTAGTTCCCGAAAATACTTCCCCTCTGTTGGCTGACGCGGTGTAGGGCCCCTGCCACCTACTTCCTGTAAGGGAGTACAGCAGTTTATGGCCCTTCTGAATTCCTTCATGGACCACATTTCTGGGCTTTCCCCTACTGGGGCTCTGCCAGCTCCCAACCCTGTTATTTTGCCTGCCCCTGCTGAGCTGCCTGGGGTTACAGCCTCTTCACAGGTGGCGCCCGTAATTGTGTCCCCAACATGTGCCGTGGCACGGGAGCTCAGGCCGTTTGCCACTTAGGCCTCGCAGGGCGGGCCAGCTCCTCCTCTGGCGGTTGTTCCTGGAACCTCGGCTGTCGGGACCCCTGGCATGTCCACAGAGGTGAGCCTCATGCCGGCGGCAGACACTTCAGGTGATTAGCTGGAATGGAGGGGTTAGCTATGTGGGCTATCATGCCCAGGACACTGTGGTGCTATCAGGAAGGATGGCACGAGGGGGAACAGTTTAGGCTGTCTGCCCCTCATGCAGGTAAGACACCTGGTGCGACTATGGTGGCCTTTGTCTGGAGTTTGTACTCCTTGGGGTGTTGTTGCCTCAGTACGCAGGATGCTGGCAGGGGTGTCTTTCTTTTTGTCTCTGCATGGTAGGGCGGACCCGTCCCGGTCCTTTCTGGTGTCCAGTGCGTTGCGTGGATGGCTGCGCGCCTCGCCGGCACTCCCAGACTGCAGGCGACCAATTGATTTGACATTGCTCCCAGCCTTGCTGGGTGCCCTGAGGGACATTTGCTGGCCTGACTATGAGGTCCTGTTGTTCCGAATGGCGTATGCAATGGCTTATCATGGTGCCTTCAGGTTTGGGGAGCTGGTGGCGCCGTCAAAGCGAATGCCCTCACCACTGACCGTGGATGACCTGGTGGTCCATGTGGATTCTGTGCTATATCACCTGCGCCGTTCCAAGACTAGCCAGGCTGGTAGGGGGCGGTGGCTGTCTTTGCTCCCATGTGCGGTGGAAGGGGTGTGCCCCGTGGCGTTGGTTACGGCCTTCGCGCAGGTGCACCCAGACCTACCTGGTGCATGACTGATGCATGATGATGGGTCACCGCTCACCAAGTATCAGTTTTGCCACGGATTGGGACAGGTGCTGGAGGCCACGGGTCTCGATCCAAAGGAATTTGGGTCGCATTCCTTTCGGATTGGGGCTGCTACCTCGGCGGCTGCGGAGGGCCGCTCCGACGCAGAGATTCAATCTTTGGGTCGATGGCACTCAGCAGCATTCCGAAGGTACATTCGGACAGTCTTATCTGTCACTTTTCACCATGGTCGACTGGACGCATAAGCGCTCGTCAACTTCCAGTGGGGGCCTTGAGGTGTGTTTTCAATTCGGCTATAATTACAATCTGGCATGGCGTACTTGTTAGCTTACTCCAGACGGTGTGTTTTGTGCCTCAAGAGCTGGTCGGCCACGGTTTTTCTCATTCCTCTCTCCTAACAAGTGTGGTGAGTGTGTGGTATGCAAGCTTGTCGACATCCTTCTAACCTCTCTATAAATATTTCAGGTCGACAGGACGTTAAGTCCATATGGATGATGGGACATTCCTTTGTCTTTTGGGCTTCGCAGGCGTCCATCGCCTCTGATGTATGTGTGTTCCGTCAGGCTGGGGAGGTTAGGTGGCTGGATGAGAGAGGTATGTTGTGGAAAGGACTGCAGGCTGGGCTGATTCGAGCCCTGCGAAATTTTGGGGTCCCGAGAGTCATTATATTCCACCTGGGTGGCAATGACTTAGGGCGGGTATCCGCTCTTGAGCTACGCTCTGTGATTGTGCGGGACCTCTATTTTATTTTGCTGTATTTTCCAGCATGTAAGTTGGTGTGGTCCTCCATTACATCAAGGATAGTGTGGAGAAATGCGATATCCTGCCCCCGCCTGGAGCGTTCACGGAAGACGGTGAACGCTGCAGTTGAATAATATCTGCTGACCAATGGTGGGGGTGTTATTCGCCATGACGCCATCAGCTTTCAGCGGAGTGCGCTGTATAGGAGCGATGGTGTTCATCTGAGCCCGGAGGGCGTGGCTCTGTTTTTGGGCGATGTCTTTAGTTGGTTAGATACACAGTGCTGAGCGTTTCCTACTTGGTGGCGGTGCTGCGGCTTAGGGCCTTGCTGTGGCGGTAAAGAACGGTCATCCTTGTAAGATCTTGATGTGTGTGTGTAGATAGTGGGGTGTCGCTCTCTCCTGACATCGATGGTCATCGGCCATGCTTCCGCCCGGGGGGTGGTCACCACTAGCACGAGTGGATGACCGGGGAGAGCGATCACCAGCGATGGTGTGTATGGTAACATCTTTAACCCCACTTTCCTATAGTGACCGTTCTTTGGTGCCGCCACCATTATATATATAGTTTAGTTTAATTGTCAAAATAAATTGACATTCATTTTGAAACGCCAGCACTTGTGTCTGTGTCTTTTTTATTAGATAAGTTTAGTTATTAAGGTTTAGGTTAAGATTATGGTGAGTTGAAAGGTGTAGACCTGGGGGATACCTGATGGAGAGTTTAAGAACCACGAATGCTGAATAAGCAATGAGAGAGCATAAACCCCTGATGGGTTCCCCAGGTTACGCTGGAAGGTCAGCTGACATGCAAATAGGATGGGCACAAGGCCTATCAGAGCAGTGGGAGGGTGCAGACAGGGAAGAAAAGGAACATACTTACAGGAAGTTCTCCCTCTGTCTGAAAAAGCCCCGCCCACCCTTCCCTATTTCTTCTCTCTTCGGCGGCGGTAAAGAACGGTCATCCTTGTAAGATCTTGAGGTGTGTGTGCAGATAGTGGGGTGTCGCTCTCCCCTGACATCTAGGGTCATCGGCCATGCTTCCGCCCGGGGGGTGGTCACCACTAGCACGAGTGGATGACCGGGGAGAGTGATCACCAGCGATGGTGTGTATGGTAAACATCTTTAACCCCACTTTCCTATAGTGACCGCTCTTTGGTGCCACCACCATTATATATATAGTTTAGTTTAATTGTCAAAATAAATTGACATTCATTTTGAAACGCCAGCACTTGTGTCTGTGTCTTTTTTATTAGATAACTTTAGTTATTAAGGTTTAGATTAAGTTTATGGTGAGTTGAAAGGTGTAGACCTGGGGGATACCTGATGGGGAGTTTATGAGAGGAACATGGACTGTTACCTAATTATCATTTCTCTCTTAGGTCTGTCAGTAAAGGGACGGGAACATGCGCCAAGATAGGACGTGACCTGTCGCTGGAGAGCTGTTACACGGAGCTGCACTGGATCTGTGAGAGAGACCTGATGTAACTGTGCTCAGGACTGACGGCGGCATAGGACGGACCCGGGGGATAATTACTGATCATGTCTGACCTGTTTCCGCTTGTTACCACATATTAAACGTTTTCGCTCAGTGACCAGATCCCGTATTTTGTGTGTCGGGTTAAAATTGATCTGTGCTTTCAGCTGCCTATATTCGTTTCAAAACAAAAGGGGACAACCTACAGTAGTCTCCCTGCAATGGACAGTATTTGGGGAAAATAGTTTTGAAATATGAATAAGGGCGCTCAAAAATAGAAAAAGAGGCTGGTACTCCCCTGTATCTTGCGATGAGTCCTGGTGTGATTCCTCGTTGTACTTGTCTTGTTAGAAAATATGAAATGACAAGAGAGGAGAGAAAGAGGGCCGTTCCCCTCCTGTAATCCTGTTTTTATGTTTCAGTCACTTTATCAATATAATGTTAACGCTACTAAAATAATAGTCAATTCAATTTAGTCGGGGTATCTCCCCTTACAGTAACACTCACAACTGTAGATAACGCGGCCCTCTCTGTGTAGAGTTTATTCTGGTAACTGGACTACTGTAGATAACGCGGCCCTCTCTGTGTAGAGTTTATTCTGGTAACCGGACTACTGTAGATAACGCGGCCCTCTCTGTGTAGAGTTTATTCTGGTCACTGGGCTACTGTAGATAACGCGGCCCTCTCTGTGCAGAGTATATTCTGGTCACTGGGCTACTGTAGATAACGCGGCCCTCTCTGTGTAAAGTTTATTCTGGTCACTGGGCTACTGTAGATAACGCGGCCCTCTCTGTGTAGAGTTTATTCTGGTCACTGGGCTACTGTAGATAACGCGGCCCTCTCTGTGTAGAGTTTATTCTGGTAACTGGACTACTGTAGATGACGCGGCCCTCTCTGTGTAGAGTTTATTCTGGTAACTGGACTACTGTAGATGACGCGGCCCTCTCTGTGTAGAGTTTATTCTGGTAACTGGACTACTGTAGATGACGCGGCCCTCTCTGTGTTGAGTTTATTCTGGTCTCTGGGCTACTGTAGATAACGCGGCCCTCTCTGTGTAGAGTTTATTCTGGTAACTGGACTACTGTAGATGACGCGGCCCTCTCTGTGTAGAGTTTATTCTGGTCACTGGATTACTGTAGATAACGCTGCCCTCTCTGTGTAGAGTTTATTCTGGTAACTGGGCTACTGTAGATAACGCAGCCCTCTCTGTGTAGAGTTTATTCTGGTCACTGGACTACTGTAGATAACGCGGCCCTCTCTGTGTAGAGTTTATTCTGGTCACTGGGCTACTGTAGATAACGCGGCCCTCTCTGTGTAGAGTTTATTCTGGTCACTGGGCTACTGTAGATAACGCGGCCCTCTCTGTGTAGAGTTTATTCTGGTCACCGGACTACTGTAGATGACGCGGCCCTCTCTGTATAGAGTTTATTCTGGTCACTGGGCTACTGTAGATAACGCGGCCCTCTCTGTGTAGAGTTTATTCTGGTCACTGGGCTACTGTAGATAACGCGGCCCTCTCTGTGTAGAGTTTATTCTGGTCACCGGACTACTGTAGATGACGCGGCCCTCTCTGTATAGAGTTTATTCTGGTCACTGGGCTACTGTAGATGACGCGGCCCTCTCTCTGTACAGTTTATTCTGGTCACCGGACTACTGTAGATGACGCAGCCCTCTCTGTGTAGAGTTTATTCTGGTCACTGGGCTACTGTAGATAACGCAGCCCTCTCTGTGTAGAGTTTATTCTGGTAACTGGACTACTGTAGATGACGCGGCCCTCTCTGTGTAGAGTATATTCTGGTAACTGGACTATTGTAGATGACGCGGCCCTCTCTGTGTAGAGTATATTCTGGTAACTGGACTACTGTAGATGACGCGGCCCTCTCTGTGTAGAGTTTATTCTGGTCACTGGACTACTGTAGATGACGCAGCCCTCTCTGTGTAGAGTTTATTCTGGTAACTGGACTACTGTAGATGACGCGGCCCTCTCTGTGTAGAGTTTATTCTGGTCACTGGGCTACTGTAGATAACGCGGCCCTCTCTGTGTAGAGTTTATTCTGGTAACTGGACTACTGTAGATGACGCGGCCCTCTCTGTGCAGAGTTTATTCTGGTAACTGGACTACTGTAGATGACGCGGCCCTCTCTGTGTAGAGTTTATTCTGGTAACTGGACTACTGTAGATGACGTGGCCCTCTCTCTGTAGAGTTTATTCTGGTCACTGGACTACTGTAGATAACGCATCTCCCTCTCTGTGTAGAGTTTATTCTGGTAACTGGGCTACTGTAGATGATGCGGCCCTCTCTGTGTAGAGTTTATTCTGGTCACTGGACTACTGTAGATAACGCGGCCCTCTCTGTGTAGAGTTTATTCTGGTCACTGGGCTACTGTAGATAACGCGGCCCTCTCTGTGTAGAGTTTATTCTGGTCACTGGACTACTGTAGATGACGTGGCCCTCTCTCTGTAGAGTTTATTCTGGTCACTGGACTACTGTAGATAACGCATCTCCCTCTCTGTGTAGAGTTTATTCTGGTAACTGGGCTACTGTAGATGATGCGGCCCTCTCTGTGTAGAGTTTATTCTGGTCACTGGACTACTGTAGATAACGCGGCCCTCTCTGTGTAGAGTTTATTCTGGTCACTGGGCTACTGTAGATAACGCGGCCCTCTCTGTGTAGAGTTTATTCTGGTCACTGGGCTACTGTAGATAACGCGGCCCTCTCTGTGTAGAGTTTATTCTGGTCACTGGGCTACTGTAGATAACGCGGCCCTCTCTGTGTAGAGTTTATTCTGGTCACTGGGCTACTGTAGATAACGCGGCCCTCTCTGTGTAGAGTTTATTCTGGTAACTGGGCTACTGTAGATAACGCGGCCCTCTCTGTGTAGAGTTTATTCTGGTAACTGGACTACTGTAGATAACGCGGCCCTCTCTGTGTAGAGTTTATTCTGGTAACTGGACTACTGTAGATAACGCGGCCCCCTCTGTGTAGAGTTTATTCTGGTAACTGGACTACTGTAGATAACGCGGCCCTCTCTGTGTAGAGTTTATTCTGGTCACTGGCTACTGTAGATAACGCGGCCCTCTGTGTGTAGAGTTTATTCTGGTCACTGGACTACTTTAGATAACGCGGCCCTCTCTGTGTAGAGTTTATTCTGGTAACTGGGCTACTGTTGATAACGCGGCCCTCTCTGTGTAGAGTTTATTCTGGTAACTGGACTATTGTAGATAACGCGGCCCTCTCTGTGTAGAGTTTATTCTGGTAACTGGGCTACTGTAGATAACGCGGCCCTCTCTGTGTAGAGTTTATTCTGGTCACCGGACTACTGTAGATGACGCGGCCCTCTCTGTGTAGAGTTTATTCTGGTAACTGGACTACTGTAGATAACGCGGCCCTCTCTGTGTAGAGTTTATTCTGGTAACTGGACTACTGTAGATAACGCGGCCCTCTCTGTGTAGAGTTTATTCTGGTCACCGGACTACTGTAGATGACGCGGCCCTCTCTGTGTAGAGTTTATTCTGGTAACTGGGCTACTGTTGATAACGCGGCCGTCTCTGTGTAGAGTTTATTCTGGTAACTGGGCTACTGTAGATAACGCGGCCCTCTCTGTGTAGAGTTTATTCTGGTAACTAGGCTACTGTAGATAACGCGGCCCTCTCTGTGTAGAGTTTATTCTGGTAACTAGGCTACTGTAGATAACGCGGCCCTCTCTGTGTAGAGTTTATTCTGGTAACTAGGCTACTGTTGATAACGCGGCCGTCTCTGTGTAGAGTTTATTCTGGTAACTGGACTACTGTGGATAACGCGGCCCTCTCTGTGTAGAGTTTATTCTGGTAACTGGGCTACTGTAGATAACGCGGCCCTCTCTGTGTAGAGTTCATTCTGGTAACTGGACTACTGTGGATAACGCGGCCCTCTCTGTGTAGAGTTCATTCTGGTAACTGGACTACTGTAGATAACGCGGCCCTCTCTGTGTAGAGTTTATTCTGGTCACTGGGCTACTGTAGATAACGCGGCCCTCTCTGTGTAGAGTTTATTCTGGTCACTGGACTACTGTAGATAACGCGGCCCTCTCTGTGTAGAGTTTATTCTGGTAACTGGACTACTGTAGATAACGCGGCCCTCTCTGTGTAGAGTTTATTCTGGTAACTGGACTATTGTAGATAACGCATCCCCCTCTCTGTGTAGAGTTTATTCTGGTAACTGGACTACTGTAGATAACGCGGCCCTCTCTGTGCAGAGTATATTCTGGTCACTGGGCTACTGTAGATAACGCATCCCCCTCTCTGTGTAGAGTTTATTCTGGTCACTGGGCTACTGTAGATAACGCGGCCGTCTCTGTGTAGAGTTTATTCTGGTCACTGGGCTACTGTAGATAACGCGGCCCTCTCTGTGTAGAGTTTATTCTGGTAACTGGACTACTGTAGATAACGCGGCCCTCTCTGTGTAGAGTTTATTCTGGGAACTGGGCTACTGTAGATAACGCGGCCCTCTCTGTGTAGAGTTTATTCTGGTCACTGGGCTACTGTAGATAACGCGGCCCTCTCTGTGTAGAGTTTATTCTGGTAACTGGACTACTGTAGATAACGCGGCCGTCTCTGTGTAGAGTTTATTCTGGTCACTGGGCTACTGTAGATAACGCGGCCGTCTCTGTGTAGAGTTTATTCTGGTCACTGGGCTACTGTGGATAACGCGGCCGTCTCTGTGTAGAGTTTATTCTGGTAACTGGACTATTGTAGATAACGCGGCCCTCGCTGCGCTCGTCACACTATATAAAATCAACTCCATGCGTAGTTGGATAGTGGGGGTATGACATCACCCATGGGTGACTATACAATGAAAAATCGCATCGCATGAATTGTATGCCGCTATATTGCATGCGATGCGATGAAAAAGTCGGGCGCCCAGATATTACATAAGTACCGCATACTTTTCTGGATTACCCCGTGAGTGTGACAGAAGGACACACAAATGGGTGACTGGGTCTGTGATCACGAATCCACACTGACATCCACAATTAATAACGTTAGGTGAGTAGTGGTGATAACTACCCCCCCTCCCCTCCCCAGAGACTGTGCCCATTTGAGAGCAGCAGTGATGCTTACCTTATCTACACTCCCTGCCCTCTCTTTCATCTAATAGTGGGGAGTGGACACGTACCTCAGAAGCCCCAAAGTATTCATCGCCTGAGGCCCCCCAGTGAGGAAACACATGTGCTGCCTATGCGGCCACAGTAAAGCCAGGATCCACCTGGCACTCAGCGGGGACTTGACAGAAGACTGGCCAACAAAAGGGGAGATGACATCAAGAGAGCAGTGGTGGATGGGTATAAACTACTAGCTCAACCCGGCCAGCACAGTCAGCGATTATCCCTCTACCACCAGCAGCATTTACCGGTGATTGGCAGCAATGTCTGCGTTCTCTAAAAGAGCGGTTCTAGACAAACGTATCCATCGCCAGTAGTTCCGCTTCTCCTCATACTAACAAACAGAGCAGCCCGGCTATCTGCTGCAGTGCACCGCCCCGCCCGTGGGAAAGGAAGGGGATGGGACCGCGTCCCTGACATTTCAATGATTTAATCACGTCTCCACAGCAGTACTCGGAAACCCCCCTGCATGCACCACTGAACCTGCTGGAGAGCGGTGCGTGTGGGGATTCTGCGGGATAGCGGGGTGTGCGAGAAACCTGTGGGACAGGGGTGCATGCGGGGAACCTGCGGGACAGGGGTGCATGCGCGGAACCTGCGGGACAGGGGTGCCTTCGGGGAACCTGCTGGATAGCGGTGCATTCGGGATCCTGCGGGACAGTGGGAGCATCTGGGGGACCTGCGAAATAGGGGCACGTGCAGGGGATGGAGCATGCAGTGAACCTGCGGGAGAGCGGTGCATGTGGGGTTCCTGCTGGACAGGGGTGTGTGTGGGGAATCTGCGGGACAGGGGAGCATGTGGGGGGACCTGTGGGAGAGCGGTGCATGTGGGGGGCCTGTGGGACAGGGGTGCGTGCAGGGAACCTGCTGGATCGCGGTTCGGGATCTTGCGGGACAGGGGAGCATGTGGGGGACCTGCGGAATAGAGGCACATGCGGGGACAGAGCATGCAAGGAACCTACTGGAGAGTGGTGCATGTGGGGGGCCTGTTGGATAGGGGCGCGTGTGGGGTTCCTGCTGGACAGGGGTGCATGCTGGGATTCTGCGGGACAGGGGAGCTTGCAGGGAACCTGCTGGATAGCAGTGCGTTCGGGATCCTGCAGGATCTTGCGGGACAGGGGAGCATGTGGGGGACCTGCGGAATAGAGGCACATGCGGGGACAGAGCATGCAAGGAACCTACTGGAGAGTGGTGCATGTGGGGGGCCTGTTGGATAGGGGCGCGTGTGGGGTTCCTGCTGGACAGGGGTGCATGCTGGGATTCTGCGGGACAGGGGAGCTTGCAGGGAACCTGCTGGATAGCAGTGCGTTCGGGATCCTGCGGGATCCTGCGGGACAGGGGAGCATGTGGGGGACCTGCAGAATAGAGGCACGTGCGGGGGACAGAGAATGCAAGGAACCTGCGGGAGAGCGGTACATGTGGGAGGCCTGTTGGATAGGGGCACGTGTGGGGTTCCTGCTGGACAGGGGTGCATGCAGGGAACCTGCTGGATAGTGGTGTGTACTGGATCGTGCGGGACAGAGGAGCATGTGGGGGACCTACGGAATAGGGACACGTGCGGGGAACCTGCGGGATAGGGGCATGTGTGGGGTTCCTGTGGGACAGGGATGCGTTCAGGGAACCTGTGGACAGGGGTCAGGGCCGGTGTAAGGCTCCTCAGCACCCTAGGCAAAACTTCAACCTACTGCCCTCCCCCCCCCCCCCCCCCCCCCCCCACCATACAGACACCAATACCCACTTTATAACCCCTTAAGGCATATTTTCCTAATATTCCAGAATGGCATGGAGGCTCCCAAAAATCAGGTGGTCCTCCCAGCCCCCAGGAAAAGTGGGCAAATCCCCTGCTTTCCTTGTAGGCCTCCTTTTGCCACCTACAACAGAGTACAAGGAGGAGGGGGCAGCAAAGTAGTGAAGTATGCGTGAGGTCTTAAGGTGCGTACACACGGGGCAATATGATCGCTGGCAATATATTGCTAGCAATATATTGCTCAGCAATCATATTGCCCAGTGTCGTGTTTTCATCTGCGACCATCTCTGGTCGCAGATGAAAATTTAAACACTGCTGGGTGAAGAGACAGGGGATGTCACTGGTCGGAGGAGCATGTTCCTCTGACCAGCGACCATTCAGGGGCTGAAAACGGGAGCGCGCACCCGGCGATTTATCGCTGGTGCACACTCCAATCACTGGCAATATGGTCGCTCAGCGACCATATTCCCAGCGATTTCAGCCCCTATCGCCCCCGTGTGTACACAGCATTAGAAGATCCAGAGCAGCCGTCTGCATCAAGTACAACAAGGATCCTCATGGACATCCTTCATTTTTTGATAGGCAAACTTGGTGGCGCCCCCCAGGTCCTGGCGCCCTAGGCAGCTGCCTAAAGCTGCCTAATGGTAGAGCCGGCCCTGACAGGGGTGCGTGCGTGGATCCTGCGGACAGGGGCGCGTGCTGGGATTCTGCGGGACAGGGGAGCATGTGGGGGACCTGCGGAATAGGGGCATGTGCGGGGGACAGAGCATGCGGTGAACTTGCAGGAGAGCGGTGCACAGGCCCCCTGTGGGATAAGGGCGCATGTGGGGTTCCTGCTGTACAGGGGTGCGTGCTGGGAACCTGCGGGACAGGGGTGCGTGCTGGTATTCTGTGGGACAGGGGTGTGTGCAGGGAACCTGCTGGATAGCGGTGCGTGTGGGCGACCTGCGGGATATCGGTGCTTAAGGGGGACTTGCAGGATATCGGTGCATGCAGGGAACCTGCAGGATAGGGGTGCGTGTGGGAATCCTGTGGGATAACGGTTCATGCGGGGGACCTGCGGGATAGCGGCGCGTGCAGTGACCCTGCGGGATAGTGGTGCCTGCGGGGGACCTGCGGGATAGCGGCGCGTGCAGTGACCCTGCGGGATAGTGGTGCCTGCGGGGGACCTGCGGGATAGCGGCGCGTGCAGTGACCCTGCGGGATAGTGGTGCCTGCGGGGGACCTGCGGGATAGCGGCGCGTGCAGTGACCCTGCGGGATAGTGGTGCCTGCGGGGGACCTGCGGGATAGCGGCGCGTGCAGTGACCCTGCGGGATAGTGGTGCCTGCGGGGGACCTGCGGCAAAGGGACGTGTGCTGGGGGCCTGCGGGATAGCTGCATGTGCGGTGACCCTACAGGATAGGGTGCGTGCGGGGATCCTGCAGGATATCGGTGCGTGCGGGGAACCTATGGCATAGGGGCACGTGTGGGAGACCTGCGGGACAGGGGTGTGTGTGGGGAACCTGCGGGATATTGGTGCGGGGAACCTGCGGGATAACGGTGCATGCGAGAAACCTGCGGGACAGGGGCACGTTTGGGGATCCTGTGGGAAAGGGGTGCGTCCGGGGATCCTGTGGGAAAGGGGTGTGTCCGGGGATCCTGCAGGGGGCGCGTGCTGGGATTCTGCGGGACAGAGGTGCATGCGGGTAACCTGCTGGATAGCGGTGCGTGCGGGATCCTGAGGAATAGGGAGCGCGTGGGGAACCTGCGGGACAGAGCAGGGAGGTAAAAGCCACCACCGTCAGCCCGCCCCACCCCGATCCACAGCAGCAGCAGCACCTCCTGGTCCCCTTCTCCCTCCCCGACTCCCGCTGCCTGCAGCAGCTCCCACTCCCCTTCTCTCTCCTCCTGCTTTGTATATTCACGGAGCAGGGAGAAAATGCCGCCCACCCGGGTTCTGGTTCCCCTGCCCGCAGCAGCACAATCTTTATTGATTAGCCGGTAATATATATATTGCTGGCACATACCAGCAATGTATATATCACTGGTCCCCCTGCCCACCAAGGTATATGAATGCCAGCCTCCGCAGATCCCACAGGGAGGCCAGGACAGGGGGCCCGTGCTAGCCTCCGCAGATCCCACAGGGAGGCCAGGACAGGGGGCCCGTGGTAGCCTCCGCAGATCCCACAGGGAGGCCAGGACAGGGGGCCCGTGCTAGCCTCCGCAGATCCCACAGGGAGGCCAGGACAGGGGGCCCGTGGTAGCCTCCGCAGATCCCACAGGGAGGCCAGGACAGGGGGCCCGTGGTAGCCTCCGCAGATCCCACAGGGAGGCCAGGACAGGGGGCACGTGCCAGCCTCTGCAGATCCCACAGGGAGACCAGGACAGGGGGTCAGGACAGGGGGCACGTGCCAGCCTCCGCAGATCCCACAGGGAGGCCAGGACAGGGGGCACGTGCCAGCCTCTGCAGATCCCACAGGGAGACCAGGACAGGGGGTCAGGACAGGGGGCACGTGCCAGCCTCCGCAGATCCCACAGGGAGGCCAGGACAGGGGGCACGTGCCAGCCTCCGCAGATCCCACAGGGAGGCCAGGACAGGGGGCACGTGCCAGCCTCCGCAGATCCCACAGGGAGGCCAGGACAGGGGGCACATGCCAGCCTCCGCAGATCCCACAGGGAGGCCAGGACAGGGGGCCCGTGCTAGCCTCCGCAGATCCCACATGGAGGCCAGGACAGGGGGCCCGTGCCAGCCTCCGCAGATCCCACAGGGAGGCCAGGACAGGGGGTCAGGACAGGGGGCACGTGCCAGCCTCTGCAGATCCCACAGGGAGACCAGGACAGGGGGTCAGGACAGGGGGCACGTGCCAGCCTCCGCAGATCCCACAGGGAGGCCAGGACAGGGGGCACGTGCCAGCCTCCGCAGATCCCACTGGGAGGCCAGGACAGGGGGCACGTGCCAGCCTCCGCAGATCCCACAGGGAGGCCAGGACAGGGGGCCCGTGCTAGCCTCCGCAGATCCCACAGGGAGGCCAGGACAGGGGGCACGTGCCAGCCTCTGCAGATCCTACAGGGAGGCCAGGACAGGGGGTACGTGCCAGCCTCCGCAGATCCCACAGGGAGACCAGGACAGGGGGTCAGGACAGGGGGCACGTGCCAGCCTCCGCAGATCCCACAGGGAGGCCAGGACAGGAGGCACGTGCTAGCCTCCGCAGATCCCACAGGGAGGCCAGGACAGGGGGCCCGTGCTAGCCTCCGCAGATCCCACAGGGAGGCCAGGACAGGGGGCACGTGCCAGCCTCCGCAGATCCCACAGGGAGGCCAGGACAGGGGGCCCGTGCTAGCCTCCGCAGATCCCACAGGGAGGCCAGGACAGGGGGCACGTGCCAGCCTCTGCAGATCCTACAGGGAGGCCAGGACAGGGGGTACGTGCCAGCCTCCGCAGATCCCACAGGGAGACCAGGACAGGGGGTCAGGACAGGGGGCACGTGCCAGCCTCCGCAGATCCCACAGGGAGGCCAGGACAGGAGGCACGTGCTAGCCTCCGCAGATCCCACAGGGAGGCCAGGACAGGGGGCACGTGCCAGCCTCCGCAGATCCCACAGGGAGGCCAGGACAGGGGGCACGTGCCAGCCTCCGCAGATCCCACTGGGAGGCCATGACAGGGGGCACGTGCCAGCCTCCGCAGATCCCACAGGGAGGCCAGGACAGGGGGCACGTGCCAGCCTCCGCAGATCCCACAGGGAGGCCAGGACAGGGGGTCAGGACAGGGGGCACGTGCCAGCCTCTGCAGATCCCACAGGGAGGCCAGGACAGGGGGCACGTGCTAGCCTCCGCAGATTCCACAGGGAGGCCAGAACAGGGGGTCAGGACAGGGGGCACGTGCCAGCCTCCGCAGATCCCACTGGGAGGCCATGACAGGGGGCACGTGCCAGCCTCCGCAGATCCCACAGGGAGGCCAGGACAGGGGGCACGTGCCAGCCTCCGCAGATCCCACAGGGAGGCCAGGACAGGGGGTCAGGACAGGGGGCACGTGCCAGCCTCTGCAGATCCCACAGGGAGGCCAGGACAGGGGGCACGTGCTAGCCTCCGCAGATTCCACAGGGAGGCCAGAACAGGGGGTCAGGACAGGGGGCACGTGCCAGCCTCCGCAGATTCCACAGGGAGGCCAGAACAGGGGGTCAGGACAGGGGGCACGTGCCAGCCTCCGCAGATCCCATAGGAAGGCCAGAATAGGGGGCACGTGCCAGCCTCCGCAGATCCCACAGGGAGGCCAGGACAGGGGGCACGGACAGGGGGCACGTGCCAGCCTCCGCAGATCCAACAGGGGGGCACGTGCCAGCCTCCGCAGATCCCAGAGGGAGACCAGGACATGGGGGTCAGGACAGGGGGCACATGCCAGCCTACGCAGATCCCACAGGGAGGCCAGGACAGGGCGCATTTGCCAGCCTCCGCAGATCCCACAGGGAGGCCAGGACAGGGGGCACGTGCCAGCATCCGCAGAACCATCAGGGAGGCCAGGACAGGGGGCACGTGCCAGCCTCCGCAGATCCCACAGGGAGGCCAGGACAGGGGATCAGGACAGGGGGCACGTGCCAGCCTCCGCAGATCCCACAGGGAGGCCAGGACAGGGGGCACGTGCCAGTCTCAGCAGATCCCACAGGGAGGCCAGGACAGGGGGCACGTGCCAGCCTCCGCAGATCCCACAGGGAGGCCAGGACAGGGGGCACGTGCCAGCCTCTGCAGATCCCACAGGGAGACCAGGACAGGGGGTCAGGACAGGGGGCACGTGCCAGCCTCTGCAGATCCCACAGGGAGGCCAGAATAGGGGGTCAGGACAGGGGGCACGTGCCAGCCTCTGCAGATCCCACAGGGAGGACAGGACGTCGGGTTGTGTCTATGCTGTTGTCCATCACCTCTGCACCAGGCAGGGGCAAAACAATGTACACCTTGACCCATCGCTGACACTCTTCTGACACCATATAGATCATGCCCGATCCCCAAAATATGGCGAGGTGTATCTCATAAAATACTGACACTAAATAGTCACGTACATGGCAGGGCCACCAGCTGCTAGATCCTGGTCACAGTATGTGGCTTCATGTGTCCCAATGGTGAATATATGGACACACAACTTTCCACATGACTGTAACACAATCCATCGTCCGGCTCCTGCCTGTGGCCCTAACATTGTGCATGCGGAATATGAGGTCACCTGGGAGCGGTAACACAACCAGAACAGAACACGTCTGAGGGGCGTGGCCTGGACGCCATACAGAGCGGACGTGCTCTAGACGAGCTGCGGCTAGAAAGGGGGCCAAAATATCACCAAACCCCACTTTTCACCACAGAACACCCCCCCCTCGATTCCCCTACTCCCGAGTGTAAGCTGGGGTACCGGTTGCGGAGCCGGGGAGGGCCTCCTGCCTTCCTGCGGGTTGCGGCCTGGTATCCCGCGGAAGCCGGGGCCTCGATTTTGGAGAAGACGCCGGAGGGGTGACGACGCGATCCGAATAAGCGGACGAGCGGGAGACTACAGGAGCCCGGTCCCCCCCCCCCCCCTGGCGAGCGGCACTGGAGATCTGGGGGTCGGCGCGGGAGGCTGGGAGAGACCTCTGTACAGCACGAACGCCGCTGGGACCGCCATTACAGGAGGATCGCAGCACAGGAGCATCGCACAGGAGAAGGTAGAGTGAACCTGACGGCTGCTGTCCCCTGTCCTGCTGTGGCTGCGGCGGCGCCCAGTTGAGGTCCTGGGGCACACGAACTCTGCCCTGCCCTGCAAGTCTGACACCCCATCACCTAGTAAGGTCCCTGCACGCTCCCTTACTCCCCCTCTTCAGCCTGGGAGAATCCCCCTGCCACAGTAGAGACGCGGCTAGTGCCACTGCACCCTAGGGCTTGGGAGACCACGTCAGGGACACTGCCATCCTGCAGCTTGTGCACTGCCACCCCACAGAAGGGGCTATCTGACTCCCTACAGTTTAATAACCTGGACCCTGACAGACCCTGAGCCTGTCCAGAGCCCTGCTGGGTCTGGGTGCCGACAGAGCAGGATCCAGATATTAAGAAGGACACAGATAAAGACAGTGCCCACATCATACTAATTATCAGACATCTAAACAGCATAGCAACCATTTAATAGAGCAGCTCTTAGAGGATAAAATCCATCTCGTCTACAAACCTGAGACAGTTTACTTGCTGCTTTAGTCCTTCTGTACCATAAATGGCCTTGGAGCTCCATCTTGTGGCATAACTGACAAATTGCAGGCTCATAACATACCAGCCCCCAGGAAAATCACAAACCATTCTTCTGAAAGGGTTTGAATTCACCAATAGGTGGCCCGGACTTTCCTGATCCTTACATACGGAGGCCAAGAGCATACGCGGAGAGCCCGTCCGGCCCTCACCTGACTTCCTTGCATAACGTTGTGCCCAGGCCCTAGACAGTCCTGTGAAAAATAGCTAAGACACCGTGATTTACTCGCGGTGACGGCCCAGAAACCTAATCCAGTCCTAGCAGGGCCTTGAATGACTTAATAGACAGGCCATGACCCCCTAGTCACCCGTCAAATATGGGGTGGTGCTGACGCTGCCTTCTACTGCCCATCTCATGCATCAAATATGAGGACAAGCTGCTGATTCATTGAGGACACCCGCCCCGGGGGGCTCTAACACTTTATCCACATATGGGGAAGACGAGAAGAGGCTCTAAGACACCGGTGACTAAGAACCAAAGCGATAGTCAGCTTCGATCAAATATATTCAGATATCTCACACCAAACCCTGACCCACACGCAGAAGACTCACAGCTCTCATCGGAGGCCTCCCGGTCACCGAGAGACCCGCTCCAAATGGATCTCTCCTCAGCCTCGCCTCCCCACCAGGGTTCGGAGGTGACCCTATCGGAGGTCCTATCCTACCTTCGCACCCTACCCACGAAAGCAGACCTCCCGTCCAAAAAAGACTTTATGGAACTGGAACAGTCCCTACGGGAATCAATCAAGACAGAAGTGTCTGCTATCCAATCTGATCTTACCCAGACGACACAGAGGGTCGAAACGTTAGAAGACCGCACTGACACAATGGAGAATTTTCAAGAGAAGCTTCGGGAAGTAACGGCGGTCCATGCCCAGGAGCTGAAACTCCTCCAACGTCGTATGGACGATATTGACAACAGGGGGAGGAGGAACAATCTACGGGTCCGGGGACTCTCCGAAGATGTCCAGGGTCCAGGTCTGATTGACGCCCTAACAAAGATCTTCAATGAGATATTGGAAGCGGAGCCAGACAACGCTATTCTATTTGATCGCGCTCACCGAGCCTTGAGACCTCGGGGTCTGCAATCTGAGAAACCACGCGACGTCATCTGTAGGCTGCACTACCACAGAGAACGAGAGGCCATCCTGTCCAAGTCACGGAAGCTGGAAGCCATCGAGTTCAATGGCGACAGAATAAGCATCTTCCCTGACCTCTCCTGGAGTACTCTCCAACAGAGACGCATGCTCAAACCCCTCACAGATCTCCTGAAACAGAAGCGGATCAGATTTCGGTGGGGCTTCCCGTTCAGCATTCAAGCATCACATGAGGGGAAACAAGCGACTTTGCAGGAACCATCCGAGCTGGAATCTTTCTGCTCGACCCTTGACATACCTAAGCCGCACCTCGCAGAATGGACCCACATGACGACTCGCTTGGATCCCCCCCCCTTGCCACCGGGCGAACAGCCGTGGAAGATGGTGGGCAGGAATGCCAGAGTAGCTCCCTCCGCCAACTCCACAAGCCAAGACGCTGTAACCTGATGACCAATCTAACCTGGAGGTCTGATCCATTGGAGGGGTGACTGAAAAATGTCGGAGCCCGTAAGAACTCATATTGACATAGTAATAGAAGTGATGACCACTCTTTAAACTTTTGTTTTTGTCCTTGGTTATGTTAGTCCTCCGTTTGGGGAAATCTTTCTTAGAAATAGGGTTAGTCATGATATTTTGCTCCTGGGAGGTCTTGGGCCGGTTAGTCTAGATGAAGGCGTTTATTCCATGTTAAGGAAGCTAGTCGGTTGGATACTGCCCCCCCCCCATGTAGACCCCACCCCCAGGATCAAGCTGCTGCCTCTCCTCTCCCCTCGGAGATGCAATAGAATACCTTCCTGATCCACGAGCTGGTCCCCCCGGAGATGAGTTCTACTAGAAAGGTGCTCTGGGGCTGATTTCTTAAAATAATGTCATACCGCTACCAGCATGCCTCCTCAAATCAAACGCTATCATGTGGATTAATTCACTGAACGATAGACTAACACTGGCGTGACATTGAATTTAGAGCATGGAGGGCGGCGAGCATTTACCCCAGTTTGGGTGAACCACAGAATTGCAGGAAGGCGATGTCAATAAACGACATCGCCGTCTCTGCCGGTGGTTATGTTTTTCTTGATTACTTGGATTTTGAATTTTCAAATGCATTCACTAAAAGAAATGTTGATTGTTTTTCTTTCTCTTTCCTTGATGTTTCTCCCCCCTCTAACTCCTCCCCCCTCCTACTGTCTAGGGTTCTCGGCCGTTTCAGGTCCTGGGGAATGGTAGGTAGGCTCCTGCATATCATGCTCACAACTACACTCTTTTCAACATGGCCTTGAACGCACCAACACTTAACCTCCTTTCCTTGAACGTGAAGGGTCTGAATGTACCAGAAAAGAGGTCTACCTTACTTAGGGAGCTCAGGTCCAAGAAGGTTGATGTGGCCTTCATTCAAGAAACCCACTTTAAGAAAGATGCAGCGCCCAGACTCCATAATCACTACTACCCCACCACACACACCAGCAACAACTCGGCAGGTAAGACATTAGGAGTAGCCATTTTACTATCCCGTAACCTACACCCAACTGAGATCTCCCACCATGATTTAATTGAAGGGCGATGCCAAGTCCTTAAATTTACACTTTTTTCCCAAAGATATACACTCGTTAACGTTTACTTCCCCAACGCCCGCCAGCGGCAATTCTTCGGTAAAGTTTTGCGACTCATAGAGCCATTGAGAGAAGGGTGCCTGATACTTGGAGGAGACTTTAATCGGTCACTAGACCCGCTATTAGACTGTAACCCTCCTCCTAACTCTCTGCGTGTACGAGACCACCGCAAGGTCAAACAGCTTCTCCACGAACACCAGTTGCTGGATGTGTGGAGAGTGCAACATCCGTCAGATAAAGATTACACATACTATTCACATGCACACTCAGTCTACTCCCGAATAGACTACTTCTTAGTAGATCACCAGTTCCTACATAACTTTATTAGCACCGACGTGGGACAGATCACATGGTCGGACCATTCCCCTGTCCACACTAAACTTCGGATCCCCCTCGCGCCCCCGCGGACGTGGTCCTGGCGCTTTAATGAGCTTATGCTGACAGACGTGAGAGCGAGGAGGGAGTTAGAGTCTGTTATCACAGATTATATCTTGAACAACGACAACGAACTGGCGTCCCCAACTTCTGTTTGGGAGGCGCACAAATGCGTGATCAGGGGGAAGTGCATACAATTAGGGACCCTACTAAAAAAAGAAAGAGAGGCTAAGAGGACCGAATTGCTAGGACGGATAAAGGCCCTGGAGCTTTCCCATAAGACTTCCCTCTCACCAGATATACTAAAAGAATTGACTGAGGCCAGATCATCACTTAATCAGTTGCTTAGGGATAAAACCAAGCTAGAGCTTCGTAAGTGCAGACACAAGTTTTATCTATGGGGTAACAAACCTGGTTCAATGCTAGCGAGGGCGCTTAGAGCCCAAAGATCGCAAACATATGTCCAAAACGTAACAGATCACTCCGGTAAGAAGGTTTATACTTTCTCGCAGATCTCTAAGGCCTTTGAGGACTATTACACCCGTGTATATAATCTGAGGGGAGACCAGCCCCAGATTGAGGAACTCAACCTTAGACAAGACATTGACAGTTACTTAGCATCAGTCCATTTCCCACGCCTCTCTGAGGCAGATATACAGTGGCTCGACCAACCTTTTACTATAGAAGAACTCGAACAGGCCCTTAAAAACACCCCATCAGGGAAGAGCCCTGGCCCGGATGGGTTTACAATAAGCTACTACAAGTCCTTCCGCTCGACTTTAATGCCTCTTTTCCTAAAAGCTTGTAATTCTATCTCCGAAGACACTATTTTCTCGCCCCAGAGTCTAGAAGCCCACATCTCGATAATCCACAAAGAGGGAAAAGACCCCGCCCAATGCGCGAGCTATAGGCCAATCTCGCTTTTAAATACAGACCTAAAACTCTATGCCAAACTTATTGCGCAGCGACTGGGATCCCTCCTCCCTGGATTGGTACATGGAGATCAAGTAGGCTTCGTAGCGGGGAGGGAAGCCAAAGACAACACGACTAAAGCAGTAGACTTAATACACTTTGCGAGGTCCCAGAAGGCACATGTGGTCTTTCTGTCGACAGATGCAGAAAAGGCCTTCGACAGAATAGACTGGTCCTTTATGAAAGCCGTACTTAGACACATAGGAATAGGCCCAAACTGCTACCACCGTATTCTGACATTATATAGTTCTCCCTCTGCCCGGGTGAGAGTTAATGGAGCGTTCTCAGATCCCTTCAAGATCAGAAACGGAACACGACAGGGTTGCCCCCTCTCGCCCTTGATCTTCGTTCTGTGTATGGAGGCGCTGGCACGTGCGATCCGACTGAACGGAGATATCAAGGGCGTAAGAATTGGTAGGACAGAACATAAGTTGGCACTCTATGCCGACGACCTCCTGACATCACTGTCAGACCCAATCACCTCAATGCCCTCCCTGATGTTAGAATTTGAGAGATTTGCGCGCCTATCGAATTTTAAAATTAATTACTCTAAATCTGTGGCCCTGAATATCTCTACTCCAGACAATGTAGTTGAGGGGATAAAAAAGGCATTCGCGTTCCACTGGCAGGATGACCATATCAAATATCTTGGCATCCGGCTATCTAAGAATAATGCCAACCTTTTTCAACTCAACTTCCTCCCTCTACTGACTAATATAAAAGCGGAGTTTGCAAAGTGGACACCCCTCAAACTGTCTTGGCTGGGTAGAGTAAACACGGTTAAAATGAATATTCTCCCTAAAGTATTGTACTTATTGCAGGCTCTGCCAATCGCAGTCCCACCTTCCTTCTTTAGAGAATTGCAAGGCACAGTCGGAAAATTTATATGGGGAAATCGAAGGCCGCGAATTTCTCAAAGAATCCTTATACAAAGCCGGGATAAAGGGGGTCTGCAGCTTCCCCATTTTCTCAGCTATTATCACTCTGTACACCTTTCTAGGATTGTGGAGATGTCGAGACCCCTACAACATAAACAATGGCCCGCCATTGAAGGACATACAGCGGGTATATCCCCGAAGGCCGCCCCCTGGCTTAGGAAGATACCCACAACACGACACCCAACCCTGACCCCTACACTACAATGCTGGCGTAGCTATAGGAACCTCTCCTTTTTTAAATCAGGTACATCACTTCTTACCCCCTTGATAAACAACCCAGAGTTTCCTCCAGGAGAAACCCTTCGGACACTTCCTATACGTAACTCGCTGAATGTCTCCTACCTAGGACAGATAGTAGACAAAACGGGACTGAGATCCTTCTCGGACCTGCGATCGGAGGCTGATCTCCCGGCAAACCTGTTCTGGCTTTATCTCCAGATTCGACATTATGTGTCCTCCCTCCCTGCCAGGATTCAGGGATGGGACCCTACCCCTTTTGAATCGTTGATCCTCTCACAAGAGCCCCCGAGGCACTTAATATCTAAACTATATCAGATATGCCTGAGTAACCGGGCAGATGACATGCCAGCATACTCGGTAGCTTGGAATAGAGAGTTGAATGGGGCCTTGTCGAGAGACCAATGGTCCAAAATTTTTAAATATATTTTTGCCTCCTCACCCTCAATACAGACGCTAGAAACCCAATATAAGATTGTCTCACGTTGGTACAGATGTCCTCAGACACTGCACCAAATGAATAGGGCTTTACCCAACCTCTGTTGGCGATGCAGTCAATCCCAGGGCTCACATATACACGTTTGGTGGTCCTGTCCACGTATCCAAACGTACTGGCGCCAGATTCACAATCTGACAGAAAAAATAACTGGAACTTCTTTACCTTTCTGTCCGGAGCTCTGGTTGTTTAACCTCATAGACCTACCAATATCCACGTTCAAAAAGTCACTGATTAGACATCTACTGAATGCAGCAAGGGCGGTCATCCCGTGCTTCTGGAGGTCACCAGACCCCCCCCCCATCTCCTGCTGGCTCCGCAGAGTTGATCTATATATGGGCATGGAGGACCTGACCTCCTTCCAGAAAGATAATGCACAGACCTTCGCCATCACATGGATGAGCTGGCTCACCTTCAAAGAATCCCCAGAGTACTCCAATATAATTTTAACAGAGCAAACCCCGGCCCCAATGTGAACCCGAGATGGACCCCACACACCCACCCCAATCCCTCACACTGTCCCCCCCCTCTCTTCTTTACTCTGCCTCTTTCACTTTATAAATATTCTATTCTTTCTTTGTTCATTGTATGTTATAATATTTACTCAGTCTTCAATGGTCTGGTTGGCCATAAGGTTTCTGCTTGGAATGATCTACAGTACAGCATGATGGAAATGTAAACGTTTGTGCACTATAACTGAAATCCACATGGGAACATTTTGCTGTCTCACACTGTACCCGATTGGAAATTTTTGTTATATGCTGAAGACTGTTTGTATGACCCTTTGTCTTTTCTTAATAAAAATTGATTGCATAAAAAAAAGAACAGAACACGTCTGCACTGTTATTATTTATTTACAGTGTCTTATTGAGCTCACCATTGGGGATCCTTATGCCCAACACTTTATAAACTTCAACCATAAATTAACTCTAACTTAATTAATACTTAAGACTAAGATAACGACACGGACACAAGCGCTGGCCTTTCAAAACTTGAATGTCAATGTCAAATTATTTTTGACAACTTATTAAAGGCTTATTAAATGGTGGCCAAAGAACGGTCAAGATAGGAAAGTGGGGGTAAGCATCACCCTGACTGAGCCAAAGTACACAGTATACCAAGCGGATTGAGACAAAATTCACAATATACTTCACAAACAGGGTACGCATTAAAAATTTACACCATAATGCCCATTACATGTTAAGCCACACACCATAACAGTGGTGTAGCCAGGTGCCACGGTGCCTGGAGCAAGGGAATGTTACGCACCCCCCCCCCGATTTTTAGTAGGTGGGGCTCTTGCGCACTGAAACGGGGCGGGGCACACCCCCCCCCCCACAAATACTGTATATGCACCCCCCAAACACACACCATGTATCCACACACACATACTGTATATGCACACACCCCACACACACCATATAACCACGCACACATACTGTATATGCACAACCCCACACACACTGTATATGCACACATGCCAACCACACACATACATACTGTATATGCACACACCACACACACACATACTGTATATGCACCCCCCTACACACACACACACCATATATCCACACACCCTCCCCCCCCACACACACATACTGTATATGCACCCACCCACCCCTACACATATACATACTGTATATGCATTCCTCAAACACACATACACATTTATAATTCTGCCCTCGTAAAGCGCAATATGCCAGTCTGTGGCTGCCGATCTGCTCACCCCTCAGGTTACTGTGGCCGCCGATCCTCTCCTCTCAGCCCCTCCTTGCTTGGCCGCGGCGCCGATCCTCTCAGCAGTCTCAGCCCCTGCTTGCCTAGCCACGACGCCGCAGCGCCGATCCGCTCACCCCCTCAGCCACCACTACCCGCTGGCCTGGGAGTATTTTCTGGCTGGCTGCTGTAGTGCTGCTCCCGGCTAGCTGAAAACAGCTTCCGGTTTACAGCAACAGCAAGCCTGCCTGTCAGCCGTCCAAGGGATTGTCCTCGGGTCCTGCACGCTAAGGGGTGTATGGGGGCGAGTGAAGGTAACTACTGGGACACGGACAGCGGGTCCGCATACAGCCGCGGTAAATGCCGGAGGGGAGTTCCTAGTGACGCCACTATGCACTCTGGCGCCGGGTACAGTAGGGAGCGGGGGAGCCGGTGGCAGGGTGCACGACTCCGGCGCCAGGTGATAATTCTGCGCCTGGAGCTTGTGCTCCACCGGCTCCACCCTAGCTACGCCTCTGCACCATAATGCCAATTAAACATTATGCTACATAAGTGCTGGTTACCTACATGCTCATTGCCAGGCAGTGGCGTAAGTTCATTCCAGTTGCCCGGAGGCAAGATATATATTGGTGCCCCCCCCCCCACACACACACACACACACACACATACAATCATATAAAACCTTATATAAAATATATATTTCTGTTCAGATAGATAGATAGATAGATAGATAGATAGAGAACACATATATATTTCAGAACTCATCCACAGAATCAATATCGTTGGCTTTTAAATAACTGATTTAAACTTCCAGGGGGAGGAGAGGCGCCCCCTTGGAAGCAGGAGCCCGGCGGCAGATGACTCCATTGCCTCCCAGAGTTCTGCCTCTGTTGCCAGGGGTTCCATGCTCATTGCTAGGGGTTCCATGCTCATTGCCATGTGGTATTACATGCTCATTGCCAAGGGGGAATACATGCTCGTGGTAACTGGGGGACAGCCTCTGCCGGGCAGAAGTGACAGCCAGGCAGAGAGCAGGGGGCTGCCCGGCTGTATTCAGAGCACTGCAGTTCCCGGCTATTTGAAATAAAACCCCTTTCACACCAGAAAATGCAGGTATTTACCCAAGAATATGGTCCCAGGATCATGCAGGGACATTCCCAGGTTGGCTCCTTCTACACCAGCCCAGTCCCTGCATTTTCTGGTGTGAAGGGGAGAGAAATCCCTATGAAACTTGGCCATTTGCTTCCAGAGAAATCTGCCCTCAAAGAACATGAACAGCCGTGAAATTACATTTCAGAAAAAAAAAATTTGGTTACCCGCAATATCTCTGGAACCAATTAACCCATATGAACCAGCCTGGTATCAGATTTGGGTTTGGATGAGCTTCTGTGATGGCAGGGGGAACTGGCAGCTGTCGGACCTGAGGGGGTTTAGAATTAGTGGGTCCCGTGTTATCCTATGGGGAAAATGTTCCAGCTTTGCCTGGTGGTATCTCCGGTTCCCAGGGGGCTAGTGACGCGGGGCTGGGCTCGTTGGAAAGCCCTGACCCTCAGCTACAAAATGGGCCTATTTGGAGAGTGGGCCTTGAGCTGTAGCTCCATCAGGGTCATTGTTAATCCGGCCCTGCCTACATTAAAACCGTAATTGTATCCCAGCCTGGTTTAGGTGCTGCGGGCACATCCCCTGCTCACCCTACACCTCCAGCTTCTGTTGCACCTGGGGGAGGGCACAAAAGGAGGAATTCCCAAAAGAGGGAGAAAAGCGTGAGTTGGGGGTATAGGCAGATTGGATATTTAGGGTGACATTCTATGGTTTGTCATAAATGCGCATTTTTTTTATCGCACCACTTCGCCCTTTTTAAAATTTAATGAGATGCGAAAAACGGGCCAAATAATGCGAATAGGTGCGAGGTGGTGCGATGTCTTTAGTCCTGAAAATGTGCGATTTTCATGTCTGAAAATCGCACGTTTGCAGGAAAGCGCAAATTAAAATAAAAAAAAACAGCGCGGGGTCCCCCGGCAAAGCATAACCAGCCCTGGGCTCATTGAGCCGGTGCTGGTGACATAAAATCAGGGTCCCCGACAAATAGGGGTCCCCTTGATTTAATGAAACCAGCACCAGGCTCAAGGTCCGGCGCTGGTTCACAAAATACGGGGGACAAAATGACTAGGGGTCCCCCGTATTTTAAGAACCAGCACCAGACCCAACCAGCCAGCAGGCAGTGGCGTAACTATAGCTCCGCAGCCCCCGCGGTGGCGGGGGGGCGCAGAGAAATTGGGGGCGCCGCCGGGGGGGGCTGCGGGGCTATAGTTACCCGCAGTCTGCGTCTCGCCCGGCTCTCTGTCGGGACCTTCCTGACGTCACGGTCCCGGCCGGCTCCTGCTGCAATGAAAACTGACAATTAGAAAATGGCTGCCCCCATACTGCAGACAGTTTTCTGTCTGCAGTATGGGGGCAGCCATTTTCTAAGAGTCCGTTTTCATTGTAGCAGCAGGAGCCGGCCGGGACCGTGACGTCAGGAAGGTCCCGACAGAGAGCCGGACGAGACGCAGACCGCGGGTAAGAAGGGGGGGCAGGTTAGGTGCGGCGGGGGGGCGCGCCCCCCCACGTGCGTCGGGGGGGGCGCTAAATAGTTAGTTACGCCCCTGCCAGCAGGGTAATGCCACAGCCGGGGGGACACTTATTATATAAGGTCCCGCGGCCAAAGCATTAACCCCCTGGCTGGTCAGCATGGGCAGGGGTCCTGGGGAAGTGGGGACCCCCCCAATGAAGGGGTCCCCCCCTCCAGGACTTACCAGCCCATGCTGAAAGTCCGGGGCTATCCCCGATGCCCCTGGGCGGTGGGCATCGGGCTGATGGAAAGTGTAAAAAAAAGAATATAAACTATTGTTTTCTACTGTAGAACTATGAGTCCCCCCCCCCCGCGCCGCACCTAACCTTCTTACCCGCGGTCTGCGTCTCGTCCGGCTCTCTGTCGGGACCTTCCTGACGTCACGGTCCCGGCCGGCTCCTGCTGCTACAATGAAAACGGACTCTTAGAAAATGGCTGCCCCCATACTGCAGACAGAAAACTGTCTGCAGTATGGGGGCTGCCATTTTCTAATTGTCAGTTTTCATTGCAGCAGGAGCCGGCCGGGACCGTGACGTCAGGAAGGTCCCGACAGAGAGCCGGGCGAGACGCAGACTGCGGGTAACTATAGCCCCGCAGCCCCCCCGGCGGCGCCCCCAATTTCTCTGCGCCCCCCCGCCACTGCGGGGGCTGCGGAGCTATAGTTACGCCACTGCCTGCTGGCTGGTTGGGTCTGGTGCTGGTTCTTAAAATACGGGGGACCCCTAGTCATTTTGTCCCCCGTATTTTGGGAACCAGCGCCGGACCTTGAGCCTGGTGCTGGTTTCATTAAATCAAGGGGACCCCTATTTGTCGGGGACCCTGATTTTATGTCACCAGCACCGGCTCAATGAGCCCGGGGCTGGTTATGCTCTGGCGGGGGACCCCGCGCTGGTTTTTTTTTTTATTTTAACTGTTTAATTTTATTTTTACACAAGAACCCTGCACAGAACATTGCGATCTGTGCAGGGTTCTGCCTAATTCGCCCATCAGAACCTGGACTGATTTTTGGGCGAATTTTAGACACATTTATACAAATCGCATACCATTAAATATGCGATTTGTATACTTTTTCATGTGAAAACATCTGGATGCGATGTGCTGCGAAAAACAGCCATCGCATTTCCAGTGTGTCCAACTTGTTGTCAAAAATCGCACTTTTTTCACATTTTCGCAGCTCATTAAATATGCGAAAATGGAAAAAATGCGATTTCGGCCGTTTTTGCGAAAAAACTCGCAAAAGTCTATTTATCACATCCCATAGAATGTCACCCTTAATGTCCTTATGCTACTTGTAAAAAATGTTTTCTTGCCAATGATTTAATTATACTGATATTGTTTATTGTGCAACATATGAAGGATTTGATTTACAAATATGAGTTACCGTATGTTGCATGAAGTGTTTTTACTGGAACCAGGACATTAATGTGTCATTTACGCCTTATTTTACTCACAGGTACGTCCTGAAAAATGTGCACTTTTTTTTTTATATTGAGTAATTTTTATTACATTTTCTGGTACTCTTTACCTAGCACGGCGGCCATCACGGGCATTGAGTGCACTAAAAAATCGGGTGCGATGCGACCGACGCGATGCCCGCGATTTCCCATAGGGATCAATGTTACATTTCTCAATTGACCCGATTTTTCTGTTCAATGCCTCAATTGACACGATTTTTCCATAGGAAACAATGTTAAATGGCTCACAGAGGCCAAATAGGCACCCTAAAGTGTGAAATGGCCCCCACAATTTTTAACGCCACCCCACGATCAACGTGAACCCGAAGCGTGGCGAGCGCAGCGAGCCCGCGAGGGGCGGCGGTACGCGTCCTACGACTTTTTAATACCCCCACTATCCACGTCGGCGTGGAGTTGAGAATAGAATAGTGTGGCGAGCGCAGCGAGCCACCGAGCCCGAAGCGTGGCGAGGCGGATACCTTCACAGGTAAATGCGTCCCTTCGCGGCCTTCACAGGTATCCGCGTCCCCACGCGGGGCTCGCTGTGCTCACCACGCTTCGGGCTCGGTGGCTCGCTGCGCTCGCCACACTATTCTATTCTCAACTCCACGCCGACGTGGATAGTGGGGGTATGAAAAGGTCGTAGGACGCGTACCGCCACCCCTCGCGGGCTCGCTGCGCTCGCCACGCTTCGGGTTCACGTTGATCGTGGGGTGGCGTTAAAAAATGTGGGGGCCATTTCACACTTTAGGGTGCCTATTTGGCCTCTGTGGGCCATTTAACATTGTATCCTATGGGAAAATCGGGTCAATTGAGGCATTGAACAGTAAAATCGGGTCAATTGAGAAATTTAACATTGATCCCTATGGGAAATCGTGTCGGTCGCGTCGCACCCGATTTTTAGTGCATTCAATGCCCGCGATGCCCGCGATTTTTTTTACCTGAGACGCCCACGATCAAAATCGTGGGCGCCGTGCTAGGTAAAGAGTACCTATTTTCTGATACACAGATTAACATATCAAACATAAACAAATTTATCGACTGAAATTTAGGAAAAAAAAATATATATATATACACATATATATATACATACATAAATAAATAAAAATAAAAGTAAAATAAGATAAAAAAAAAAAACATCAATACAATAATATTATATAATAAATATAATATAAATATTAATAATAAATAAGTTACATTAGCAGAAATATCTTTTCTTTCGAACAAATGGCGTTATCAAATTAACATGGATTAGAAGGTAATCTAAAATTAATAAAATGTGCACTTTAAAAAAAAAATGTGTTTATGAATGAAATAAACAAAAATGTTGCCATTATTGTTGTACTAAGGCAGGGGTTCCCAATCTTTTTTTAGTCACGGCACCCTAGAGTATAACAATTTTTTTTTTTGCGGCACCCCCAGGGCAAAATTATTTTAATTAGATTGGATTTATATGCGATTCTTAGGGTCAGTTATGTGGAAAAGGGCAGGAATTGCTTCTGTTTGTACACATTTTATGATTGGCAGCCACCAGCACTGGTTTTGCTTATAAATAATTAACCATTATTAATTTGAGTTGGTCCTGGACTACCAACCCAGGGCACCCCTGCATATGTCCCGAGGCACCCCAGGGAGCCACGGCGCACAGTTTGGGAACCCCTGTACTAAGGTATACAGTGTGATAATGTTTATTTTATAAAACAATGCTACAAAAATAAATATCCACGTTTATCTTTAACATGTGTCACGTGTGTTGTGTTGTGAAGCCACTATCTGATATATATGTACACTATGTGAGTTGACACATGTCGACTTATGTTAAAAGGGGCAACATGCACAAAATTGTTTGCAAAATTTTAATATACTTCTGTGATGCAACATAACAAAATAAATATACTGTTGGTTTAATTTTGTTTTTAGTGAGGACTTTAAGACCTTACAGTTACCGTGGTAAGTAACATTTGCTTGCTGTTGGTTTGGATTAAGTAGTTGTGGAGAGTTAATTGACTAACAAATTGTTGCATTTATTGGTGTAAATGTTGTGCGGGTGCCATTGATTTAGCCATTTAGTGCCTGCGGATTGGGCTTGCGAATGCAAAAAGTGAGGTCTGCGAAACTTCAAATCTGCTTTGTCCTTTCGAATGTGTGGGAGTTTGATGCAAACAAGCGGCCTTGTACAAATGCTAAGCCAAACCCCCAACTTGTATTCCACGCCCATGTGTACGCCCAGGTATACGCCCAGTATTGCTCATTATTCTGGCCACGCCTACAAACGCCCACATCACGCATACTTCCAATACATTCGCTCGCAAGACTAAAGCTGTTCGGTAGGTTGCTTGCGAATAGGTTGATGTCTCCTTGCACATGCGCAATGGTTGCATTATGAAGATAATAGCGAATTTGCATGCGAACGGGCCAATGTGAATAAGGGCTAGTGTCCTATATAGCGCAGCAGATTCCGTTACAGCGTCTTATATAGCGCAGCAGATTCCGTTACAGTGTCTTATATAGCGCAGCAGATTCCGTTACAGCGTCTTATATAGCGCAGCAGATTCCGTTACAGTGTATTATATAGTGCAGCAGATTCCGTTACAGCGTCTTATATAGCGCAGCAGATTCTGTTACAGTGTCTTATATAGCGCAGCAGATTCCGTTACAGTGTCTTACATAGCGTAGCAGATTCAGTTACAGTGTCTTATATAGCGCAGCAGATTCAGTTACAGTGTCTTATATAGCGCAGCAGATTCCGTAACAGCGTCTTATATAGTGCAGCTGATTCCGTTACAGCGTCTTATATAGCGCAGCAGATTCCGTTACAGCGTCTTATATAGCGCAGCAGATTCCGTTACAGGTTCTTATATAGCGCAGCAGATTCCGTTACAGTGTCTTATATAGCGCAGCAGATACCGTTACAGTGTCTTATATAGCGCAGCAGATTCCGTTACAGTGTCTTATATAGCTCAGCAGGTTCCGTTACAGTGTCTTATATAGCGCAGCATATTCCGTTACAGTGTCTTATATAGCGCAGCAGATTCCGTTACAGTGTCCTATATAGCACAGCAGATTCCGTTACAGCGTCTTATATAGCGCAGCAGATTCCGTTACAGGTTCTTATATAGCGCAGCAGATTCCGTTACAGTGTCTTATATAGCGCAGCAGATACCGTTACCGTGTCTTATATAGCTCAGCAGGTTCCGTTACAGTGTCTTATATAGCGCAGCAGATTCCGTTACAGTGTCCTATATAGTGCAGCAGATTCCGTTACAGTGTCTTATATAGCGTAGCAGATTCCGTTACAGTGTCTTATATAGCGCAGCGGATTCCGTTACAGTGTCTTATATAGTGCAGCAGATTCCGTTACAGCGTCTTATATAGCGCAGCAGGTTCCGTTACAGTGTCTTATATAGCGCAGCAGATTCCGTTACAGTGTCTTATATAGCGCAGCAGATACCGTTACAGTGTCTTATACAACGCAGCAGATTCCGTTACAGTGTCTTATATAGCGTAGCAGATCCCGTTACAGTGTCTTATATAGCGCAGCAGGTTCCGTTACAGTGTCTTATATAGCGCAGCAGATTCCGTTACAGTGTCTTATATAGCGCAGCAGATTCCGTTACAGTGTCTTATATAGCGCAGCAGATTCCGTTACAGTGTATTATATAATGCAGCAGATTCCGTTACAGTGTCTTATATAGCGCAGCAGATTCCGTTACAGTGTCTTATATAGCGCAGCAGATTCCGTTACAGTGTCTTATATAGCGCAGCAGATTCCGTTACAGTGTCTTATATAGCGCAGCAGATTCCGTTACAGTGTCTTATATAGCGCAGCAGATTCCGTTAGTGTCGTATATAGCGCAGCAGATTCCGCTACAGCGTCTTATATAGCGCAGCAGATTCCGTTACAGTGTCTTATATAGTGCAGCAGATTCCGTTACAGTGTCTTATATAGCGCAGCAGATTCCGTTACAGGTTCTTATATAGCGCAGCAGATTCCGTTACAGCGTCTTATATAGCGCAGCAGATTCCGTTACAGCGTCTTATATAGTGCAGCAGATTCCGTTACAGTGTCTTATATAGCGCAGCAGATTCCGTTACAGTGTCATATATATAGCAGCAGATTCCGTTACAGCGTCTTATATAGCGCAGCAGATTCCGTTACAGTGTCTTATATAGTGCAGCAGATTCCGTTACAGTGTCCTATATAGCGCAGCAGATTCTGTTACAGGTTCTTATATAGCGCAGCATATTCCGTTACAGCGTCTTATATAGCGCAGCAGATTCCGTTACAGTGTCTTATATAGCGCAGCAGATTCCGTTACAGTGTCTTATATAGCGCAGCAGATTCCATTACAGCGTCTTATATAGCGCAGCAGATTCTGTTACAGTGTCGTATATATCGCAGCAGATTCCGCTACAGCGTCTTACATAGCGCAGCAGATTCCGTTACAGCGTCTTATATAGCGCAGCAGATTCTGCTACAGTGTCTTATATAGCGCAGCAGATTCCGTTAGTGTCTTATATATCGCAGCAGATTCCGTTACAGTGTCTTATATAGTGCAGCAGATTCCGTTACAGCGTCTTATATAGTGCAGCAGATTCCGTTACAGTGTCTTATATAGTGCAGCAGATTCCGTTACAGTGTCTTATATAGCGCAGCAGATTCCGTTACAGTGTCTTATATAGCGCAGCAGATTCTGTTACAGTGTCTTATATAGCGCAGCAGATTCCGCTACAGCGTCTTACATAGCGCAGCAGATTCCGTTACAGCGTCTTATATAACGCAGCAAATTCCGTTACAGTGTCTTATATAGCGCAGCAGATTCCGTTAGTGTCGTATATAGCGCAGCAGATTCCGCTACAGTGTCTTATATAGCGCAGCAGATTCCGTTACAGTGTCTTATATAGTGCAGCAGATTCCGTTACAGTGTCTTATATAGCGCAGCAGATTCTGTTACAGGTTCTTATATAGCGCAGCAGATTCCGTTACAGCGTCTTATATAGCGCAGCAGATTCCGTTACAGCGTCTTATATAGTGCAGCAGATTCCGTTACAGTGTCTTATATAGCGCAGCAGATTCCGTTACAGTGTCGTATATATCGCAGCAGATTCCGTTACAGCGTCTTATATAGCGCAGCAGATTCCGTTACAGTGTCTTATATAGTGCAGCAGATTCCGTTACAGTGTCTTATATAGCGCAGCAGATTCTGTTACAGGTTCTTATATAGCGCAGCAGATTCCGTTACAGCGTCTTATATAGCGCAGCAGATTCCGTTACAGCGTCTTATATAGCGCAGCAGATTCCGTTACAGCGTCTTATATAGTGCAGCAGATTCCGTTACAGTGTCTTATATAGCGCAGCAGATTCCGTTACAGTGTCTTATATAGTGCAGCAGATTCCGTTACAGCGTCTTATATAGTGCAGCAGATTCCGTTACAGCGTCTTATATAGCGAAGCAGGTTCCGTTACAGTGTCTTATATAGCGCAGCAGATTCCGTTACAGTGTCTTATATAGCGCAGCAGATTCCGTTACAGTGTCTTATATTACGCAGCAGATTCCGTTACAGTGTCTTATACAGAGCAGCAGATTCCGTTACAGTGTCTTATATAGCGCAGCAGATTCCGTTACAGCGTCTTATATAGCGCAGCAGATCCCGTTACAGTGTCTTATATAGCGCAGCAGGTTCCGTTACAGTGTCTTATATAGTGCAGCAGATTCCGTTACAGTGTCTTATATAGCGCAGCAGATTCTGTTACAGGTTCTTATATAGCGCAGCAGATTCCGTTACAGCGTCTTATATAGCGCAGCAGATTCCGTTACAGCGTCTTATATAGCGCAGCAGATTCCGTTACAGTGTCGTATATATAGCAGCAGATTCCGTTACAGCGTCTTATATAGCGCAGCAGATTCCGTTACAGTGTCTTATATAGTGCAGCAGATTCCGTTACAGTGTCTTATATAGCGCAGCAGATTCTGTTACAGGTTCTTATATAGCGCAGCATATTCCGTTACAGCGTCTTATATAGCGCAGCAGATTCCGTTACAGTGTCTTATATAGCGCAGCAGATTCCGTTACAGTGTATTATATAGCGCAGCAGATTCCGTTACAGTGTCTTATATAGCGCAGCAGATTCCGTTACAGTGTCTTATATAACGCAGCAGATTCCGTTACAGTGTCTTATACAGAGCAGCAGATTCCGTTACAGTGTCTTATATAGCGCAGCAGATTCCGTTAAAGCGTCTTATATAGCGCAGCAGATCCCGTTACAGTGTCTTATATAGCGCAGCAGGTTCCGTTACAGTGTCCATGCTTCTTTTATTAAAGCTTACATCTTTTATATAAAACATTTAAAACTTTATACATATATACATATTAATATAAATAAATAATATAAAAAAATAAACTTATGCAATTGCCAAAAGAGATAACTTAAAGAATAGCATGTCCGCTTATAACTTCAAACAAAACATTCCTAAATATACTATAAATCTCAGTATAAATGATAACGATTCACTTCGTCTTATGTCAATATATTTCTCCGTTACAGTGTCTTATATAGCGCAGCAAATTCCGTTACAGTGTCTTATATAGCGCAGCAGATTCCGTTACAGTGTCTTATATAGCGCAGCAGATTCCGTTACAGTGTCTTATATAGCGCATCAGATTCCATTAAAGCGTCTTATATAGCGCAGCAGATTCTGTTACAGTGTCGTATATATCGCAGCAGATTCCGCTACAGCGTCTTACATAGCGCAGCAGATTCCGTTACAGCGTCTTATATAGCGCAGCAGATTCTGCTACAGTGTCTTATATAGCGCAGCAGATTCCGTTAGTGTCTTATATATCGCAGCAGATTCCGTTACAGCGTCTTATATAGTGCAGCAGATTCCGTTACAGCGTCTTATATAGCGCAGCAGATTCCGTTACAGCGTCTTATATAGTGCAGCAGATTCCGTTACAGTGTCCATGCTTCTTTTATTAAAGCTTACATCTTTTATATAAAACATTTAAAACTTTATACATATATACATATTAATATAAATAAATAATATAAAAAAATAAACTTATGCAATTGCCAAAAGAGATAACTTAAAGAATAGCATGTCTGCTTATAACTTCAAACAAAACATTCCTAAATATACTATAAATCTCAGTATAAATGATAACGATTCACTTCGTCTTATGTCAATATATTTCATTCAAGAAATTTGAGTCCATTCATTCACATTTATTCCTCATTCTTTCCCATACACCCCAGGCAGTCTGTCTTTCATGCCTCTAGATTATCTACACCATACAATCTTTATTTATTCACCCATTTTCTTCACAGTTATTCTACATTTATTCCTACTCATTCATACCACCCAACCACCACCAGCACCCTGTGTTTCTCTATATCCCATAAATTTCACAAACATAGCCAAAACCCACAAGACACTTCATCCAAACCACTTACTCCCCCCTTCCATTTACTCCACCAACATAAATAAGGTAAAGAAGTTTTATGCAAGCAAGTTGTATGTAAAAACTTTCCTTTTGAAAATGAAAAATTCCTACTACTAGTGTTAGAAAAGTGGAAAGATCCCAGAGGGTCCAGGATCAGTTTGGATACCGCCTACTAAGGAGGTTTCAGTTGACCCCACAGACGAGACCAACTGACGGCATCCAGCTTTTCCTTTTCCCTATCCATCACCACCCTCACATCTTGTAGGATAAAACCCACCACCGTCCTAAGAGGAAGGATTTTCTTTCTTAGTCCGATATGACACCGTGCATTCCACGTGTGGTATCTGACCACTAAGCTAACTATATAAATAGTGCATAAATCAAACCCTTTATACCCTTTGAATGCTCCATAGGCCCATTCCGGGTAACTGAGCCCCGAAAGGCAAGGGATACCTAGGGAGGTCGACACTGCTCTATAAACCTCAATATTAAAGGGACACTCAAGAATGAAGTGGTCTACCGTCTCCTCCACTCCCAGACACTCCTCCCGTGGACAACCACGATCATCGGCACTTCTAAATTTAAGGTTCCCCCTAACATAGAGTTTCCCTAGGAACGAAAGCCAGGCAATGTCTCTAAACTTCAGAGGGATCCGCTGGTCATTGAGCAACTTCAACCCTGCTAAACAGACGGTGCCTGGGCAGTCCTTCAGAGCCAGTGGGGCCAGGAAGTAGATCTGCAAGACCCTCTTCCCCAACTCCTTCCTTGAGAGATCCCTTACATCTCCCACCGCCAAGCCCCACTTGGAAATCATTCTGATGGCAAGAATCACGTAGATCGGGAGGTATTCTCGCCCAGACCAGGGTTTCTTCAAGCGACCACCATCTATCCAAGCCTTACAGTAGGGATCCCACCATTTCATGAAACCCTGTACCCATCGAGGGGGGTCCTCCAAGAAGATGCTACCAATGTTCAGCTTTAGAAAAGCTGTTGTAAAGAAGACCACAGGGTTAACCATGTCCTGGCCACCCTCTGCCCTCGACCTGTACACGATACCCCTCTTGACCATGTTCATTCTGTTTCCCCAAAACATTTGAAAAAACAAGGAACATAACCTAGACCACATCGATTGAGGCAAGCAACAGACATAGCTGACATACAAAAACATAGGTACCAAATAGGTTTTGCATATATCAACCCTTTCCCTCATAGACAACTTTTGTCTCTTCCATAGGCTCACTTTCTTGGTTGCATCCTCAAGCTTCCTCTCCCAGTTTGCAGAGGCATAATCGCCATGGTCGAATTGGATGCCAAGAACTTTTATGGTGTCATTGGCCTCTGGGAAAGTGTCCGGGAGAGGAAATTCTTCCCCTCCCTCCCCCATCCAGAAAACTTCACTCTTGTCTTTGTTCACTTTTGAACCGGAAGCCTCAGAATAAATCTGGACCAGTTGGTCGATGACCCTTGCCTCTGCCATTGATGACAGAACAATGGTGACATCATCCGCATAGGCTGTCACCTTCAATGTGAAATCCGGAGCCAGCTGCAATCCCTCCAATATGCTGTTTTCAATCCTCCTAATAAAAGGATCAATTGCAAACACATAGAGGAGAGAGCTCAGCGGGCATCCCTGACGTACTCCCGAGTCCACGTCAAAGGCGGGCCCTACCCAACCATTGACAAGAGGGAAGCTCTCGGCCTTCTTATACAAAATTTCTAGCCAATTTACCATTTTCCCTGGGAAGCCATACCTTTCCAGTAAAGCCCAGAGGTACTTGTGATTGACACGGTCAAAGGCCTTGGATTGGTCCAATGCCAGCAGATATTTCCCAATCTTTCCAGCCCTGCACCGTTCCACGGCCTCCCGGACACCAAGAACCGCACTAAAAGTGCTTCGCCCTTTCACGGTGCAGTGCTGGAAGGGGGAAAGGAGCTTCCTTGAGAACTCCATTATTCTGTTGAAGAAAACTTTTGCCAAAATCTTTCTATCTGTATTGAGAAGGGCTATGGGGCGCCAGTTCTCAATACGAGTTCGGTCTTTGCTTTTAAACAACAAAATAAGTGCCGACCGCCTCATGGAAGGAGTGAGTTCACCCTCCTCCAAACAGGTGTTGAAAACTTCTGTGAGACGGGGAGCTATGACATCAGATAATTCCTTATAGAATTCCGATGTTAGACCATCAGGTCCGGGTGACTTCTTTGATGACAAGCCATCAATCGCTTCCCTAACTTCCTCTACACTTATTTTGTTGCTCAAACAATCAAGAGAGGTACCTGGATCGACCAGACCTGGGGTTTCCCTCAGGAAAGTTTCCATCCTCTCTCTGGTCAGTGATTTCTCAGACAAAAGGTCAGAGTAAAAATCCTTAACGACTTTTAGGATGCCTTCCTTCCCTTCTTGAAGCACACCCTGTCCATCGTAAAGGCCTCTGATCTCTTTAACCTCAGTTCTCTTCCCACAATCCTGGTAGGGGTCCGGTGAGTGGTAAGTACCGTAATCCCTTTCCAAGATCAAAGAAGCCAACCGATCATACTGATACTCTCTCATCTGAGACTTCACTCTGGAGATTTCCCCACCATCTCCATTCTCAGAGATCAAGAAATCTAGTTCCCTTTTTAAGGCAAGGTAGGTATTGTTCTTTATCAAGTTTCTCTTTCTTACCAGCCTTTTGAAGAAACCCTGGACTTTCTTTTTCAATACCTCCCACCACTCAGATCTACTCCATCCAGCCTCCAACAGCGATTCATGATCCGACAGAAGATCTCGAAGAGACTGCATCACGCTCGCGTCCTTCAGGAGCTCAGCATTCAACCTCCAGAGGCCTCTTCCTTTCTGAATGGTCTCAGAAGCATTCAAAGAGAAAGAAAAAAAAACAGTGATCAGAGAATTCTACTGGCTCTACCTTGGGGGGAAGAGTTTTGGAACCTCTTTTAACAAAAAACCTATCTATTCTAGACCTACGGCTACCACTAAAAAAAGTGTAACCCGTGAGGTCTGGGAAATGTTTAACATGGACATCCTCTAGACCAGCCTGCTGTACCATGCTAACTAACAAATTTGCATCATAGCCCAGAGTCCCATTATTTTTGGACCCTCCTCTATCTTTCGGTCGGATGACGGTGTTAAAGTCACCCCCAAAAATGACTTGCTGGGCTGTGAATAGGAAAGGTTTTATCAACTTAAAAAGGCATTTCCTATCCCAAGGAGATTGGGGGCCATAGATGTTTATTAGTCTTAGGTCCTGCCCTCTAAGATTGATGTCCAAAACCATACATCTTCCTACTTCCAGTTCTATGAATCTATTTACGGTTACCTTGTCGGTAAAAATCACCGCCACTCCACTGTAGGGCTCGGCTGCAAGAGACCAGAAAGAGGGGCCTCTTGTCCACTCTCTTTTGGCTTTGTGAAGCACTTCCAGAGTTCTCGTTCTAGTCTCTTGAAGGAAAAGTATGTCAAAATCCTTGCCTTTTAAAAAATCATAGGCCATAAGCCGAGCCCTGTCTGATGATATAGAGGCCACATTTATAGTGGCACATTTGATAAGGTGGGGATCCATAAATAGATTTATAGTGGTATACATAATACCTATTTACCTTCACCTTTACCTTCACCATCCTTGCATTCCCCTTCACCCTCCACATTTGCAACCACATCCATATCCTCAGACAAACCATCATTATTCACTTCTGGGTCAGGTGGCTTCCCCTCTTTTTTAGTGTCTGGGTCATTCTCAGGAAGGACAAAGGACCCGGCTGGGTTGTCTCTTTGGATCTCTGCCCTTCCAAGAACGCCCTCTTCTGTATCCTCTGATTCCTTCTCAGCCACCCTCTTGTCAATTTTCTCTTTTGGTTCCTCACTCGCTCTCACTACGTCTGCCCCTTTTCTATGTTTTGTCATCACTTTTTCTCTCTGTTCAGTTTGTCTGTCTTTAATTTTTTGTTTTTTGTCTACTTTTCTGCTTCTCTTATTTTTATTTTCACCAGACTTGAAAGTTAGCCCTTCTTTTTCCCTGATAATTTCTCCTTCACCCAGCTCTCTCTCTGATTCTTCTTCACTCTCTGAAAATTTTAAAAATCTGTTTGAGAGGTCAAGGTGACCAGGGATATTCTCTTTAGTCTGCTTTCCCTTCTTCCCTCTTCTCACTACCTGGAAATCTTCCTCCTTTTCTTCTACACCTTTGCACCATTGAATTTGGTTATCTTTCCCCACCACCACTTTTGAAAATGGGACTGTGACAGGGGTATGTTCACTTTGTTTTCCTATGGGTCTTTTTACAGAATTGGGACATCTGCTATATGGGTGGCCCTCCTCCCCACACAAATTGCATTTAACTTTATTGCACGTGCTAGATGTGTGCCCGGTCTCACCACACAAATTGCATTTTTGCTCGCCACATTCACTACTTGTGTGGCCCACCAAGCCACATCTAAAACACGTGCGGGGTTGACCGGGATAGAATATCTGAATTCTATCCCGGCCTATGTATGCGGCGGATGGAAGATGCACGGTCCTGCCCTCCTCCTGCGCCAATCTGACCAGGGCAGACCACGCACCTCCCCATACACCCAGGGTGTGACCCACTTTAACTAATTTGCTTTTGACTGTACATAGCCTACTTAGCCAAAATTCAATGTCATGTGCAGGAATTAGGTCATTCCGTACCAGTATTCTCAGTTTTACATACTCAGGCCTTGATGAGGATGCAACAACTGTAAAATCTGCAAATTTTTCCTCCCCTTTCCTCTCTTCCCACTCTTCAAAGACCTTATGCATTCTATGGAGTGAAAGAAAACTTAGGTCAAAGAAAGGAGACCTGTCTGGATGAATGCACGCAGAGAGGTCTCCAGCTGAGCAATCTAAGGAAAACACCATTTTCAAAAATCAACCTGCGACGGTACAGGCCCTGTACCAACCCATTTAAATTGTAACAAATGCCTTCTGCCATATGAGTTCTTTTGTGCATTCTCTTGATTAGCATTATTATCTTTAGACCTTACGTCCCCACTTAATATTTTTGCATACGATATTGGGGTCTTAATCTTAGTCGACACAGACTCAGCTGACATGTCAGCAACTGACTTTTTCTCCACTTGGTCTGCAATAATTTTTAGAGCACTCTTAGCACCCACAGGCGCACCAATCTGACCAAACACAGTTTTAAAGATAGCTTTTTCCCTTGCAGTTAAATTGTCCACATTCAGTCTTTTTTGTCCTTGCGTAAGTAGTTCTCCCGCCTTTGTTACTGCTGACACTTTTCCACTTACACCATTCTCATGCCCTAAGCAAACATTATCAGCATTTACTTTTGCAAAAGAAACAGGCTTCTCAATGAATTGGACATTACTTGGTCCAGCCTTTTGACTGTCCATAACACAGTCTTTAAATTTATTGGAGGTAGTCGCAACCACAGTCTTTGGTATCTCCCTTCGGTCCTGAACAGCGCTATCAGCAGCCGCTGCTTTTCCCCCCGCTGTTAGGACCTCACAGGGCGACGGCAGTACTTCTGACATTACATGCGCCTTAGATCTCAAGACCTCTGGTGTCCCCAGGAAGGCAGCGTCTCTCTCGGTCTCACACATAACGATTTCCATACTCACCGCCTCCTGGGGGTCCTCCGATCTGGGCTGGATGGTAGATTCTTCCTCCATCCTCTCCATCTGCATCATGCTCTGCTGTCTTTCTCCCTCTGGATTGGATTGGCAGTTTTTTTCATACACAAATGGCAATCTGTCAATCTGCACTCTGGCCTCTGTTTCCATGAGGCTGTTTTCTTCCACTCTCTGTGCAGGATCAGCCTGGAGCAGTACCCCTCCCCCATGGATGATGTCATCACTGCCTTCTGCTGCTGCAGGTGAAACCTGCATCACCTGGACTGCCATTAACCCTTCTCCTGCTGGTAAGGATTGACCTTTTTCCTTTTCTTCTTTCATTTTGATAGATATTTGATTTTTAACTTTGGAACAGGAGTTAGTGTGTAACATTATTCGATCTCTCCATTTCTGGCGCTCCCATATACGACAGGTATTTCTTTTCTTTTTTGCATGATATAACCTGCTGTGGATCCTTTTCGATTCAATGAGTAGCTCTTTTAGACCCATTTTGACAAAAGTCTCTGTTTCACTTTCCATCTCACTGGCATCTTCCTCTTCAGACACTATGAGGTCATCCTCCACCTCAGATGGTAGGTCTCCTTTGCTTTGTCCCCCCGCGGCCGCTATTTTGCCGCCGACGACGTTTGCTCCCCCGCCGGGTTCTTCCATTATTTCCCCCCGCAGCTGGCTTGCTACTGGGGTACCTCCGGAATCATCCGGGGGGACATTCTCCATACCTTGCACATTATCCTCTAAGGTTCCCGCTGCTGATGTACTAGCAGCAGGGATGTTTTTCCTCCTGGACGGGCACACAGCCCCACGTCTTCTGCCTTTCACCATGATATAGCCGGTCCTCCGGCACCAGGACCTGCCTGCACTCTACCCCCACAGAGGTCCCCTGGCTTGGGGAGGCCTGAGGGGGGAGCTCTCGCTGTGCACTGGGATTCTACCTTCTCAGGAGCTTCTGTAAAACACGTCCACTCCCTTGAAAGTTACAGTGTCTTATATAGTGCAGCAGATTCCGTTACAGTGTCTTATATAGCGCAGCAGATTCCGTTACAGTGTCTTATATAGCGCAGCAGATTCTGTTACAGTGTCTTATATAGCGCAGCAGATTCCGTTACAGTGTCGTATATATCGCAGCAGATTCCGCTACAGCGTCTTACATAGCGCAGCAGATTCCGTTACAGCGTCTTATATAGCGCAGCAGATTCCGTTACAGCGTCTTATATAGCGCAGCAGATCCCGTTACAGCGTCTTATATAGCGCAGCAGATTCCGTTACAGGATCTTATATAGCGCAGCATATTCCGTTACAGCGTCTTATATAGCGCAGCAGATTCCGTTACAGCGTCTTATATAGCTCAGCAGATTCCGTTACAGTGTCTTATATAGCGCAGCAGATTCCGTTACAGTGTCTTATATAGCGCAGCAGATTCCGTTACAGTGTCTTATATAACGCAGCAGATTCCGTTACAGTGTCTTATACAGAGCAGCAGATTCCGTTACAGTGTCTTATATAGCGCAGCAGATTCCGTTACAGCGTCTTATATAGCGCAGCAGATTCCGTTACAGCGTCTTATATAGCGCAGCAGATCCCGTTACAGTGTCTTATATAGCGCAGCAGGTTCCGTTACAGTGTCTTATATAGCGCAGCAGATTCCGTTACAGTGTCTTATATAGCGCAGCAGATTCCGTTACAGTGTATTATATAACGCAGCAGATTCCGTTACAGTGTCTTATATAGCGCAGCAGATTCCGTTACAGTGTCTTATATAGCGCAGCAGATTCCGTTACAGTGTCTTATATAGCGCAGTAGATTCCGTTACAGTGTCTTATATAGCGCAGCAGATTCCGTTAGTGTCGTATATAGCGCAGCAGATTCCGCTACAGCGTCTTATATAGCGCAGCAGATTCCGTTACAGTGTCTTATATAGTGCAGCAGATTCCGTTACAGTGTCTTATATAGCGCAGCAGATTCTGTTACAGGTTCTTATATAGCGCAGCAGATTCCGTTACAGCGTCTTATATAGCGCAGCAGATTCCGTTACAGCGTCTTATATAGCGCAGCAGATTCTGTTACAGTGTCGTATATATCGCAGCAGATTCCGCTACAGCGTCTTACATAGCGCAGCAGATTCCGTTACAGCGTCTTATATAGCGCAGCAGATTCTGCTACAGTGTCTTATATAGCGCAGCAGATTCCGTTAGTGTCTTATATATCGCAGCAGATTCCGTTACAGTGTCTTATATAGTGCAGCAGATTCCGTTACAGCGTCTTATATAGTGCAGCAGATTCCGTTACAGTGTCTTATATAGTGCAGCAGATTCCGTTACAGCGTCTTATATAGTGCAGCAGATTCCGTTACAGTGTCTTATATAGTGCAGCAGATTCCGTTACAGTGTCTTATATAGGGCAGCAGATTCCGTTACAGTGTCTTATATAGCGCAGCAGATTCCGTTACAGTGTCGTATATATCGCAGCAGATTCCGTTACAGTGTCTTATATAGCGCAGCAGATTCCGTTACAGTGTCTTATATAGCGCAGCAGATTCTGTTACAGGTTCTTATATAGCGCAGCATATTCCGTTACAGCGTCTTATATAGCGCAGCAGATCCCGTTACAGTGTCTTATATAGCGCAGCAGATTCCATTACAGTGTCTTATATAGCGCAGCAAATTCCGTTACAGTGTCTTATATAACGCAGCAGATTCCGTTACAGTGTCTTATACAGAGTAGCAGATTCCGTTACAGTGTCTTATATAGCGCAGCAGATCCCGTTACAGTTTCTTATATAGCGCATCAGGTTCCGTTACAGTGTCTTATATAGCGCAGCAGATTCCGTTACAGTGTCTTATATAGCGCAGCAGATTCCGTTACAGTGTCTTATATAGTGCAGCAGATTCCGTTACAGTGTCTTATATAGTGCAGCAGGTTCCGTTACAGTGTCTTATATAGCGCAGCAGATTCCGTTACAGTTTCTTATATAGCGCATCAGGTTCCGTTACAGTGTCCATGCTTCTTTTATTAAAGCTTACATCTTTTATATAAAACATTTAAAACTTTATACATATATACATATTAATATAAATAAATAATATAAAAAAATAAACTTATGCAATTGCCAAAAGAGATAACTTAAAGAATAGCATGTCTGCTTATAACTTCAAACAAAACATTCCTAAATATACTATAAATCTCAATATAAATGATAACGATTCACTTCGTCTTATGTCAATATATTTCATTCAAGAAATTTGAGTCCATTCATTCACATTTATTCCTCATTCTTTCCCATACACCCCAGGCAGTCTGTCTTTCATGCCTCTAGATTATCTACACCATACAATCTTTATTTATTCATGTATTGTATTGCATACGGCTGTGGCCGGATAGGCTGTGGGCCGATTTTATCTGTGGGCCTAGATTGAAGTGGGACGTTATTAAAGTGGGAAAACTTGATTCATAACTACAGCGTTATACCAGATTCATCTGACTCATCATCTCTTGTCTCCAACAGGTAATACACTGAACATCTCCTCTGTACTGCAGAGCATTACATCTATTGTGTGGGATTGATTTGTACTTCTAGGTAATACACTGAACATCTCCTCTGTACTGCAGAGCATTACATCTATTGTGTGGGATTGATTTGTACTTCTAGGTAATACACTGAACATCTCCTCTGTACTGCAGAGCATTACATCTATTGTGTGGGATTGATTTGTACTTCTAGGTAATACACTGAACATCTCCTCTGTACTGCAGAGCATTACATCTATTGTGTGGGATTGATTTGTACTTCTAGGTAATACACTGAACATCTCCTCTGTACTGCAGAGCATTACATCTATTGTGTGGGATTGATTTGTACTTCTAGGTAATACACTGAACATCTCCTCTGTACTGCAGAGCATTACATCTATTGTGTGGGATTGATTTGTACTTCTAGGTAATACACTGAACATCTCCTCTGTACTGCAGAGCATTACATCTATTGTGTGGGATTGATTTGTACTTCTAGGTAATACACTGAACATCTCCTCTGTACTGCAGAGCATTACATCTATTGTGTGGGATTGATTTGTACTTCTAGGTAATACACTGAACATCTCCTCTGTACTGCAGAGCATTACATCTATTGTGTGGGATTGATTTGTACTTCTAGGTAATACACTGAACATCTCCTCTGTACTGCAGAGCATTACATCTATTGTGTGGGATTGATTTGTACTTCTAGGTAACACACTGAACATCTCCTCTGTGTACTTTACAACAGTACCTAGCATGTGTGTAGGGAGGAATTTATTTTTATTCTAGGTGATATATAGAATCCTGGAATGCTAGTTTTGTTTTTCTAAGCCACTTTTATTGCTATGTGTTGTAGGGGGTGGGGACTAAACGAGTGGATTCCAATTATTGGGAATTGGGAACTCATGCATTGTTAGAGTACTTAAGTAGTCATTGCATACGGCTGTGGCCGGATAGGCTGTGGGCCGATTTTATCTGTGGGCCTAGATTGAAGTGGGACGTTATTAAAGTGGGAAAACTGATTCATAACTACAGCGTTATACCAGCGTTAAACCGAAGTGAAACTGAAGGACAAAACAACAACGGAGAAAACCAAAGTCGACTTTGAGTAAGTTAAATACATTCACACTACTCCGGCCTGCTTGATCTGGCAATTCAACCATAACATCAGCATTTTACATTTGCAAACAACTTTTACTATCACTGTTAAAGCTTGTACTTGCACTGTCTGTTTGGAAAATGACCAGCTGTACCTCTAATGACCTCACCTCTCCTGCTCTTCCATTGATAGTAGGTGTCCTCTTTCTCTATACATCCTCTCTGGGTGAGCTTATGTGCTCACTCAACTTCCACTATCACATCTATGCTGATAACAGTGAAATCTACCTCTCCTCTCATGATCTCTCTCCCTCTATCCTCACTCATATCTCTAACTGTCTCTCTGCTGTCTACTCTTGGATGACCCAGCGCTTTTTTAGACTTAAAATATCAAAGACTAAGCTGTCATCTTCCCACCCTCCTGCATAAAACCTGACCATCGCTTATCCTTACCTACTGTTTATGCTCACTTCTTTACCTTCTGTGTCACCCCTGTCTGTCTATCCCTCCCCTTTAGAATGTAAGCTCTCACGAGCAGGGCCCTCTCTCCTCATGTGCCTTTCTTAGAATATATAAACCTCTGCCACCCTGATGATTGCTTCAGTGTCCTGTCCCCTGATGCAACTATCTATATTAACCATGTACTTGTCCTAAACTGTCTTGTACTGTAATTTGTTATGTGTTTTTGATTATAACTGTAAATCAAAACTGTGTTTGTGATTGCTCTGTAAAGCGCTGCGGAATCTGTGTGCGCTATATAAGAAACTGTTAATAAATAATAAATAATAATAAATAATATTCACCCATTTTCTTCACAGTTATTCTACATTTATTCCTACTCATTCATACCACCCAACCACCACCAGCACCCTGTGTTTCTCTATATCCCATAAATTTCACAAACATAGCCAAAACCCACAAGACACTTCATCCAAACCACTTACTCCCCCCTTCCATTTACTCCACCAACATAAATAAGGTAAAGAAGTTTTATGCAAGCAAGTTGTATGTAAAAACTTTCCTTTTGAAAATGAAAAATTCCTACTACTAGTGTTAGAAGAGTGGAAAGATCCCAGAGGGTCCAGGATCAGTTTGGATACCGCCTACTAAGGAGGTTTCAGTTGACCCCACAGACGAGACCAACTGACGGCATCCAGCTTTTCCTTTTCCCTATCCATCACCACCCTCACATCTTGTAGGATAAAACCCACCACCGTCCTAAGAGGAAGGATTTTCTTTCTTAGTCCGATATGACACCGTGCATTCCACGTGTGGTATCTGACCACTAAGCTAACTATATAAATAGTGCATAAATCAAACCCTTTATACCCTTTGAATGCTCCATAGGCCCATTCCGGGTAACTGAGCCCCGAAAGGCAAGGGATACCTAGGGAGGTCGACACTGCTCTATAAACCTCAATATTAAAGGGACACTCAAGAATGAAGTGGTCTACCGTCTCCTCCACTCCCAGACACTCCTCCCGTGGACAACCACGATCATCGGCACTTCTAAATTTAAGGTTCCCCCTAACATAGAGTTTCCCTAGGAACGAAAGCCAGGCAATGTCTCTAAACTTCAGAGGGATCCGCTGGTCATTGAGCAACTTCAACCCTGCTAAACAGACGGTGCCTGGGCAGTCCTTCAGAGCCAGTGGGGCCAGGAAGTAGATCTGCAAGACCCTCTTCCCCAACTCCTTCCTTGAGAGATCCCTTACATCTCCCACCGCCAAGCCCCACTTGGAAATCATTCTGATGGCAAGAATCACGTAGATCGGGAGGTACTCTCACCCAGACCAGGGTTTCTTCAAGCGACCACCATCTATCCAAGCCTTACAGTAGGGATCCCACCATTTCATGAAACCCTGTACCCATCGAGGGGGGTCCTCCAAGAAGATGCTACCAATGTTCAGCTTTAGAAAAGCTGTTGTAAAGAAGACCACAGGGTTAACCATGTCCTGGCCACCCTCTGCCCTCGACCTGTACACGATACCCCTCTTGACCATGTTCATTCTGTTTCCCCAAAACATTTGAAAAAACAAGGAACATAACCTAGACCACATCGATTGAGGCAAGCAACAGACATAGCTGACATACAAAAACATAGGTACCAAATAGGTTTTGCATATATCAACCCTTTCCCTCATAGACAACTTTTGTCTCTTCCATAGGCTCACTTTCTTGGTTGCATCCTCAAGCTTCCTCTCCCAGTTTGCAGAGGCATAATCGCCATGGTCGAATTGGATGCCAAGAACTTTTATGGTGTCATTGGCCTCTGGGAAAGTGTCCGGGAGAGGAAATTCTTCCCCTCCCTCCCCCATCCAGAAAACTTCACTCTTGTCTTTGTTCACTTTTGAACCGGAAGCCTCAGAATAAATCTGGACCAGTTGGTCGATGACACTTGCCTCTGCCATTGATGACAGAACAATGGTGACATCATCCGCATAGGCTGTCACCTTCAATGTGAAATCCGGAGCCAGCTGCAATCCCTCCAATATGCTGTTTCCAATCCTCCTAATAAAAGGATCAATTGCAAACACATAGAGGAGAGAGCTCAGGGGGCATCCCTGACGTACTCCCGAGTCCACGTCAAAGGCGGGCCCTACCCAACCATTGACAAGAGGGAAGCTCTCGGCCTTCTTATACAAAATTTCTAGCCAATTTACCATTTTCCCTGGGAAGCCATACCTTTCCAGTAAAGCCCAGAGGTACTTGTGATTGACACGGTCAAAGGCCTTGGATTGGTCCAATGCCAGCAGATATTTCCCAATCTTTCCAGCCCTGCACCGTTCCACGGCCTCCCGGACACCAAGAACCGCACTAAAAGTGCTTCGCCCTTTCACGGTGCAGTGCTGGAAGGGGGAAAGGAGCTTCCTTGAGAACTCCATTATTCTGTTGAAGAAAACTTTTGCCAAAATCTTTCTATCTGTATTGAGAAGGGCTATGGGGCGCCAGTTCTCAATACGAGTTCGGTCTTTGCTTTTAAACAACAAAATAAGTGCCGACCGCCTCATGGAAGGAGTGAGTTCACCCTCCTCCAAACAGGTGTTGAAAACCTCTGTGAGACGGGGAGCTATGACATCAGATAATTCCTTATAGAATTCCGATGTTAGACCATCAGGTCCGGGTGACTTCTTTGATGACAAGCCATCAATCGCTTCCCTAACTTCCTCTACACTTATTTTGTTGTTCAAACAATCAAGAGAGGTACCTGGATCGGCCAGACCTGGGGTTTCCCTCAGGAAAGTTTCCATCCTCTCTCTGGTCAGTGATTTCTCAGACAAAAGGTCAGAGTAAAAATCCTTAACGACTTTTAGGATGCCTTCCTTCCCTTCTTGAAGCACACCCTGTCCATCGTAAAGGCCTCTGATCTCTTTAACCTCAGTTCTCTTCCCACAATCCTGGTAGGGGTCCGGTGAGTGGTAAGTACCGTAATCCCTTTCCAAGATCAAAGAAGCCAACCGATCATACTGATACTCTCTCATCTGAGACTTCACTCTGGAGATTTCCCCACCATCTCCATTCTCAGAGATCAAGAAATCTAGTTCCCTTTTTAAGGCAAGGTAGGTATTGTTCTTTATCAAGTTTCTCTTTCTTACCAGCCTTTTGAAGAAACCCTGGACTTTCTTTTTCAATACCTCCCACCACTCAGATCTACTCCATCCAGCCTCCAACAGCGATTCATGATCCGACAAAAGATCTCGAAGAGACTGCATCACGCTCGCGTCCTTCAGGAGCTCAGCATTCAACCTCCAGAGGCCTCTTCCTTTCTGAATGGTCTCAGAAGCATTCAAAGAGAAAGAAAAAAAACAGTGATCAGAGAATTCTACTGGCTCTACCTTGGGGGGAAGAGTTTTGTAACCTCTTTTAACAAAAAACCTATCTATTCTAGGCCTACGGCTACCACTAAAAAAAGTGTAACCCGTGAGGTCTGGGAAATGTTTAACATGGACATCCTCTAGACCAGCCTGCTGTACCATGCTAACTAAAAAATTTGCATCATAGCCCAGAGTCCCATTATTTTTGGACCCTCCTCTATCTTTCGGCCGGATGACGGTGTTAAAGTCACCCCCAAAAATGACTTGCTGGGCTGTGAATAGGAAAGGTTTTATCAACTTAAAAAGGCATTTCCTATCCCAAGGAGATTGGGGGCCATAGATGTTTATTAGCCTTAGGTCCTGCCCTCTAAGATTGATGTCCAAAACCATACATCTTCCTACTTCCAGTTCTATGAATCTATTTACGGTTACCTTGTCGGTAAAAATCACCGCCACTCCACTGTAGGGCTCGGCTGCAAGAGACCAGAAAGAGGGGCCTCTTGTCCACTCTCTTTTGGCTTTGTGAAGCACTTCCAGAGTTCTCGTTCTAGTCTCTTGAAGGAAAAGTATGTCAAAATCCTTGCCTTTTAAAAAATCATAGGCCATAAGCCGAGCCCTGTCTGATGATATAGAGGCCACATTTATAGTGGCACATTTGATGAGGTGGGGATCCATAAATAGATTTATAGTGGTATACATAATACCTATTTACCTTCACCTTTACCTTCACCATCCTTGCATTCCCCTTCACCCTCCACATTTGCAACCACATCCATATCCTCAGACAAACCATCATTATTCACTTCTGGGTCAGGTGGCTTCCCCTCTTTTTTAGTGTCTGGGTCATTCTCAGGAAGGACAAAGGACCCGGCTGGGTTGTCTCTTTGGATCTCTGCCCTTCCAAGAACGCCCTCTTCTATATCCTCTGATTCCTTCTCAGCCACCCTCTTGTCAATTTTCTCTTTTGGTTCCTCACTCGCTCTCACTACGTCCGCCCCTTTTCTATGTTTTGTCATCACTTTTTCTCTCTGTTCAGTTTGTCTGTCTTTAATTTTTTGTTTTTTGTCTACTTTTCTGCTTCTCTTATTTTTATTTTCACCAGACTTGAAAGTTAGCCCTTCTTTTTCCCTGATAATTTCTCCTTCACCCAGCTCTCTCTCTGATTCTTCTTCACTCTCTGAAAATATTAAAAATCTGTTTGAGAGGTCAAGGTGACCAGGGATATTCTCTTTAGTCTGCTTTCCCTTCTTCCCTCTTTTCACTACCTGGAAATCTTCCTCCTTTTCTTCTACACCTTTGCACCATTGAATTTGGTTATCTTTCCCCACCACCACTTTTGAAAATGGGACTGTGACAGGGGTATGTTCACTTTGTTTTCCTATGGGTCTTTTTACAGAATTGGGACATCTGCTATATGGGTGGCCCTCCTCCCCACACAAATTGCATTTAACTTTATTGCACATGCTAGATGTGTGCCCGGTCTCACCACACAAATTGCATTTTTGCTCGCCACATTCACTACTTGTGTGGCCCACCAAGCCACATCTAAAACACGTGCAGGGTTGACCGGGATAGAATATCTGAATTCTATCCCGGCCTATGTATGCGGCGGATGGAAGATGCACGGTCCTGCCCTCCTCCTGCGCCAATCTGACCAGGGCAGACCACGCACCTCCCCATACACCCAGGGTGTGACCCACTTTAACTAATTTGCTTTTGACTGTACACAGCCTATTTAGCCAAAATTCAATGTCATGTGCAGGAATTAGGTCATTCCGTACCAGTATTCTCAGTTTTACATACTCAGGCCTTGATGAGGATGCAACAACTGTAAAATCTGCAAATTTTTCCTCCCCTTTCCTCTCTTCCCACTCTTCAAAGACCTTATGCATTCTATGGAGTGAGAGAAAACTTAGGTCAAAGAAAGGAGACCTGTCTGGATGAATGCACGCAGAGAGGTCTCCAGCTGAGCAATCTAAGGAAAACACCATTTTCAAAAAATCAACCTGCGACGGTACAGGCCCTGTACCAACCCATTTAAATTGTAACAAATGCCTTCTGCCATATGAGTTCTTTTGTGCATTCTCTTGATTAGCATTATTATCTTTAGACCTTACGTCCCCACTTAATATTTTTGCATACGATATTGGGGTCTTAATCTTAGTCGACACAGACTCAGCTGACATGTCAGCAACTGACTTTTTCTCCACTTGGTCTGCAATAATTTTTAGAGCACTCTTAGCACCCACAGGCGCACCAATCTGACCAAACACAGTTTTAAAGATAGCTTTTTCCCTTGCAGTTAAATTGTCCACATTCAGTCTTTTTTGTCCTTGCGTAAGTAGTTCTCCCGCCTTTGTTACTGCTGACACTTTTCCACTTACACCATTCTCATGCCCTAAGCAAACATTATCAGCATTTACTTTTGCAAAAGAAACAGGCTTCTCAATGAATTGGACATTACTTGGTCCAGCCTTTTGACTGTCCATAACACAGTCTTTAAATTTATTGGAGGTAGTCGCAACCACAGTCTTTGGTATCTCCCTTCGGTCCTGAACAGCGCTATCAGCAGCCGCTGGTTTTCCCCCCGCTGTTAGGACCTCACAGGGTGACGGCAGTACTTCTGACATTACATGCGCCTTAGATCTCAAGACCTCTGGTGTCCCCAGGAAGGCAGCGTCTCTCTCGGTCTTACACATAACGATTTCCATACTCACCGCCTCCTGGGGGTCCTCCGATCTGGGCTGGATGGTAGATTCTTCCTCCATCCTCTCCATCTGCATCATGCTCTGCTGTCTTTCTCCCTCTGGATTGGATTGGCAGTTTTTTTCATACACAAATGGCAATCTGTCAATCTGCACTCTGGCCTCTGTTTCCATGAGGCTGTTTTCTTCCACTCTCTGTGCAGGATCAGCCTGGAGCAGTACCCCTCCCCCATGGATGATGTCATCACTGCCTTCTGCTGCTGCAGGTGAAACCTGCATCACCTGGACTGCCATTAACCCTTCTCCTGCTGGTAAGGATTGACCTTTTTCCTTTTCTTCTTTCATTTTGATAGATATTTGATTTTTAACTTTGGAACAGGAGTTAGTGTGTAACATTATTCGATCTCTCCATTTCTGGCGCTCCCATATACGACAGGTATTTCTTTTCTTTTTTGCATGATATAACCTGCTGTGGATCCTTTTCGATTCAATGAGTAGCTCTTTTAGACCCATTTTGACAAAAGTCTCTGTTTCACTTTCCATCTCACTGGCATCTTCCTCTTCAGACACTATGAGGTCATCCTCCACCTCAGATGGTAGGTCTCCTTTGCTTTGTCCCCCCGCGGCCGCTATTTTGCCGCCGCCGACGTTTGCTCCCCCGCCGGGTTCTTCCATTATTTCCCCCCGCAGCTGGCTTGCTACTGGGGTACCTCCGGAATCATCCGGGGGGACATTCTCCATACCTTGCACATTATCCTCTGAGGTTCCCGCTGCTGATGTACTAGCAGCAGGGATGTTTTTCCTCCTGGACGGGCACACAGCCCCACGTCTTCTGCCTTTCACCATGATATAGCCGGTCCTCCGGCACCAGGACCTGCCTGCACTCTACCCCCACAGAGGTCCCCTGGCTTGGGGAGGCCTGAGGGGGGAGCTCTCGCTGTGCACTGGGATTCTACCTTCTCAGGAGCTTCTGTAAAACACGTCCACTCCCTTGAAAGTTACAGTGTCTTATATAGCGCAATAGATTCCGTTACAGCGTCTTATATAGCGCAGCAGATTCCGTTACAGTGTCTTATATAGTGCAGCAGATTCCGTTACAGCGTCTTATATAGTGCAGCAGATTCCGTTACAGTGTCTTATATAGTGCAGCAGATTCCGTTACAGTGTCTTATATAGTGCAGCAGGTTCCGTTACAGTGTCTTATATAGCGCTGCAGATTCCGTTACAGTGTCGTATATATCGCAGCAGATTCCGTTACAGTGTCTTATATAGCGCAGCAGATTCCGTTACAGTGTCTTATATAGTGCAGCAGATTCCGTTACAGTGTCTTATATAGCGCAGCAGATTCTGTTACAGGTTCTTATATAGCGCAGCATATTCCGTTACAGCGTCTTATATAGCGCAGCAGATCCCGTTACAGTTTCTTATATAGCGCATCAGGTTCCGTTACAGTGTCTTATATAGCGCAGCAGATTCCGTTACAGTGTCTTATATAGCGCAGCAGATTCCGTTACAGTGTCTTATATAGCGCAGCAGATTCCGTTACAGTGTCTTATATAATGCAGCAGATTCCGTTACAGTGTCTTATATAGCGCAGCAGATTCCGTTACAGTGTCTTATATAGCGCAGCAGATTCCGTTACAGTGTCTTATATAGTGCAGCAGATTCCGTTACAGTGTCTTATATAGCGCAGCAGATTCCGTTACAGTGTCTTATATAGCGCAGCAGATTCCGTTACAGTGTCTTATATAGCGCAGCAGATTCCGTTACAGTGTCTTATATAGCGCAGCAGATTCCGTTACAGCGTCTTATATAGCGCAGCAGATTCTGTTACAGTGTCGTATATATCGCAGCAGATTCCGTTACAGCGTCTTATATAGCGCAGCAGATTCCGTTACAGCGTCTTACATAGCGCAGCAGATTCCGTTACAGCGTCTTATATAGAGCAGCAGATTCCGTTACAGTGTCTTATATAGCGCAGCAGATTCCGTTACAGCGTCTTACATAGCGCAGCTGATTCCGTTACAGTGTCTTATATAGCGCAGCAGATTCCGTTACAGCGTCTTATATAGCGCAGCAGATTCCGTTACAGTGTCTTATATAGCGCAGCAGATTCCGTTACAGTGTCTTATATAGCGCAGCAGATTCTGTTACAGTGTCGTATATATCGCAGCAGATTTCGTTACAGCGTCTTATATAGCGCAGCAGATTCTGTTACAGCGTCTTATATAGCGCAGCAGATTCTGTTACAGTGTCGTATATATCGCAGCAGATTCCGTTACAGCGTCTTATATAGCGCAGCAGATTCCGTTACAGCGTCTTACATAGCGCAGCAGATTCCGTTACAGCGTCTTATATAGAGCAGCAGATTCCGTTACAGTGTCTTATATAGCGCAGCAGATTCCGTTACAGCGTCTTACATAGCGCAGCAGATTCCGTTACAGTGTCTTATATAGCGCAGCAGATTCCGTTACAGCGTCTTATATAGCGCAGCAGATTCTGTTACAGTGTCTTATATAGCGCAGCAGATTCCGTTACAGCGTCTTATATAGCGCAGCAGATTCCGTTACAGCGTCTTATATAGCGCAGCAGATTCCGTTACAGCGTCTTATATAGCGCAGCAGATTCCGTTGCACTTTACAAAGGAAACAGTGATACAACAAAACAGAGTATTTACAGACAGTCAGAGGTAGGAGGGCCCTGCTCGCAAGCTTACAATCTATAGGGAAATAGGCATTGATACATAAGGGTAGATACTGTATTCTTTATTGCATCGATTCCACCAGAATGCAAGGTTCTATGACTGGATCTGGAATTTGATAAGCTTGCCTGAAGAGATGAGTTTTTAGGGAACGCTTCTAGGTTTGGAGACTGGAGGAGAGTCTTATTGTGCTTGGGAGGGCATTCCACAGAGTGGGTGCAGCACGAAGAAAGTCCTGCATTCTACAGGACAAGGGGACCGATCTTCTATCAACATAGGTATGTATGGATGAATGGGCTCCATGTGAAATAAAGTTATACTGTAAGTGTGTGTGTGTGTGTGTTTTAACTATTTGTACTGCTGGGGCACTACTAGTCCCAGCGGGCCCTTTATTGCACTTCATGCTGGGACTTGTGTTTCTCCAAGTCCCTGCATGTGGTGCAGGCTTGCTGGGACTTGTAGTGCCACAGCAATACATAATAGTTCTTCCATTTTTTTACACTATTATCAGCTCCATGCCCACCGCCCAGGGGCATCGAGGACAGCCCCAGGTTTCAGCACTGGAAGGTAAGTTCTGGAGGAAGGGGGACCCCTTCTTTGGAGGGGTCCCCACTTCCCCAGGACCACTGCCCATGCTGACCGGTCAGGGGGAGAATGCTTTGGCCGGGGAACTTTTACAAAAAGTCTCCCCCCAGCTGTGGCATTACCCTGCTGGCTGGTTGGGCCCGGCGCTGGTTCTTGAAATACGGGGGATCCCTAATATACTACCCCCCCCCCCGTATTTTGGGAACCAGGACTGGCCCCTAAGCCTGGTGCTGGTTTTATAAAATCCAGGGGAACCCTATTTGGTTTGCCCTGTGATTTTATGAAACGAGGACCGGCTTTTAGAGCCGGGGGCTGCTTATGGCTCAGGAGGGGGGACTCCACTCCGTTTTTTTTTAGAAATTTTTTTTTTTTCACAAAAAACCGCATGATTTGAAATGTACACATTTTCATGACTTAAAATCGCCACAAATCGCACCATATGGCAATTTTTCCACTGTAAATTTGCATTTCATTAAATATGTGTACTACAAGGGAAAAATGCGAGTTCTAAAAGTGCGATTTGCGGCGATATGGTGCGATTTCTAAAAATGCGCTAAAATCGCATTCTATTAAATCAGGGTTGCCGACTTTAATATTCTCCTCTCCGGGAGTTTCAGCAACTGCTCCGGGGGGCACAACATCACTAAGCCCCGCCCCCATTATGTTAAACCATCGAATTCACGGATCTCCGTGGAGGGGGCGGGGCTAAAATGATGCAATTTTGCCATTTTAGCTCCGCCCCCTCCTCTGAGACCCACGGATTGCGGCATTTAAATGCCGCAATCGGGGGGTGCAGCGGGGGGGGTCCCCCCAGAATCCGGGAGGGTAGGCAACCCTGTATTAAATGTCACCCAGGGTGTTATTAACTAAGGGTGACATCTGAACAGTTAAAGAAACAGTTTAACAAACATTAAACAACTACATAAAGACATACTAGAGAAAACCAGGAGGACATAAAACTTATCATCCTCCACTGACAATCCACCATTCACCTGACTCAGCATCACCCACAGTCTGCACAACCTGGACAGTGTACTCCATGCTGAACTAAATGCTGTCACGCACTGCTTCTGTCTCCTTTATCTCTTATATATTTAGCCATGTGTCAATCATGTGTGTGTATATAACGCTGGGCGGAGTTACACCCCACCCAGCGTTATACACACACGTTATACACACATAAGCCTGATGTGCCGAACAGTGTATGTGTGTGTAAACCCCCCCCCGCATCATCACCTCCCGCCCTTCCCCAGCATCTCCATTGACTGGCTCCAGTCCACACCGCATCCCCACCCGGCCGGCCGCATCTCTATGTGCCTCCCCTACGCCCGGCATCATCACCTCCAGCCCTCCCCAGGATCTCTATTGACCGGCTCCACACCGCATCTCCACCCACCCCCGGCCGGTCGCGTCTTTATGCGCCCCCCCTCCGCCAACACCTCCTGCCCTCCACCAGGATCTCTATTGACCGGCTCCACACCGCATCTCCACCCACCCCCGGCCGGTCGCGTCTCTATGCGACCCCCCCCTCCGTCCGCACCCACCAGCGTCAGCCACCCGCAGCACCCTCCCACTGCTACGGACTTTGGTAAGTAAAGAGGAAGCCCCCCCACTCACACAGCAGCAACCACCCCCCCCCCCCACCTGCACACAGCAGCAGCACCCCCCCCCCCACACACACACACACACCTGCACACAGCAGCAGCAACCCGCTCACCCACCCCCCGGCCTGCACACACACACACACACACCCCCGGCCTGCACACAGCAGCAAGGTCACCGGGAAGACACACACAGGTGTACTCATTACTCACTGACACACTTCCCAGGTCACCGGGCAAACACACATGTGTACTCATTACTCACTGACACACTTCCCAGGTCACCCACAAGGTACACAGGTGTACTTATTACTCACTGACACACTTCCCAGGTCACAGCGCAGACACACAGGTGTACTCATTACTCACTGACACACTTCCCAGATCACCTCGCAGACACACAGGTGTACTCATTACTCACTGACACACTTCCCAGGTCACCAACAAGGTACACAGGTGTACTTATTACTCACTGACACACTTCCCAGGTCACAGTGCAGACACACAGGTGTACTTATTACTCACTGACACACTTCCCAGATCACCTCGCAGACACACAGGTGTACTCATTACTCACGGACACACTTTCCACGTCACCACGCAGACACACAGGTGTACTCATTACTCACTGACACACTTCCCAGATCACAGCACAGACACGTAATGAGTACACCTGTGTGTCTGCACTGTGACCTGGGAAGTATGTCAGTGAGTAATGAGTACACTTGTGTGTCTGCGTGGTGACGTGGGAAGTGTGTCAGTGAGTAATGAGTACACCTGTGTGTCTGCGCTGTGACCTGGGTAGTGTGTCAGTGAGTAATGAGTACACCTGTGTGCCTGCGCAGTGACCTGGGTAGTGTGTCAGTGAGTAATGAGTACACCTGTGTGTCTGCGCTGTGACCTGGGTAGTGTGTCAGTGAGTAATGAGTACACCTGTGTGTCTGCGTGGTGACCTGGGTAGTGTGTCAGTGAGTAATGAGTACACCTGTGTGTCTGCGCTGTGACCTGGGTAGTGTGTCAGTGAGTAATGAGTACACCTGTGTGTCTGCGTGGTGACATGGGAAGTGTGTCAGTGAGTAATGAGTACACCTGTGTGTCTGCGCTGTGACCTGGGTAGTGTGTCAGTGAGTAATGAGTACACCTGTGTGTCTGCGCTGTGACCTGGGTAGTGTGTCAGTGAGTAATGAGTACACTTGTGTGTCTGCGTGGTGACATGGGAAGTGTGTCAGTGAGTAATGAGTACACCTGTGTGTCTGCGCTGTGACCTGGGTAGTGTGTCAGTGAGTAATGAGTACACCTGTGTGTCTGCGCTGTGACCTGGGTAGTATATTAGTGAAGAGAGAGAAATGAATCTACACACTGAATTGTTTCCCTTTTTTTATATATTCTGGGGTATTCCACCTTGTTTTGATGGTGGGGGTGCTGTCACAACAACCAAATATGGTACAAGAGAATGCGGGAAGAGTGAAGCGGTTGCAGATCTGGACGCACACCTGGGTGCCAAATTCTATTTAATTTCTGAATTAAATTTTATTAAAAATTACCCATCTGTTTTTCTTTTATTTCACTGAAACTCTGGGTCACATTAACATACAGTTAGACAAGATGAAATAAGGGGTTAAAATCACACACTATTGACAAACCAACATAGATTAGGGGTGGGATGTACTAAAGGGAAAATGCGGTAAAACAGGGGTTTTACCGCATTTTACTATGTACCAATACCCGTCCGCCCCGTCTTCGCCTGGCAGGGTATTGCCACCCTCTGGGTGGCGATACCCTATAGAAGCCTATGGGCTTCTATCGTCGCCCGCTGCCCGCCGTCCGCGCCCCCCCCTTTGATCTCCTCCTCCCCCAGCAGGTGTCACAGCCGGGAGGACATCTGGCTGCAGGGGGGAGGAGGAGACACAGGGGAACACTGGCAGCCATGTGAAGAAGACCCCCCGCACACCACAGCACAGGTATCGCGGGGGTCTCCGTCACCGCACCCCCATGCTAGCCGCATATGTTAGTACATATGCGGCAGCATCGCGGCGGCTGTCAGGCGAAGGGCGGCGATGTATATTAATACATCCCGTCCTAGGTGAGAGAGAAAAGTTTGGAAAAATATTAGTGCAGAAAATAGCTTTTACAAAGATGCAGCGCCTTTATTCTGCCGCATATACTTCTCTAATATCAAAGTTATGAGCTCTGGGCTTGGTTAGGAAATCTATACATGTATCCCTTTATTTTCTGGCCCAGAGCCCAGGCTTTTATCATATCAGATGATTCGCTATTGGAACAGATCTTGTTTATACATTGTAGCTTTTATGTCATTCCGCAGACGACTTATATCATGTATACCTGTGGAGGTAGCAGGACTTATATCGCGTATACCTGTGGAGGTAGCAGGACTTATATCGCGTATACCTGTGGAGGTAGCAGGACTTATATCGCGTATACCTGTGGAGGTAGCAGGACTTATATCGCGTATACCTGTGGAGGTAGCAGGACTTATATCGCGTATACCTGTGGAGGTAGCAGGATTTATATCGCGTATACCTGTGGAGGTAGCAGGACTTATATCGCGTATACCTGTGGAGGTAGCAGGACATATATTGCGTATACCTGAGGAGGTAGCAGGACTTATATCGCGTATACCTGTGGAGGTAGCAGGACATATGTATCGCGTATACCTGTGGAGGTAGCAGGACTTATATCGCGTATACCTGTGGAGGTAGCAGGACTTATATTGCGTATACCTGTGGAGGTAGCAGGACTTATATGGCGTATACCTGTGGAGGTAGCAGGACTTACATCGCGTATACCTGTGAGGTAGCAGGACTTACATCGCGTATACCTGTGGAGGTAGCAGGACTTACATCGCGTATACCTGTGGAGGTAGCAGGACTTACATCGCATATACCTGTGGAGGTAGCAGGACTTATATCGCGTATACCTGTGAGGTAGCAGGACTTACATCGCGTATACCTGTAGAGGTAGCAGGACTTATATCGCGTATACCTGTAGAGGTAGCAGGACTTATATCTCGTATACCTATGGAGGTAGCAGGACTTACATTGCATATACCTGTGGAGGTAGCAGGACTTATATTGCGTATACCTGTGGAGGTAGCAGGACGTACATCGCGTATACCTGTGAGGTAGCAGGACTTATATCGCGTATACCTGTGGAGGTAGCAGGACTTATATCGCGTATACCTGTGGAGGTAGCAGGACTTATATCGCGTATCCCCGTGGAGGTAGCAGGACTTATATCGTGTATACCCGTGGAAGTAGCAGGACTTACATCGCGTATACCTGTGAGGTAGCAGGACTTACATCGCGTATACCTGTGGAGGTAGCAGGACTTACATCGCGTATACCTGTGGAGGTAGCAGGACTTACATCGCGTATACCTGTGGAGGTAGCAGGACTTACATCGCGTATACCTGTGGAGGTAGCAGGACTTATATCGCTTATACCTGTGGATTTAGCAGGACTTACATCGCGTATACCTGTGGATTTAGCAGGACTTACATCGCGTATACCTGTGGAGGTAGCAGGACTTATATCGTGTATACCTGTGGAGGTAGCAGGACTTACATCGCGTATACCTGTGGAGGTAGCAGGACTTATATCGCGTATACCTGTGGATGTAGCAGGACTTATATCGCGTATACCTGTGGAGGTAGCAGGACTTACATTGCGTATACCTGTGGAGGTAGCAGGACTTACATCGCGTATACCTGTGGAGGTAGCAGGACTTATATCGCGTATACCTGTGGAGGTAGCAGGACTTATATCGCGTATCCCCGTGGAGGTAGCAGGACTTATATCGTGTATACCCGTGGAAGTAGCAGGACTTACATCGCGTATACCTGTGAGGTAGCAGGACTTACATCGCGTATACCTGTGGAGGTAGCAGGACTTACATCGCGTATACCTGTGGAGGTAGCAGGACTTACATCGCGTATACCTGTGGAGGTAGCAGGACTTACATCGCGTATACCTGTGGAGGTAGCAGGACTTATATCGCTTATACCTGTGGATTTAGCAGGACTTACATCGCGTATACCTGTGGATTTAGCAGGACTTACATCGCGTATACCTGTGGAGGTAGCAGGACTTATATCGTGTATACCTGTGGAGGTAGCAGGACTTACATCGCGTATACCTGTGGAGGTAGCAGGACTTATATCGCGTATACCTGTGGATGTAGCAGGACTTATATCGCGTATACCTGTGGAGGTAGCAGGACTTACATTGCGTATACCTGTGGAGGTAGCAGGACTTACATCGCGTATACCTGTGGAGGTAGCAGGACTTATATCGCGTATACCTGTGGAGGTAGCAGGACTTATATCGCGTATCCCCGTGGAGGTAGCAGGACTTATATCGTGTATACCCGTGGAAGTAGCAGGACTTACATCGCGTATACCTGTGAGGTAGCAGGACTTACATCGCGTATACCTGTGGAGGTAGCAGGACTTACATCGCGTATACCTGTGGAGGTAGCAGGACTTACATCGCGTATACCTGTGGAGGTAGCAGGACTTACATCGCGTATACCTGTGGAGGTAGCAGGACTTATATCGCGTATACCTGTGGATTTAGCAGGACTTACATCGCGTATACCTGTGGATTTAGCAGGACTTACATCGCGTATACCTGTGGAGGTAGCAGGACTTATATCGTGTATACCTGTGGAGGTAGCAGGACTTACATCGCGTATACCTGTGGAGGTAGCAGGACTTATATCGCGTATAACTGTGGAGGTAGCAGGACTTATATCGCGTATACCTGTGGAGGTAGCAGGACTTACATTGCGTATACCTGTGGAGGTAGCAGGACTTACATCGCGTATACCTGTGGAGGTAGCAGGACTTATATCGCGTATACCTGTGGATTTAGCAGGACTTACATTGCGTATACCTGTGGATTTAGCAGGACTTACATCGCGTATACCTGTGGAGGTAGCAGGACTTATATCGTGTATACCTGTGGAGGTAGCAGGACTTACATCGCGTATACCTGTGGAGGTAGCAGGACTTATATCGCGTATACCTGTGGAGGTAGCAGGACTTATATCGCGTATACCTGTGGAGGTAGCAGGACTTACATTGCGTATACCTGTGGAGGTAGCAGGACTTACGTCGCGTATACCTGTGGAGGTAGCAGGACTTATGTCGCATATGCCTGTGGAGGTAGCAGGACTTATATCGCGTATACCTGTGGAGGTAGCAGGACTTAAGTCGCGTATGCCTGTGGAGGTAGCAGGACTTATATCACGTATACCTGTGGAGGTAGCAGGACATATATATCGCGTATACCTGTGGAGGTAGCAGGATGTATATCGCGTATACCTGTGGAGGTAGCAGGACTTACATCGCGTATACCTGTGGAGGTAGCAGGACTTATATCGCGTATACCTGTGGAGGTAGCAGGACTTATATCGCGTATACCTGTGGAGGTAGCAGGACTTATATCGCGTATACCTGTGGAAGTAGCAGGACATATATTGTGTATACCTGTGGAGGTAGCAGGACTTATATCGCGTATGCCTGTGGAGGTAGCAGGACTTATATCGCGTATGGCTGTGGAGGTAGCAGGACTTATATCGCGTATGCCTGTGGAGGTAGCAGGACTTATATCGCGTATGCCTGTGGAGGTAGCAGGACTCATGTCGCGTATACCTGTGGAGGTAGCAGGACTCATGTCGCGTATGCCTGTGGAGGTAGCAGGACTCATGTCGCGTATGCCTGTGGAGGTAGCAGGACTTATGTCGAGTATGCCTGTGGAGGTAGCAGGATTTATATCGCGTATGCCTGTGGAGGTAGCAGGACTTATGTCGCGTATGCCTGTGGAGGTAGCAGGACTTATATCGCATATACCTCGGGAGGTAGCAGGACTTATATCGCGTATACCTGTGGAGGTAGCAGGACTTATATCGCGTATACATGTGGAGTTAGCAGGACTTATGTCGCGTATACCTGTGGAGGTAGCAGGACTTATATTGCGTATACCTGTGGAGGTAGCAGGACTTATGTCGCGTATACCTGTGGAGGTAGCAGGACTTATATCGTGTATACCTGTGGAGGTAGCAGGACTTATATCGCGTATACCTGTGGAGGTAGCAGGACTTATATCGCGTATACCTGTGGAGGTAGCAGGACATATATCGCGTATACCTGTGGAGGTAGCAGGACTTACATTGCGTATACCTGTGGAGGTAGCAGGACTTACGTCGCGTATACCTGTGGAGGTAGCAGGACTTATGTCGCGTATGCCTGTGGAGGTAGCAGGACTTATATCGCGTATACCTGTGGAGGTAGCAGGACTTATGTCGCGTATGCCTGTGGAGGTAGCAGGACTTATATCGCGTATACCTGTGGAGGTAGCAGGACTTATATGGCGTATACCTGTGGAGGTAGCAGGACTTACATCGCGTATACCTGTGAGGTAGCAGGACTTACATTGCGTATACCTGTGGAGGTAGCAGGACTTACATCGCGTATACCTGTGGAGGTAGCAGGACTTACATCGCGTATACCTGTGGAGGTAGCAGGACTTATATCGCGTATACCTGTAGAGGTAGCAGGACTTATATCTCGTATACCTATGGAGGTAGCAGAACTTACATTGCATATACCTGTGGAGGTAGCAGGACTTATATTGCGTATACCTGTGGAGGTAGCAGGACTTATATCGCGTATACCTGTGGAGGTAGCAGGACTTATATCGCGTATACCTGTGGAGGTAGCAGGACTTATATCGCGTATACCTGTGGAGGTAGCAGGACTTACATCGCGTATACAAGTGGAGGTAGCAGGACTTACATCGCGTATACCTGTGGAGGTAGCAGGACTTATGTCGCGTATGCCTGTGGAGGTAGCAGGACTTATATCGCGTATGCCTGTGGAGGTAGCAGGACTTATGTCGCGTATGCCTGTGGAGGAAGCAGGACTTATATCGCGTATACCTGTGGAGGTAGCAGGACATATATATCGCGTATACCTGTGGAGGTAGCAGGATGTATATCGCGTATACCTGTGGAGGTAGCAGGACTTACATCGCGTATACCTGTGGAGGTAGCAGGACTTATATTGCGTATACCTGTGGAGGTAGCAGGACTTATATCGCGTATACCTGTGGAGGTAGCAGGACTTATATCGCGTATACCTGTGGAAGTAGCAGGACATATATTGTGTATACCTGTGGAGGTAGCAGGACTTACATCGCGTATACCTGTGGAGGTAGCAGGACTTATATTGCGTATACCTGTGGAGGTAGCAGGACTTATATCGCGTATACCTGTGGAGGTAGCAGGACTTATATCGCGTATACCTGTGGAAGTAGCAGGACATATATCGTGTATACCTGTGGAGGTAGCAGGACTTATATCGCGTATGCCTGTGGAGGTAGCAGGACTTATATCGCGTATGGCTGTGGAGGTAGCAGGACTTATATCGCATATGCCTGTGGAGGTAGCAGGACTTATATCGCGTATGCCTGTGGAGGTAGCAGGACTTATATCGCGTATGCCTGTGGAGGTAGCAGGACTCATATCACGTATACCTGTGGAGGTAGCAGGACTCATATCGCGTATACCTGTGGAGGTAGCAGGACTTATGTCGCGTATGCCTGTGGAGGTAGCAGGACTCATGTCGCGTATGCCTGTGGAGGTAGCAGGACTTATATCACGTATCCCCGTGGAGGTAGCAGGACTTATATCGTGTATACCCGTGGAGGTAGCAGGACTTACATCCCGTATACCTGTGAGGTAGCAGGACTTACATTGCGTATACCTGTGGATTTAGCAGGACTTACATCACGTATAACTGTGGAGGTAGCAGGACTTATATCGCGTATACCTGTGGAGGTAGCAGGACTTACATCGCGTATACCTGTGAGCTAGCAGGACTTATATCGCGTATACCTGTGGAGGTAGCAGGACTTATATCGCGTATACCTGTGGAGGTAGCAGGACTTACATTGCATATACAAGTGAAGGTAGCAGGACTTACATCGCGTATACCTGTGGAGGTAGCAGGACTTATGTCGCGTATGCCTGTGGAGGTAGCAGGACTTATATCGCGTATGCCTGTGGAGGTAGCAGGACTTATATCGCGTATGCCTGTGGAGGTAGCAGGACTTATATCGCATATACCTGTGGAGGTAGCAGGACATATATATCGCGTATACCTGTGGAGGTAGCAGGATGTATATCGCGTATACCTGTGGAGGTAGCAGGACTTACATCGCGTATACCTGTGGAGGTAGCAGGACTTATATTGCGTATACCTGTGGAGGTAGCAGGACTTATATCGCGTATACCTGTGGAGGTAGCAGGACTTATATCGCGTATACCTGTGGAAGTAGCAGGACATATATCGTGTATACCTGTGGAGGTAGCAGGACTTATATCGCGTATGCCTGTGGAGGTAGCAGGACTTATATCGCGTATGGCTGTGGAGGTAGCAGGACTTATATCGCATATGCCTGTGGAGGTAGCAGGACTTATATCGCGTATGCCTGTGGAGGTAGCAGGACTTATATCGCGTATGCCTGTGGAGGTAGCAGGACTTATATCGCGTATGGCTGTGGAGGTAGCAGGACTTATATCGCATATGCCTGTGGAGGTAGCAGGACTTATATCGCGTATGCCTGTGGAGGTAGCAGGACTTATATCGCGTATGCCTGTGGAGGTAGCAGGACTCATATCACGTATACCTGTGGAGGTAGCAGGACTCATATCGCGTATACCTGTGGAGGTAGCAGGACTCATATCGCGTATACCTGTGGAGGTAGCAGGACTCATGTCGCGTATACCTGTGGAGGTAGCAGGACTTATGTCGCGTATGCCTGTGGAGGTAGCAGGACTCATGTCGCGTATGCCTGTGGAGGTAGCAGGATTTATATCGCGTATACCTGTGGAGGTAGGAGGACTTATATCGCGTATGATTGTGGAGGTAGCAGGACTTATGTTGCGTATGCCTGTGGAGGTAGCAGGACTTATATCGCGTATGCCTGTGGAGGTAGCAGGACTTATATCGCGTATGCCTGTGGAGGTAGCAGGACTTATATCGCGTATGCCTGTGGAGGTAGCAGGACTTATATCGCGTATGCCTGTGGAGGTAGCAGGACTCATGTCGCGTATACCTGTGGAGGTAGCAGGACTCATGTCGCGTATGCCTGTGGAGGTAGCAGGACTCATGTCGCGTATGCCTGTGGAGGTAGCAGGACTTATGTCGAGTATGCCTGTGGAGGTAGCAGGATTTATATCGCGTATGCCTGTGGAGGTAGCAGGACTTATGTCGCGTATGCCTGTGGAGGTAGCAGGACTTATATTCCATATACCTCGGGAGGTAGCAGGACTTATATCGCGTATACCTGTGGAGGTAGCAGGACTTATATCGCGTATACATGTGGAGTTAGCAGGACTTATGTCGCGTATACCTGTGGAGGTAGCAGGACTTATATTGCGTATACCTGTGGAGGTAGCAGGACTTATGTCGCGTATACCTGTGGAGGTAGCAGGACTTATATCGTGTATACCTGTGGAGGTAGCAGGACTTATATCGCGTATACCTGTGGAGGTAGCAGGACTTATATCGCGTATACCTGTGGAGGTAGCAGGACATATATCGCGTATACCTGTGGAGGTAGCAGGACTTACATTGCGTATACCTGTGGAGGTAGCAGGACTTACGTCACGTATACCTGTGGAGGTAGCAGGACTTATGTCGCGTATGCCTGTGGAGGTAGCAGGACTTATATCGCGTATACCTGTGGAGGTAGCAGGACTTATGTCGCGTATGCCTGTGGAGGTAGCAGGACTTATATCGCGTATACCTGTGGAGGTAGCAGGACTTATATGGCGTATACCTGTGGAGGTAGCAGGACTTACATCGCGTATACCTGTGAGGTAGCAGGACTTACATCGCGTATACCTGTGGAGGTAGCAGGACTTACATCGCGTATACCTGTGGAGGTAGCAGGACTTACATCGCGTATACCTGTGGAGGTAGCAGGACTTATATCGCGTATACCTGTAGAGGTAGCAGGACTTATATCTCGTATACCTATGGAGGTAGCAGAACTTACATTGCATATACCTGTGGAGGTAGCAGGACATATATTGCGTATACCTGTGGAGGTAGCAGGACTTATATCGCGTATACCTGTGGAGGTAGCAGGACTTATATCGCGTATACCTGTGGAGGTAGCAGGACTTATATCGCGTATACCTGTGGAGGTAGCAGGACTTACATTGCGTATACAAGTGGAGGTAGCAGGACTTACATCGCGTATACCTGTGGAGGTAGCAGGACTTATGTCGCGTATGCCTGTGGAGGTAGCAGGACTTATATCGCGTATGCCTGTGGAGGTAGCAGGACTTATGTCGCGTATGCCTGTGGAGGAAGCAGGACTTATATCGCGTATACCTGTGGAGGTAGCAGGACATATATATCGCGTATACCTGTGGAGGTAGCAGGATGTATATCGCATATACCTGTGGAGGTAGCAGGACTTACATCGCGTATACCTGTGGAGGTAGCAGGACTTATATTGCGTATACCTGTGGAGGTAGCAGGACTTATATCGCGTATACCTGTGGAGGTAGCAGGACTTATATCGCGTATACCTGTGGAAGTAGCAGGACATATATCGTGTATACCTGTGGAGGTAGCAGGACTTACATCGCGTATACCTGTGGAGGTAGCAGGACTTATATTGCGTATACCTGTGGAGGTAGCAGGACTTATATCGCGTATACCTGTGGAGGTAGCAGGACTTATATCGCGTATACCTGTGGAAGTAGCAGGACATATATCGTGTATACCTGTGGAGGTAGCAGGACTTATATCGCGTATGCCTGTGGAGGTAGCAGGACTTATATCGCGTATGGCTGTGGAGGTAGCAGGACTTATATCGCATATGCCTGTGGAGGTAGCAGGACTTATATCGCGTATGCCTGTGGAGGTAGCAGGACTTATATCGCGTATGCCTGTGGAGGTAGCAGGACTCATATCACGTATACCTGTGGAGGTAGCAGGACTCATATCGCGTATACCTGTGGAGGTAGCAGGACTCATGTCGCGTATACCTGTGGAGGTAGCAGGACTTATGTCGCGTATGCCTGTGGAGGTAGCAGGACTCATGTCGCGTATGCCTGTGGAGGTAGCAGGACTTATATCACGTATCCCCGTGGAGGTAGCAGGACTTATATCGTGTATACCCGTGGAGGTAGCAGGACTTACATCCCGTATACCTGTGAGGTAGCAGGACTTACATTGCGTATACCTGTGGATTTAGCAGGACTTACATCACGTATAACTGTGGAGGTAGCAGGACTTATATCGCGTATACCTGTGGAGGTAGCAGGACTTACATCGCTTATACCTGTGAGCTAGCAGGACTTATATTGCGTATACCTGTGGAGGTAGCAGGACTTATATCGCGTATACCTGTGGAGGTAGCAGGACTTACATTGCGTATACAAGTGGAGGTAGCAGGACTTACATCGCGTATACCTGTGGAGGTAGCAGGACTTATGTCGCGTATGCCTGTGGAGGTAGCAGGACTTATATCGCGTATGCCTGTGGAGGTAGCAGGACTTATATCGCGTATGCCTGTGGAGGTAGCAGGACTTATATCGCGTATACCTGTGGAGGTAGCAGGACATATATATCGCGTATACCTGTGGAGGTAGCAGGATGTATATCGCGTATACCTGTGGAGGTAGCAGGACTTACATCGCGTATACCTGTGGAGGTAGCAGGACTTATATTGCGTATACCTGTGGAGGTAGCAGGACTTATATCGCGTATACCTGTGGAGGTAGCAGGACTTATATCGCGTATACCTGTGGAAGTAGCAGGACATATATCGTGTATACCTGTGGAGGTAGCAGGACTTATATCGCGTATGGCTGTGGAGGTAGCAGGACTTATATCGCGTATGCCTGTGGAGGTAGCAGGACTTATATCGCGTATGCCTGTGGAGGTAGCAGGACTTATATCGCGTATGCCTGTGGAGGTAGCAGGACTCATATCACGTATACCTGTGGAGGTAGCAGGACTCATATCGCGTATACCTGTGGAGGTAGCAGGACTCATGTCGCGTATACCTGTGGAGGTAGCAGGACTTATGTCGCGTATGCCTGTGGAGGTAGCAGGACTCATGTCGCGTATGCCTGTGGAGGTAGCAGGATTTATATCGCGTATACCTGTGGAGGTAGGAGGACTTATATCGCGTATGATTGTGGAGGTAGCAGGACTTATGTTGCGTATGCCTGTGGAGGTAGCAGGACTTATATCGCGTATGCCTGTGGAGGTAGCAGGACTTATATCGCGTATGCCTGTGGAGGTAGCAGGACTTATATCGCGTATGCCTGTGGAGGTAGCAGGACTTATATCGCGTATGCCTGTGGAGGTAGCAGGACTTATATCGCGTATGCCTGTGGAGGTAGCAGGACTTATATCGCGTATGCCTGTGGAGGTAGCAGGACTTATATCGCGTATGCCTGTGGAGGTAGCAGGACTTATATCGCGTATGCCTGTGGAGGTAGCAGGACTTATATCGTGTATACCTGTGGAGGTATCAGGACTTATATCGCGTATACCTGTGGAGGTAGCAGGACTTATATCGCGTATACCTGTCAAGGTAGCAGGACTTTTATCGCGTATACCTGTGGAGGTAGCAGGACATATATCGCGTATACCTGTGGAGGTAGCAGGATATATATCGCGTATACCTGTGGAGGTAGCAGGACTTATATTGCGTATACCTGTGGAGGTAGCTGGACTTATATCGCGTATACCTGTGGAGGTAGCAGGACTTATATCGCGTATACCTGTGGAAGTAGCAGGACATATATAGCGTATACCTGTGGAGGTAGCAGGACTTATATCGCGTATGCCTGTGGAGGTAGCAGGACTTATATCGCGTATGGCTGTGGAGGTAGCAGGACTTATATCGCGTATACCTGTGGAGGTAGCAGGACTTATATTGCGTATACCTGTGGAGGTAGCAGGACTTATATCGCGTATACCTGTGGAGGTAGCAGGACTTACATTGCGTATACCTGTGGAGGTAGCAGGACTTACATCGCGTATACCTGTGGAGGTAGCAGGACTTATATCGCGTATGCCTGTGGAGGTAGCAGGACTTATATCGCGTATGCCTGTGGAGGTAGCAGGACTTATATCGTGTATACCTGTGGAGGTATCAGGACTTATATCGCGTATACCTGTGGAGGTAGCAGGACTTATATCGCGTATACCTGTCAAGGTAGCAGGACTTTTATCGCGTATACCTGTGGAGGTAGCAGGACATATATCGCGTATACCTGTGGAGGTAGCAGGACTTATATCGCGTATACCTGTGGAGGTAGCAGGATATATATCGCGTATACCTGTGGAGGTAGCAGGACTTATATTGCGTATACCTGTGGAGGTAGCTGGACTTATATCGCGTATACCTGTGGAGGTAGCAGGACTTATATCGCGTATACCTGTGGAAGTAGCAGGACATATATAGCGTATACCTGTGGAGGTAGCAGGACTTATATCGCGTATGCCTGTGGAGGTAGCAGGACTTATATCGCGTATGGCTGTGGAGGTAGCAGGACTTATATCGCGTATACCTGTGGAGGTAGCAGGACTTATATTGCGTATACCTGTGGAGGTAGCAGGACTTATATCGCGTATACCTGTGGAGGTAGCAGGACTTACATTGCGTATACCTGTGGAGGTAGCAGGACTTACATCGCGTATACCTGTGGAGGTAGCAGGACTTATGTCGCGTATGCCTGTGGAGGTAGCAGGACTTATATCGCGTATACCTGTGGAGGTAGCAGGACTTATGTCGCGTATACCTGTGGAGGTAGCAGGACATATATATCGCGTATACCTGTGGAGGTAGCAGGATGTATATCGCGTATACCTGTGGAGGTAGCAGGACATATATATCGCGTATACCTGTAAAGGTAGCAGGATGTATATCGCGTATGCCTGTGGAGGTAGCAGGACTTATATTGCGTATACCTGTGGAGGTAGCAGGACATATATATCGCGTATACCTGTGGAGGTAGCAGGATGTATATCGCGTATACCTGTGGAGGTAGCAGGACTTATATCGCGTATACCTGTGGAAGCAGCAGGACATATATCGTGTATACCTGTAGAGGTAGCAGGACTTATATCGCGTATACCTGTGGAGGTAGCAGGACTTATATCGCGTATGCCTGTGGAGGTAGCAGGACTTATATCGCGTATACCTGTGGAGGTAGCAGGACTTATATTGCGTATACCTGTGGAGGTAGCTGGACTTATATCACGTATACCTGTGGAGGTAGCAGGACTTATATCGCGTATACCTGTGGAAGTAGCAGGACTTATATCGCGTATGCCTGTGGAGGTAGCAGGACTTATATCGCGTATGGCTGTGGAGGTAGCAGGACTTATATCGCGTATACCTGTGGAGGTAGCAGGACTTATATTGCGTATACCTGTGGAGGTAGCAGGACTTATATCGCGTATACCTGTGGAGGTAGCAGGACTTACATTGCGTATACCTGTGGAGGTAGCAGGACTTACATCGCGTATACCTGTGGAGGTAGCAGGACTTATGTCGCGTATGCCTGTGGAGGTAGCAGGACTTATATCGCGTATACCTGTGGAGGTAGCAGGACTTATGTCGCGTATACCTGTGGAGGTAGCAGGACATATATATCGCGTATACCTGTGGAGGTAGCAGGATGTATATCGCGTATACCTGTGGAGGTAGCAGGACATATATATCGCGTATACCTGTAAAGGTAGCAGGATGTATATCGCGTATGCCTGTGGAGGTAGCAGGACTTATATCGCGTATACCTGTGGAGGTAGCAGGACATATATATCGCGTATACCTGTGGAGGTAGCAGGATGTATATCGCGTATACCTGTGGAGGTAGCAGGACTTATATCGCGTATACCTGTGGAAGCAGCAGGACATATATCGTGTATACCTGTAGAGGTAGCAGGACTTATATCGCGTATACCTGTGGAGGTAGCAGGACTTATATCGCGTATGCCTGTGGAGGTAGCAGGACTTATATCGCGTATACCTGTGGAGGTAGCAGGACTTATATTGCGTATACCTGTGGAGGTAGCTGGACTTATATCACGTATACCTGTGGAGGTAGCAGGACTTATATCGCGTATACCTGTGGAAGTAGCAGGACATATATAGCGTATACCTGTGGAGGTAGCAGGACTTATATCGCGTATGCCTGTGGAGGTAGCAGGACTTATATCGCGTATGGCTGTGGAGGTAGCAGGAATTATATCGCGTATACCTGTGGAAGTAGCAGGACATATATAGTGTATACCTGTGGAGGTAGCAGGACTTATATTGCGTATACCTGTGGAGGTAGCAGGACATATATATCGCGTATACCTGTGGAGGTAGCAGGACTTATGTCGCGTATACCTGTGGAGGTAGCAGGACTTATGTCGCGTATGCCTGTGGAGATAGCAGGACTTATGTCGCGTATGCCTGTGGAGGTAGCAGGACTTATATCGTGTATGCCTGTGGAGGTAGCAGGACTTATATCGCTTATGCCTGTGGAGGTAGCAGCAGGGCAGGTGCAAGGCACCAGAGCGCCCCAGGCGAGTCGGGGTGGGGGCGCCCCGGTGCCGGGGAGGGGTGTACCTGTCCTGCGGCTGTGTAAATAAAGCTTGCGGCAGCGGGGGGTCCCTGCAGTCAAGAAATAACGAGCGCTATCCGCCTGGCTACGCAGAAGCGCTTCTGTTGTGAAAACACTGGCCGCACGGCGCACGCTGATTGGCTGAATCTCATCCAATCAGCGTGCGGCCAGTGTTTCCCCAAAAGAAGCGCTTCCGCGTAGCCAGGCGGATAGCGCTTGTTATTTCTTGACTGCAGTGACCCCCCGCTGCCGCCGCCGCAAGCTTTATATACACAGCCGCAGGACAGGTACCCGCGCGGCACGGGGGCGGGAGGCGAAATGCCGCCCTCCAGTGGCCGGCGCCCTAGGCAAATGCCTAGATTTGCCTAGTGGTGGCGCCGGCCCTTGGTAGCAGGACTTATATCGCGTATGCCTGTGGAGGTAGCAGGACTTATATCGCGTATGCCTGTGGAGGTAGCAGGACATATATCGCGTATACCTGTGGAGGTAGCAGGACTTATATCGCGTATGCCTGTGGAGGTAGCAGGACTTATATCGCGTATACCTGTGGAGGTAGCAGGACTTATATCGCGTATACCTGTGGAGGTAGCAGGACATATATCGCGTATACCTGTGGAGGTAGCAGGACATATATCGCGTCTACCTGTGGAGGTAGCAGGACATATATCGCGTATGCCTGTGGAGGTAGCAGGACATATATCGCGTATACCTGTGGAGGTAGCAGGACATATATTGCGTATACCTGTGGAGGTAGCAGGACTTATATCGCGTATACCTGTGGAGGTAGCAGGACATATATCGCGTATACCTGTGGAGGTAGCAGGACTTATATCGCGTATGCCTGTGGAGGTAGCAGGACTTATATCGCGTATACCTGTGGAGGTAAAAGGACGGTACTTGTGAGTTATCCGGACGCCCGATTTCAAAATCGGGTCGGATCGGGCACATCGCATCGCATCGCATGCGACCATCGGATGCGATGCGATGCGATGCGATGACCCGATTTTTCCATAGGAATCAATGTTAAAATGGACTGAGTCCATTTTAACATGGAATTCAATGGGAAAAAGGGGTCCTTTTCATACCCCTACTATCCAAGTGGGCATGGAGTTGGATATAAACCTGTGGCGAGCGTAGCGAGCCACCGAGCCCGAAGCGTGGCGAGCGTAGCGAGCCCCGCGAGGGGACACGGAATACCGTCCCCTCGCGGGGCTCGCTTCGCTCGCCACGCTTCGGGCTCGGTGGCTCGCTACGCTCGCCACAGGTTTATATCCAACTCCATGCCCACTTGGATAGTAGGGGTATGAAAAGGACCCCTTTTTCCATAGGAATCATTTTAACATTGATTCCTATGGAAAAATCGGGTCATCGCATCCGATGGTCGCATGCGATGCGATGCGATGCGATGCGATATCGCATCGCATCGCATCTGATTGTATGCCTTAACTTAAGGCATACAATCAAAAAATCGGGCGTCCAGATAACTCACAAGTACCAAAAGGACTTATATCGCGTCTACCTGTGGAGGTAGCAGGACTTATATCGCGTCTACCTGTGGAGGTAGCAGGACATATATCGCGTATGCCTGTGGAGGTAGCAGGACATATATCGCTTATGCCTGTGGAGGTAGCAGGACATATATCGCTTATGCCTGTGGAGGTAGCAGGACATATATCGCGTATGCCTGTGGAGGTAGCAGGACATATATCGCGTATGCCTGTGGAGGTAGCAGGACATATATCGCGTATACCTGTGGAGGTAGCAGGACTTATATCGCGTATACCTGTGGAGGTAGCAGGACATATATCGCGTATGCCTGTGGAGGTAGCAGGACATATATCGCGTATACCTGTGGAGGTAGCAGGACTTATATCACTGTGCAGACTGAGCGATATTGATTCACAGTGGAAGTTCATTCGTTTGAACCTGGGAAATTTCCCCTGATAACAGCACTGGACACACCACTAGGTGTCAGTAGAACAATAGTGAGGAATTATCACTCACAGCTCAGTAACATATTCTGCAACAGTGTAATTATCACACCTCTGGGCAGTATGCCAGGATATTTGGCAACATAGATATTGTATCCAATTCCTTCACTCAAAGTAATTACATGAGGAAGCTGAGCTCTGATCTAATGACTAACCAGTGTAGTTATAGATCATATCCTCAAACAAATTGACATAGGCAAAGTAGTACACCCCTATGCAGCCGACATTAGCGAGCTGTTAAGTGTATTTACAACAAAGAACCAAACCTGGCAACATTGCACACACCTCTGTAACATCTATCATATGTACCCATAACATGGAATAGACCTGTTAAAGTCATATACAACCAGTTAAATATCTGATTAACCTACAAGGCGAACTGTGTAAGAAAATAACACTAAATAAGCCAATATATGCCTATATTTTGGACACAGAATTAAAAGGTTTAAAAACATACATCTAAACGTCCAATTAACCTATAAGGCGAACTGTGTACAATTATAACACTAAATAATCCATCATAGGAGTTCTCTTTTGACTTTAAATATTGATTGACAAGGCCAAACGTGTATAAATCATAACACTTAATAAGCCTGAACAGGTTGACCACAAATGATGTGTACAAGCACAAAGGAGTGCATAGGCTATTAAAAAAGCCAATTTAATACCAGGTGCAAGGGGTGTACATAAGCCCATGTATAACTGGAGAGCTACAAAAAGGTGAACCATCTCTCTAGTACTGTACCTGGAATTTGTATTAGGTGCAGGAGGTGTATACAAGCCCTTATGAAATTGGAGAGTTACAAAAAGGTGAACCATCTCCCTATTACCATACTGAGAATTGAGATACAACCATCTCTCAGTGCACTAACTGAGAAGGTGAACTGTGGACAACAGTGTACCAAAATACAGAGGGCTCATATAAGCCCATACTAACCCCAGAGTTACCTATAGAGATATACCCTGCCTACGTATATCAAAAAGCCAATTCAGGCATGATGACACGGATATATCTATAGAATAACGCCAGAGACTGACGGCACAATCCCAGTGTCTCATAGACACTATCCAGCCCAGCCCCCACTGCCTACATTTTAAAGTCTATTTCACAATATATCTTTCAAACCTTTTTCACCTAAATGTATATATGTATGTTGTAAGTCCCTTATTTTTTAACCTCTTGAATTTCGCATTTTATTGGTGGTGTATCCCATATCCGGATATTAATAAAGATTACAGGGGATACTCCACTTTTTGAGAATCTACTCCCAAAAACCACCATGGAAATTGGTGGTTTATAATAATAATAATATTTTTTGGTGTGCATCCATAGGGGATGCGGTTAATTTCCCGGCAGTCGGGATCCCGGCGGTCGGAATCCCGACACTGGAATCCCGACCGCCGAAATCCCGAAACTTTCTCCCTCCATGGGTGTCCACGACATAGAGGGAGAATAAAATAGCGTGCCGAGCGTAGCGAGGCACCGGGCCCGCTGCGTGGCGATCCATGTCCCCCCCTTGTCGGGATTTCGGCGGTCGGGATTCCAGTGTCGGGATTCCGACCGCTGGGATCCCGACCGCCGGGAAATCATATCGGATCCATCCATAGAACTAGCTTTCCCGTCTCTTTCTTCTTGTTCCTTATATCGCGTATACCTGTGGAGGTAGCAGGACATATATCGCGTATGCCTGTGGAGGTAGCAGGACATATATCGCGTATACCTGTGGAGGTAGCAGGACATATATCGCGTATACCTGTGGAGGTAGCAGGACTTATATTGCGTATACCTGTGGAGGTAGCAGGACTTATATCGTGTATACCTGTGGAGGTAGCAGGACATATATCGCGTATACCTGTGGAGGTAGCAGGACTTACATCGCGTATACCTGTGGAGGTAGCAGGACTTATATCGCGTATACCTGTGGAGGTAGCAGGACATATATCGCGTATACCTGTGGAGGTAGCAGGACATATATCGCGTATACCTGTGGAGGTAGCAGGACTTATATCGCGTATACCTGTGGAGGCAGCAGGACTAGTATCGCGTATACCTGTGGAGGTAGCAGGACTTATATCGCGTATACCTGTGGAGGTAGCAGGACTTATATCGCGTATACCTGTGGAGGTAGCAGGACAAATATCGCGTATGCCTGTGGAGGTAGCAGGACTTATATCGTGTATACCTGTGGAGGTAGCAGGACTTATATCGCGTATACCTGTGGAGGTAGCAGGACATATATATCGCGTATACCTGTGGAGGTAGCAGGACTTATATCGCGTATACCTGTGGAGGTAGCAGGACTTATATCGCGTATACCAGTGGAGGTAGCAGGACTTATATCGCGTATACCTGTGGAGGTAGCAGGACAAATATTGCGTATGCCTGTGGAGGTAGCAGGACTTATATCGTGTATACCTGTGGAGGTAGCAGGACTTATATCGCGTATACCTGTGGAGGTAGCAGGACTTATATCGCGTATACCTGTGGAGGTAGCAGGACTTATATCGCGTATACCTGTGGAGGTAGCAGGACTTATATCGCGTATACCTGTGGAGGTAGCAGGACATATATCGCGTATACCTGTGGAGGTAGCAGGACTTATATCGCGTATACCTGTGGAGGTAGCAGGACTTATATGGCGTATACCTGTGGAGGTAGCAGGACTTATATCGCGTATACCTGTGGAGGTAGCAGGACTTATATCGCGTATACCTGTGGAGGTAGCAGGACTTATATCGCGTATACCTGTGGAGGTAGCAGGACTTATATCGCGTATACCTGTGGAGGTAGCAGGACATATATATCGCGTATACCTGTGGAGGTAGCAGGACTTATATCGCGTATACCTGTGGAGGTAGCAGGACTTATATCGCGTATAACTGTGGAGGTAGCAGGACATATATATCGCGTATACCTGCGGAGGTAGCAGGACTTATATCGCGTATACCTGTGGAGGTAGCAGGACTTATATCACTGTGCAGACTGAGCGATATTGATTCACAGTGGAAGTTCATTCGTTTGAACCTGGGAAATTTCCCCTGATAACAGCACTGGACACACCACTAGGTGTCAGTAGAACAATAGTGAGGAATTATCACTCACAGCTCAGTAACATATTCTGCAACAGTGTAATTATCACACCTCTGGGCAGTATGCCAGGATATTTGGCAACATAGATATTGTATCCAATTCCTTCACTCAAAGTAATTACATGAGGAAGCTGAGCTCTGATCTAATGACTAACCAGTGTAGTTATAGATCATATCCTCAAACAAATTGACATAGGCAAAGTAGTACACCCCTATGCAGCCGACATTAGCGAGCTGTTAAGTGTATTTACAACAAAGAACCAAACCTGGCAACATTGCACACACCTCTGTAACATCTATCATATGTACCCATAACATGGAATAGACCTGTTAAAGTCATATACAACCAGTTAAATATCTGATTAACCTACAAGGCGAACTGTGTAAGAAAATAACACTAAATAAGCCAATATATGCCTATATTTTGGACACAGAATTAAAAGGTTTAAAAACATACATCTAAACGTCCAATTAACCTATAAGGCGAACTGTGTACAATTATAACACTAAATAAGCCATCATAGGAGTTCTCTTTTGACTTTAAATATTGATTGACAAGGCCAAACGTGTATAAATCATAACACTTAATAAGCCTGAACAGGTTGACCACAAATGATGTGTACAAGCACAAAGGAGTGCATAGGCTATTAAAAAAGCCAATTTAATACCAGGTGCAAGGGGTGTACATAAGCCCATGTATAACTGGAGAGCTACAAAAAGGTGAACCATCTCTCTAGTACTGTACCTGGAATTTGTATTAGGTGCAGGAGGTGTATACAAGCCCTTATGAAATTGGAGAGTTACAAAAAGGTGAACCATCTCCCTATTACCATACTGAGAATTGAGATACAACCATCTCTCAGTGCACTAACTGAGAAGGTGAACTGTGGACAACAGTGTACCAAAATACAGAGGGCTCATATAAGCCCATACTAACCCCAGAGTTACCTATAGAGATATACCCTGCCTACGTATATCAAAAAGCCAATTCAGGCATGATGACACGGATATATCTATAGAATAACGCCAGAGACTGACGGCACAATCCCAGTGTCTCATAGACACTATCCAGCCCAGCCCCCACTGCCTACATTTTAAAGTCTATTTCACAATATATCTTTCAAACCTTTTTCACCTAAATGTATATATGTATGTTGTAAGTCCCTTATTTTTTAACCTCTTGAATTTCGAATTTTATTGGTGGTGTATCCCATATCCGGATATTAATAAAGATTACAGGGGATACTCCACTTTTTGAGAATCTACTCCCAAAAACCACCATGGAAATTGGTGGTTTATAATAATAATAATATTTTTTGGTGTGCATCCATAGGGGATGCGGTTAATTTCCCGGCAGTCGGGATCCCGGCGGTCGGAATCCCGACACTGGAATCCCGACCGCCGAAATCCCGAAACTTTCTCCCTCCATGGGTGTCCACGACATAGAGGGAGAATAAAATAGCGTGCCGAGCGTAGCGAGGCACCGGGCCCGCTGCGTGGCGATCCATGTCCCCCCCTTGTCGGGATTTCGGCGGTCGGGATTCCAGTGTCGGGATTCCGACCGCTGGGATCCCGACCGCCGGGAAATCATATCGGATCCATCCATAGAACTAGCTTTCCCGTCTCTTTCTTCTTGTTCCTTATATCGCGTATACCTGTGGAGGTAGCAGGACATATATCGCGTATGCCTGTGGAGGTAGCAGGACATATATCGCGTATACCTGTGGAGGTAGCAGGACATATATCGCGTATACCTGTGGAGGTAGCAGGACTTATATTGCGTATACCTGTGGAGGTAGCAGGACTTATATCGTGTATACCTGTGGAGGTAGCAGGACATATATCGCGTATACCTGTGGAGGTAGCAGGACTTACATCGCGTATACCTGTGGAGGTAGCAGGACTTATATCGCGTATACCTGTGGAGGTAGCAGGACATATATCGCGTATACCTGTGGAGGTAGCAGGACATATATCGCGTATACCTGTGGAGGTAGCAGGACTTATATCGCGTATACCTGTGGAGGCAGCAGGACTAGTATCGCGTATACCTGTGGAGGTAGCAGGACTTATATCGCGTATACCTGTGGAGGTAGCAGGACTTATATCGCGTATACCTGTGGAGGTAGCAGGACAAATATCGCGTATGCCTGTGGAGGTAGCAGGACTTATATCGTGTATACCTGTGGAGGTAGCAGGACTTATATCGCGTATACCTGTGGAGGTAGCAGGACATATATATCGCGTATACCTGTGGAGGTAGCAGGACTTATATCGCGTATACCTGTGGAGGTAGCAGGACTTATATCGCGTATACCAGTGGAGGTAGCAGGACTTATATCGCGTATACCTGTGGAGGTAGCAGGACAAATATTGCGTATGCCTGTGGAGGTAGCAGGACTTATATCGTGTATACCTGTGGAGGTAGCAGGACTTATATCGCGTATACCTGTGGAGGTAGCAGGACTTATATCGCGTATACCTGTGGAGGTAGCAGGACTTATATCGCGTATACCTGTGGAGGTAGCAGGACTTATATCGCGTATACCTGTGGAGGTAGCAGGACATATATATCGCGTATACCTGTGGAGGTAGCAGGACTTATATCGCGTATACCTGTGGAGGTAGCAGGACTTATATCGCGTATACCTGTAGAGGTAGCAGGACTTATATTGCGTATACCTGTGGAGGTAGCAGGACTTATATCGCGTATACCTGTGGAGGTAACAGGACTTATATCGCGTATACCTGTGGAGGTAGCAGGACTTATATCGCGTATACCTGTGGAGGTAGCAGGACTTATATTGCGTATACCTGTGAAGGTAGCAGGGTTTATATCGCGTATACCTGTGGAGGTAGCAGGAATTTTATCGCGTATACCTGTGGAGGTAGCAGGACATATATCGCGTATACCTGTGGAGGTAGCAGGACTTATATCGCGTATACCTGTGGAGGTAGCAGGACATATATCGCGTATACCAGTGGAGGTAGCAGGACTTATATCGTGTATACCTGTGGAGGTAGCAGGACATATATCGCATATACCTGTGGAGGTAGCAGGACATATATCGCGTTTACCTCTGGAGGTAGCAGGACATATATCGCGTATACCTGTGGAGGTAGCAGGAAATATATCACGTATACCTGTGGAGGTAGCAGGACTTATATCGCGTATACCTGTGGAGGTAGCAGGACATATATATCGCGTATACCTGTGGAGGTAGCAGTACTTATGTCGCGTATACCTGTGGAGGTAGCAGGACTTATGTCGCGTATGCCTGTGGAGGTAGCAGGACTAATGTCGCGTATGCCTGTGGAGGTAGCAGGACTTATGTCGCATATGCCTGTGGAGGTTGCAGGATTTATATTGCGTATGCCTGTGGAGGTAGCAGGACTTATATCGCGTATGCCTGTGGAGGTAGCAGGACTTATATCGCGTATGCCTGTGGAGGTAGCAGCAGGGCCGGTGCAAGGCACCGGAGCGCCCCAGGCGAGTCGGGGTGGGGGCGCCCCGGTGCCGGGGGGGGGGTACCTGTCAAGCGGCTGTGTAAATAAAGCTTGTGGCGGCGGCAGCGGGGGGTCCCTGCAGTCAAGAAATAACGAGCGCTATCCTCCTGGCTACGCGGAAGCGCTTCTGTTGTGAAAACACTGGCCGCACGGCGCACGCTGATTGGCTGAATCTCAGCCAATCAGCGTGCGCCGTGCGGCCAGTGTTTTGCACAACAGAAGCGCTTCCGCGTAGCCAGGCGGATAGCGCTTGTTACTTCTTGACTGCAGCGACCCCCCGCTGCCGCCGCCGCAAGCTTTATATACACAGCCGCAGGACAGGTACCCCCGCGGCACGGGGGCGGGAGGCGAAATGCCGCCCTCCAGTGGCCGGCGCCCTAGGCAAATGCCTAGATTTGCCTAGTGGTGGCGCCGGCCCTGGGTAGCAGAACTTATATTGCGTATGCCTGTGGAGGTAGCAGGACTTATATCGCGTATGCCTGTGGAGGTAGCACGACATATCGCGTATGCCTGTGGAGGTAGCAGGACTTATATCGCGTATGCCTGTGGAGGTAGCAGGACTTATATCGCGTATGCCTGTGGAGGTAGCAGGACATATGTCGCGTATGCCTGTGGAGGTAGCAGGACATATATCGCGTATGCCTGTGGAGGTAGCAGGACTTATATTGCGTATACCTGTGGAGGTAGCAGGACTTATATCGCGTATACCTGTGGAGGTAGCAGGACATATATCGCGTATACCTGTGGAGGTAGCAGGACTTATATCGCGTATACCTGTGGAGGTATCAGGACATATATCGCGTATACCTGTGGAGGTAGCAGGACATATATCGCGTATACCTGTGGAGGTAGCAGGACATATATCGCTTATACCTGTGGAGGTAGCAGGACTTATATCGCGTATGCCTGTGGAGGTAGCAGGACTTATATCGCGTATGCCTGTGGAGGTAGCAGGACTTATATCGCGTATGCCTGTGGAGGTAGCAGGACTTATATCGCGTATACCTGTGGAGGTAGCAGGACATATATCGCGTATACCTGTGGAGGTAGCAGGACTTATATCGCGTATACCTGTGGAGGTAGCAGGACTTATATTGCATATACCTGTGGAGGTAGCAGGACTTATATCGCGTATACCTGTGGAGGTAGCAGGACTTATATCGCGTATACCTGTGGAGGTAGCAGGACTTATATCGCGTATACCTCTGGAGGTAGCAGAACTTATATCGCGTATGCCTGTGGAGGTAGCAGGACTTATATCGCTATGGAAGTCGAGTTACACACACGCCATTTTAGGATAGTATGGCCGCCATTTTGGTTCGCGGAGTTGCGCAAATAAAGTTTCCATACCCGAGTATGTGTGACAAAGTGGACCAGAAGAGTAGCCATACTATCACACATAAATTCATAATAACATACTGACACTAAATAAAATATAGTTAAAGGTTTAGAACGCCACACATAGCTTAGTTAGCCCTGCATACATCTGTCTGTATCATGTTTAGTACCGTTCCGTTCCGTTTCTTATGCGTAGTATTCCGGTCATTGCGAATATTTCACAATATACACGGCTCGACAGTTATGGACATAATCCATATTCCAGGGACAGTTTCTGTTGAAAGAATGTAACAAAGGAATCTAGATGAAACCAGTTCTTATCACTGCTGACGCCGAAACCACCAAACAAAGGACTCTTAAAGTTCACTCCCCTGGACCTAGCCAAACCAGGTGTATCATCTTACCCCCCAATCACAGCTGACCTGACATACGACCTCTGACCAATGAGAACGGCCTTTGACCTCCCCTTTCTGACCCTATAAAGATAGGCGACCCAGAGCAGCCAAAGTCTCTTCGGCACATCTACCTTTCCCTGACTGTCTACCGGACTATAGTTCAGCCCTGAACGATAGTGAGCTCTGACCGGACTGCGCTTCGCATATTTAATGAGATGGGTAACGGTTGCATTAACGGTATTTATCCTTATTGTATTGATTGGCTGATTGTGTCTTGTATCTGTATTCTTTCCCCTTAGCAGAGCCTGTTTAGTATTCATTGTTAGCATATTGTATCACTTGTTAAACCTGTATTTTCTATTCCTGTAACCCCCCTTTTGTCCATTAGGGACTTAAATACAACCTCTTTACGGAGTTCTTATCTCCTTACTTCTATACTGTGGTTTGTGTCTGTTATTCGCATTTAGCGATAAAGGTATATTACGGACACTGTCCATAAAGGTATATTCGCAGATTAGAGACAAAGTACTGCGAAGGAATCTCTGATTAAGGTATTGGTTCTTGGTGTACATAATACAATAAAAGGTACGCTACGCTGCGCTACGCTTTGTTTGCACGTAGTTAGGTATAAAGGGTACGTTGGTTGCGGACTTATTACGTAACCAACGCTTTTCACTTATTGTCTCTCTGGTCATATTATATCGCCATTAACAATTGAGGGCTCGTCCGTCCGCTCCACATTCCAGAACTCAGTACCAGGCGTGCGACCTGACCTATACCAGCAAAAGGGTGGAAGTATTTATTGTTTCCATTGCTGGATAGGCCGGGTCCGCGGCGGTGCGGGGTTTGGGAAGTGCTAGCGCTGAACCCGGAGTACAATAAGTGAAAGCCACGTGTTTTAAAGCATATATTAAGTGTTTAGTAAACTGTACTTCTGCCTGCCACAAGTAGTTTAACGGGGTATAGTGTTTTGAGTTGCTTGTTCATTACAGTATATGTACCACGTGCGATAAGGTTCGCACACGTGGAGTCTGTGTTTATTATAGTACATAGAGGATCCCCTCTGTGCAAAACTATAACTTTTATTGTTAGTTACTGCAAAACCAGAGACTCCGCCACGTGGCGACAAGCCCTGGGCCTTTTGCAGTAACGTAAAGCGTCTATCGTATATTACGCAAGGTGCGCGCGCACGTGCCCATATCGGGAAAGTTTCGCATCTTTGTACGTGATTTACGGATTAAGTGCGGGATTTATTTCGCATCTTGATACGTAACTTTCGGACGGAGTTAAGGGATTTATTCCACATTTAGGCGCAATTACTGCGTATAGCGAAACCCAAGCGCAACCTTGCAAATACACTATAGAACACGTGGGTGGCCGATTCATCGGCGGCCTGTGAGCAACGCACGTACACACGTGGCTGTTCATTGGTACTGCACATGCAGCACACATAGGAACTCAAAGGTGAACAGTATTGAACCACTAGCCTTATTTAAAACAGTATAGTAATATACTGTGGATGGGGCGGTGATTTAATAAAGAGAAAATAAGTTTTTTTTTCTTTTGTTCATTTTCTCATAAGCAAGCAACTCAAGCATTATTTTAATAGATTCCTATAGCGTATTATAAGGGATTTATAACTGCATAAGTATCTAGTGAAAAGCTACCAGCCTGGGAAGATTTTCTGTACAGAAATATTTCAAATATATGCATAAGACCAAGGTGTAACCAGCGCCCAGTGTGAAAAATAACTGAGGCGAACGGGTGTGTGACGGCACGACTCAAGCGCAGTGTAGTCCAGTGTAGGACAGTCCAGTTAGGACAGGGTTCACGTGACGACGTGCCCATAGGAACTGCCCCTTCAGTGGAACTAAATTCCGCTAGGAGGGTACAAGAAGATACATCGGAACCCAGTTGTTTCCGATTAGCTACTTTAGAAATCCAGTTTTTGGGGGTATAGGAAAACAAGTTTGTTATACCCTGGAAAAATTGTGCCGCACCAAGCAAGTTGGCTAGAAGTTCGCTGCTAGTTGAAAGACTTGGTGATTGAGTATCGTACCTCGTATCCTTCGCACCTGCTTGACTGTGGGATGTTCTAGGAAGCTGTAGAAGTGAGTGTTTGGGGAGCTCTCAGACAATTAATAACCCACCGATATCTATTAAGCTGTGAACGTTTATTCCTGTAATTATGGGTAATAACGGGTCACGCTGTGATAACGTGCATGTTAGGGAGGAAGCAAGCCGGCCAAAAGGATCGGCTGCTTTTATTATGTGCTGTAAGCACGGTGAACTCGCAGTTGTTTACCAAAATAAATGGAGAAAAATGACACAAGGCAGCAAGTTAGAATTTCCCAGTGTTGGTAGCTTCGATCCAGAAATCTTATCAGCAGTAAAAGATGAAATATGCCTACTCTCCAGTCGTAAGGAGAGAGTGAAGCATATAGATATTCTTAAATTGTGGCAGAAGGAAGGACAGGAACAATGGGGAACCAGAGGTCTGGCAATACTTGACGCAATCAGCCACAATAAAAATGCAACCGCTGCCACAATAGAATCAGCTCCCCCACCCCCATATGTGCCGAAGGGGTTAATGACTCATAAGAAAGACATGAGTAATAATGTATCCATTGCTAACTTGTACCCTGTTTTTACCCCCTATAAGCAAGATACAGATCCAGAAGGGAGATGCCTGACATCAGCCATCCCTTGCGAAGCTAGCAGAAAGGAGAGAGAGGCTGAGACAGCCCAAGCTGCTGCTGCCATTCTGGTCGAGGAGATGGCTGATGCCAGGTACACGATTGGAGACACAGGTAAGTACACACAACACAACACAGAGATAGTTGCTCATGGGATGTTGTCCAATGGTGCAGGGGGGATACAGATCCACCCTCTGCACACAGTGGAACCTCCTTGTGGACGGGGAGACGGGGATGAGGTAATGCCTGTAAAGGATAGTGACATGCACAATACATGGACACGATTGGAACGTCATTCAATCATCAAAAATTTCCCTGACCCCATTAAAGATCTGGCAAAGTGTCAGAAATTTGTAAGGGAGCGAGGAAATTCAGATGAGCCCACCAATAAGGATTGGCGATACATGTTGAGAGCTTGCCTCCCTTCACACATAGATGTCCAGAAGTTCATTCGAGACAGTGGTGTGGAGGGCGATAAGATTTTAACTGAACAGGGCAACCAGGAAAATATACGCCTAATAAATATACAATTGGGTGTATATTTCCCAGCGACAGTTGAAAATACCCTAGGGTTCACCATCACACAGAAAGATGGTGAGTCCACCAGCGGATATTTCAACCGTGCTTTACAGGCGTTGCCAAAACACTCTGGTATCCCCAGCCCCAGGGACAACATACATCTTAAGGGAGGGATTGTCTCTGTGCTGATACAAGGTCTTAGGGAAAATCTGAGAACCAACATAGAAACCATTCACCCCAACTGCAGACAGATGTCAATACACACTTTAAAGAAATCTGCTGTTGATCTGGACAAACGATTTATGACAGAAAGACAAAACCAAATAGTATGTTTCAAATGTGGAAACAATGGACACATAGCCAGACATTGCAGGGTAAGTAACCATAGAAAACATAACACATATGTAAGTAACTGGGAGACACAATGGGAGAAGACAGGTAGGTCTCAACACATAGCCATAGCCCCACCTAGTAGCCAACGCCGCCCTAAGCATGACACATATATGCAAACAGGGAGTAGGACACACATACACCCCACATCCAGGTAACATAAGACAATATCTGAGGGAGGAGCCTCAGATATGGGTAAGTGGAATAGTTTAAATATAAAGTTCTTTTTGTATCAAACCCGTTAACAACATTCCCTCCTGGTCTAGGTTGTGCCAAGCAATTAGTAGCAGCAATTGGGGTAACAGGAAAAATACAGCATTACCCACTGACGAAACCAGCAGATGTTACAAGCGGGCCTCTGCATACCAAACTCTCTTTTCTGTTGGCTGCAGCGGCCCCGACTAACCTCCTGGGTAGAGATTTACTATGTAAAATGGGATGTGTCATCTATTGCACCCCTGATGGGGTATTTCTGGACACTCCTAGAAATCTTACACAAGAAGTGCAAGATATGCTGGACAGTCCTCAGAGGCTAATGTTGTATTCCACTGTTATAGAGTCAAATCCATCTAAGGTAGCTAAAAACTATAGCACAAATACCGAGTTCCCTTTGAACTAAAGATGGGAAGGACACAGGATCAATGGCAACCATAGCTTCAATAGAAACCCCGTTAAAAACAGAAAGTATAGCGCCCCAAAGTACAGCTTCACCATTCGAAATCTGAGGTTGAGCTGGAAAAATACCCAGTGAAATAACAAGGTTCCCAAAAGAGAACTTTTAGCTAAATACCCCTAGACACAGCCCATAGTCACAACCACACTGGGAAACAGAAAGAAAGGGAGGGCTTACAAATCAGAACAGGAGTTGAAAAGGGTAAGAACCAAATAGTTGAGAGCCAATTCCCCCATAGTGCTAAATCCTGGTGTCATCAAAATAAAAGAAAAATTTTCGGTTGAAAATAAATGTACACATTACTGTCATTAATATTTTCTACCCTTTTTGAGTTTTTCTCTCTCTTTTTCCAATTTTTTTTCTCCTTTCCCTACTTTTCTGTTCCAGAAACCTCAGAAAGCCACCAAGCCCCTCCCCCGGGTCTTGCAAGATCGCACACTGTCCTTACGGCCCACAAATGGGTAAATACCAATACAATGGGTTAATGATCTATTGTTATGTCCTTTCCTCATCCACAGCACCAGCAGTTGGCGATAGACAACTTCTGGTGTATCCTCCTGAGGCAGGACATAAGGTATCTCAGGACGGATTGCGGTTGCGCCTGAACAAGGGGGGGAGGGGGAGGGAAATCTGGGACACATTAGTAACCATAAACCCACAAATCATAGAAAAATAGTTCGAAAAATCTGTCGCACTCCCAGCAGAGAAAAATACCCATTGTGAATATGCGATACCCCATAAAGCGAGTAGTCACAATATATTATTCAGTAAATCTTGAACAAAGTCCCAGTAACTTTAAGCATTGCTCCTAATGTTACCCAGGGCAACCACAGCCACCATCTTGTGAAAAGCAGTCCAAGTAATGCACAAAGCATTCCCCTTCTACAAAGAATGAAAAGGGTTGTAAAACGCATTTACATATAAATAGGTACAATCGCAAAACCCATGTCTTCACAGACAAATGTGGATAGTAAAGAAGAAGAAACAGGCCTGATTACAGCCTTTTGCCATGGGTAAAACTGACACAAGGGACCATGTGATTTCGAATATTAGACCTGCTGAGGGGGCGACAGATATAGTGACGTAAGAAACCTGGCGATGCCAGCCTGACCAATGTCGTACTGCAGTGTACAATTAAACCCTATTACTTAAGCACTTCATACTTGTCTACACAGTGTAGTTGCCATAGCACTACCGGTATAAACTGTTTATGCTCCTCATCTTGGCCCTTATTCTGATCGGTGCGGATATTCCCGCATTCTTACGGTGCGGTCCGCACGCCACGGTGTTTTGCCGCGTGCGGCCATCGTCCGTAGAAACGCCCACGTGTCCTCCGCATTCGGACGGACTCACTCTTTAAGAACAGGGCGTGTTTACGGACGACATACAAACCATGCGTGTGCGGGAGAAACACTCCGATTCTGCACGGTATTACTGAGTATTACAGAGTATGCTCGGAAATACCGCATCCGAACGGGAGCCAAGCGGTGCTACCGCCCGTAAGCGGAGTATTTACGCCAAACAACCCACTATTATGTCAATTCTGCAATACATCACATGACCCACTTATTCAATTACCTATCCTCATAAAAAACAGCTTATTTGGAATTGGAATCAATTAGATGCCAATATATCCTTACAAGCATGCCTAACACATGCATTGCACACATTAACCCTTACAGCAATTGAAGCAGCAATGGTTTCAATTAAAGCACTGACAAGCGGCCTATTAGTGAGTAATGAGTAAAGGAGTAGATTCTATTGGGTTCAGGTGTTAATGGTTGTAGTCATTAGGCGTACGTTCGCCTACCGCATGAACGAGTGGTGTCCGCAAAGCAATAGTACACTTGTGGACACCGCACATTTCTGCCCTTTTTGATCGCGTGCATTCGGAGTGGTTTCCGAATGTACGCCCCCCAACATAAGTGTACTCCCCCGTGTCCGCCCATGTTTCCGCCCCGTTTTGCCCACTTTGAAACTACGCCCATGTGTCATTCCGCATGACGCCCATAATACGCCCCTATTTCCCGAATGATAGCGGTGAACAGTTCTGGACGGGATCTGGCCGAACTGGTACCGAGTCAAGGCGTGGCACATGCGCGTTGCGTTCTCCACGCATGCGCAGACGCCGTAAAGACGCGATCCGAAAGTATGCGGTAAAGTCCGCGTCAATCAGAATAAGGGCCATAGTCTGGACACTCCTAAAATTCTGCCTAAACATGAGAAAAATATTCATCAGCCAAGTTCACTAAATGGGAACTTGCATTGATGTTACCAGTAAAATGGGTAATATTGTAAACCCAGCAACACTCTTACCAGGTGTGCCCGCCAAGGCACAAAGGGTGGATTGGTGCTGAGGTTGCTGGAATGGTGGAATTTAGTGGGAGCCGAGACGAATATGATTGCATGACATGTTCGAATCAGACCTTTTGCAGCATGCCCCCAAAGGGTGGTAACAACCCATTGGAAGAGGTAATTCATTTTTTTTTTCTCTCCCTCGTTCTTTCCACAACACCGAGAGGAAAAAAAATTGTACACTGGCTATACCGTAATAGATGGAAAAGGCATAGTAGAGGCTGAACCCATTGGACGTCTCACTCAGCAACAGCAGTCTCATTAGTAGTACTGCGAGCTGAGAGAGAAAAACAGCCAATATTCATGCCGACTCCAAGTATGTTTGTTGGGGTAATACAGAAGATCTTAGGCCCTATGGCGCCTCAGATGTTTTGTTTCAGTAGCTGGCACTCCAGTGGCGCAAGCGTTGTAAGTTTAAAAGATTTCTGACAGTCACACAGCTGCCGGAGTGGCTGTTATCAAGTGTAAAGCCCACATCTTCGATGAGGATTCAGTGTCACTTGATAATGAACATGCTGGCAAGGCAGCTGGGTGAGCCATGCGCTCTGCGGATAATGTTTGTGTTCCCCCTGTAAATGTCAGTATATTCACATAGAAATACAAGATTTGTGTCCCCTGCAGGAGAAGCAGTCTGGAAGGAGAAGGGATGTGGACAGGAATAGAAAGATGGACAAGGAAAACCAGTGACTCTGAGAACATGCCAAACTGTCAGGACAGAGATAGCCCATGGCCTGACTTGTCTTGACAGGGAAGGTAGGTGGAAAAATTAGTCCGAAATTATAGTGTGCCCACAGACAGGTAAGACGACAGGATCATGCCTTACTTGTCTGGGGGAAAGAAACTGCAACGGCTGTTCCCACAGAGCCATCTCCACATCCCTCCTCCAGCAGGATCCTCTGCAGGTAATACAAAATTGGCTTTGTACAGTCCACTCTAGAAGCATTTAAGTTATTTATTTTTTTATATATATATATATATATATATATATATATATATATATATATATATGTTGACGTTTGTGTGTATAGATATGGCAGCCCAGAAGCACCCTTGAGTATGCAAATATATATATGAAAGGTTTAAGTCATGTGTGAACCTTCAGGGACTGATGGTACACCCCATAATCTCTTTTTGTAGTAGTAGAATCACTCTCAGAACTCCACCTCATTTGTCCCCATCGAAACATTGCTTGGCGGGCAGCCACAGGTTAGGGTAATCCCACAAGGAGATCCTAGACCACAAATGCAAGTGATGTATCCACACCTGGAAAACTGCAGCAAAAGGACTTTGTTGACACCTGTTGTGAACTGTCATAACCATGAACCAGGAGATGTTGTTGTTTCCCCTGCTTTGCCATATACAGGTTGCTTGATAGACCTTTGGAAAGAACCACCCCAAATCTTGTTGACCAGCACTACCTCAATAACAAAGTCGCAGAGAGAGAGATTCGGGTACGTACGTCCTACTGCCAAAGGAACAGAAAGCCAGAAGGTCCTGACACTCGAGGGCGAAAGAAAGAAATCGCTAAGAGGCACCATTTCGGGAGGACTGGAGAGCAGCTAAGGTCAAGCAACCTGTACAAGCTACAAAAGGGACTGTGACACACCCCACTGGTAACAGGTTGGAAGGATCACTAACAAAAAAAAATCTTTTCCTTTCTCAGTTTTCTCTATTGTTGTGGGTCCTATTCTTGTCTCCCCCCCCACTATCCGTTCTTATCTTCAAAATCAAGGATACCGCCGCCGCAGTGCTGCCAGGCATTGGACGGACGATACAGAGTTCTGAGAGTGTGTTACCCGTCCCAGTTTAGGTCAAGGTAGAATCTATAAACCTGACACATTACCCAGGACCGGATGTTTGATGGTGATAATACCATCATACTTAAAAGCATACCAAAAAGAGAAACAACAAAGAGTTCAAGGGTCTGTTGTCACAAACAATACCTACCAAAGGATGCCATATCTGAAAAACGTGTATATGTCGTAACCTCCCTTGTTTTTATTTTTATCCCAAAATTGTACATTATCCTTCGTGACCCTGAGTAGATTGTTCGATAAATGCGGCCCATCGTTTATCCGTGATCCTGGATCGGCCAAGAGCAGATGGTTTACTCCCCTTATATGTTTATTTCATGGGTCCCAATTTCTTTGTTAGGATTATGAATTTCTGTATTGTCGTGTAAAATGTTTTTTTATGTAACAGTTTTATATTTACTGTTAAAGGGTGGACTATGGAAGTCGAGTTACACACACGCCATTTTAGGATAGTATGGCCGCCATTTTGGTTCGCGGAGTTGCGCAAATAAAGTTTCCATACCCGAGTATGTGTGACAAAGTGGACCAGAAGAGTAGCCATACTATCACACATAAATTCATAATAACATACTGACACTAAATAAAATATAGTTAAAGGTTTAGAACGCCACACATAGCTTAGTTAGCCCTGCATACATCTGTCTGTATCATGTTTAGTACCGTTCCGTTCCGTTTCTTATGCGTAGTATTCCGGTCATTGCGAATATTTCACAATATACACGGCTCGACAGTTATGGACATAATCCATATTCCAGGGACAGTTTCTGTTGAAAGAATGTAACAAAGGAATCTAGATGAAACCAGTTCTTATCACTGCTGACGCCGAAACCACCAAACAAAGGACTCTTAAAGTTCACTCCCCTGGACCTAGCCAAACCAGGTGTATCATCTTACCCCCCAATCACAGCTGACCTGACATACGACCTCTGACCAATGAGAACGGCCTTTGACCTCCCCTTTCTGACCCTATAAAGATAGGCGACCCAGAGCAGCCAAAGTCTCTTCGGCACATCTACCTTTCCCTGACTGTCTACCGGACTATAGTTCAGCCCTGAACGATAGTGAGCTCTGACCGGACTGCGCTTCGCATATTTAATGAGACGGGTAACGGTTGCATTAACGGTATTTATCCTTATTGTATTGATTGGCTGATTGTGTCTTGTATCTGTATTCTTTCCCCTTAGCAGAGCCTGTTTAGTATTCATTGTTAGCATATTGTATCACTTGTTAAACCTGTATTTTCTATTCCTGTAACCCCCCTTTTGTCCATTAGGGACTTAAATACAACCTCTTTATGGAGTTCTTATCTCCTTACTTCTATACTGTGGTTTGTGTCTGTTATTCGCATTTAGCGATAAAGGTATATTACGGACACTGTCCATAAAGGTATATTCGCAGATTAGAGACAAAGTACTGCGAAGGAATCTCTGATTAAGGTATTGGTTCTTGGTGTACATAATACAATAAAAGGTACGCTACGCTGCGCTACGCTTTGTTCGCACGTAGTTAGGTATAAAGGGTACGTTGGTTGCGGACTTATTACGTAACCAACGCTTTTCACTTATTGTCTCTCTGGTCATATTATATCGCCATTAACATCGCGTATACCTGTGGAGGTAGCAGGACTTATATCGCGTATACCTGTGGAGGTAGCAGGACTTATATTGCGTATACCTGTGGAGGTAGCAGGACTTATATCGCGTATACCTGTGGAGGTAGCAGGACTTATATCGCGTATACCTGTGGAGGTAGCAGGACTTTTATCGCGTATACCTGTGGAGGTAGCAGGACATATATCGCGTATACCTGTGGAGGTAGCAGGACTTATATCGCGTATACCTGTGGAGGTAGCAGGACTTATATCGCGTATACCTGTGGAGGTAGCAGGACATATATCGCGTATACCTGTGGAGGTAGCAGGACATATATCGCGAATACCTGTGGAGGTAGCAGGACATATATCGCGAATACCTGTGGAGGTAGCAGGACTTATATCGCGTATACCTGTGGAGGTAGCAGGACATATATCGCGTATACCTGTGGAGGTAGCAGGACATATATCGCGTATACCTGTGGAGGTAGCAGGACTTATATCGCGTATACCTGTGGAGGTAGCAGGACATATATCGCGTATACCTGTGGAGGTAGCAGGACATATATCGCGTATACCTGTGGAGGTAGCAGGACTTATATCGCGTATACCTGTGGAGGTAGCAGGACATATATATCGCGTATACCTGTGGAGGTAGCAGGACTTATATCGCGTATGCCTGTGGAGGTAGCAGGACTTATATCGCGTATGCCTGTGGAGGTAGCAGGACTTATGTCGCGTATGCCTGTGGAGGTAGCAGGACTTATATTGCGTATGCCTGTGGAGGTAGCATGACTTATGTCGCGTATGCCTGTGGAGGTAGCAGGACTTATATCGCGTATACCTGTGGAGGTAGCAGGACTTATATCGCGTATACCTGTGGAGGTAGCAGGACTTATATCGCGTATACCTGTGGAGGTAGCAGGACTTATATCGCGTATACCTGTGGAGGTAGCAGGACATATATCGCGTATACCTGTGGAGGTAGCAGGACTTACATCGCGTATGCCTGTGTTGGTAGCAGGACTTATATCGCGTATGCCTATGGAGGTAGCAGGACTTATATCGCGTATGCCTGTGGAGGTAGCAGGACTTATATCGCGTATGCCTGTGGAGGTAGCAGGACTTATATCGTGTATGCCTGTGGAGGTAGCAGGACTTATATCGCGTATACCTGTTGAGGTAACAGGACTTATATCGTGTATGCCTGTGGAGGTAGCAGGACATATATCGCGTATACCTGTGGAGGTAGCAGGACTTATATCGCGTATACCTGTGGAGGTAGCAGGACTTAAATCGCGTATACCTGTGGAGGTAGCAGGACTTAAATCGCGTATGCCTGTGGAGGTAGCATGACTTATGTCGCGTATGCCTGTGGAGGTAGCAGGACTTATATTGCGTATACCTGTGGAGGTAGCAGGACTTATATCGCGTATACCTGTGGAGGTAGCAGGACTTATGTCGCGTATGCCTGTGGATGTAGCAGGACTGATATCGCGTATACCTGTGGAGGTAGCAGGACTTATATCGCGTATACCTGTGGAGGTAGCAGGACATATACCGCGTATACCTGTGGAGGTAGCAGGACTTATATCGCGTATACCTGTGGAGGTAGCAGGACTTATATCGCGTATACCTGTGGAGGTAGCAGGACATATATCGCGTATACCTGTGGAGGTAGCAGGACTTACATCGCGTATGCCTGTGGAGGTAGCAGGACTTATATCGCGTATACCTGTGGAGGTAGCAGGACATATATCGCGTATACCTGTGGAGGTAGCAGGACTTACATCGCGTATGCCTGTGTTGGTAGCAGGACTTATATCGCGTATGCCTATGGAGGTAGCAGGACTTATATCGCGTATGCCTGTGGAGGTAGCAGGACTTATATCGCGTATACCTGTGGAGGTAGCAGGACTTATATCGCGTATACCTGTGGAGGTAGCAGGACATATGTATCGCGTATACCTGTGGAGGTAGCAGGATATATATATCGCGTATACCTGTGGAGGTAGCAGGACATATATTGCGTATACCTGTGGAGGTAGCAGGACTTTTATCGCGTATACCTGTGGAGGTAGCAGGACTTATATCGCGTATACCTGTGGAGGTAGCAGGACATTAATATAAAGAAGAGAGAGTAGCTTGTCTTATGGTGGTGCACCATTTATAATCATGAGACAGGTAATCTGGCAATTAATCACATTAGAGTCCTGAAAAGGACTAGTAAGTACAGTCACAATAAGTGATAATAATAATAGATATGGTGAGAGGAACGTCCGCACGGCCTGGTCAGCCGGCGTACGCTTCGCAGGTCTTCTTGAAGAAGACCTGCGAAGCGTACGCCGGCTGACCAGGCCGTGCGGACGTTCCTCTCACCATATCTATTATTATTATCACTTATTGTGACTGTACTTACTAGTCCTTTTCAGGACTCTAATGTGATTAATTGCCAGATTACCTATCACCCCAGCTAACTGCTGTGTGCGATACCAGCGGCGCTGGGTGAAAAGGTGGATGCGCGCTGAGCCAGCGGCACATGAACTCGTCCCCCAGGGAGAGTCTGTGACTAGCGGCAGCGGCAACACCTGATAGAGACGCTGGTTCCATAACAGTGATATTCCGTATGCACGCCTAAGTGTAGTATATAGAAATTGCATTGATTAGGCACATAGCCATTGTGCAAATTATCTGTAATAGAGCTGCCTGTTGCTGTGCTGGAAACCGTGCATTTATCCTTTCCTGATAAGGATACTTACCCCTTACACCTTAATAATTACAAGAGAATTTGCATGTTCACTGCGTACAGTTCGCAATTATTATCTGAAAAACACAGTCCCCTCTTAGACCTAATTGGCTATCTGAGGGGTCATTATATAAGTGTGTCAGATTAACCCCTTCCCGACATTTGACGTACATTTACGTCATGGCCGGGAAGCACTTCCCGACACATGGCGTAAATGTACGTCATGGCTTTAAACTGTCACCGCGTCTATAGACGCGGTGACAGTTTCAACATGTCTGCTGTCCCTGACAGCAGACATGTCCGTGCATGCCCCGGGGGGGCTGCGATGCCGCCCCCCCGTCGGCGATCGCTGTGATTGGCTGTTCAGTGTGAACAGCCATTCACAGCGTTTTCCTGTGTCACCGGCGAATAACGTTCGCCGGTGACACGGGATCAGAGGTGATTGGTGCTGTAAAGTACAGCACCAATCACCGCGGGGTGTAAGGGTGACACTGGTGTCACCCCACCTCACCCCGCCCGCCCCCAAAGGCCGTGATTGGTCCGTCGGACCGACGGACCAATCACAGCCAAGGAGGGGGATTTAAACTAACGGTGACTGCACTGCAGACGCCATTCCGGTCTGGAAAGCGTGCAGTGCGGTCACCGTACCCCCCTGCCGCCATACTGACCAGAACCTTGCTGCCTGCAATACTTACTTGATCGCTGCTGATTGATTACTGGATCCTGTTCAATAATTGTGCCTGTGAAATTGTGCTGCTGCACTGTATTAGCTAGATAGATAGAGAGATAGAGAGATAGATAGAGAGATAGATAGAGAGATAGATAGAGAGATAGATAGAGAGAGATAGAGAGAGATAGAGAGAGATAGAGAGAGATAGAGAGAGATAGAGAGAGAGATAGTGTCAGAGAGTGCTATATTTTGTGCTGCTGCAGTGTGATATAGTTATAGATAGAGAGAGAGAGATAGAGAGAGAGAGATAGAGAGAGAGGCCTACTGACAGAGTGCTATATTTTGTGCTGCTGCAGTGTGATAGTTATAGAGAGATAGAGAGAGAGAGATAGAGAGAGATAGTGACAGATTGTGCTATATATTTTTTATATAACTGACTGCTGCCCCCTCCTTTTGTGCTGATCAGTATAAATTAACTGATCAGTAACTTTTTGGGGGCGCAGGGTTTTTTTTATATATAGATATACCTGTGAGTGCTGCTGCTGCAGTGTCATAGAGTGTTAGATAGTGTTAGATAGTGAGAGATAGAGAGATAGAGAGAGATAGTGATAGAGAGTGCTAAATTTTGTGTCTGCTGTCCCCGCCTTTTGTGCTGATCACTATATCTGAGGTGATCAGCAACTTTTTTGGGGGTACAGAGGTTTTTTTTTTTTTATATATACCTGTCAGTTGCACCAAAGGTTGTGCACCTGCTGCACCTCACTGGTAATCAGTGTCGCATCACTGATCACCTTTTTTTTTTGTGTGTGTGCTGTGGGGTATTTTTTTAATTTTTTTTTTTACACACACTGTGATTTTGTGGGTGTCCTGTGGCCGCTGTGCGCTGATCAGTGACGTACATCACTGATCATCTTTTTCGGCACAGGGTTGATCTATTTTTTTTTTTTTTTTGATCAAATTCCTGTTGCCTTTGAGCGCTGTTCAGTGACAGACGTTACTGACCAACATCTGTGCTCAATTTTTGGCGCAGGACCTTTTTTTTTTTTAACCCCTTCCTTTTTTTTTTTTTTAACCCCTTCATTTTTTTTTTTTTTTAACCCCTTCATTTTTTTTTTTTTTATTGGTATAAAGCATTTTTTTTTTTTTTCTGCACCACATACACACTACACACTACATACCCCCCGGATTGAAATAAAGTTTGTGCCCCCCCCTACACTATACACGTGTTGAAACATTTCACTACCGGTAACACAAAAATAAAAATGGCATCCCAAATGTCCTCCCAAATGTCCTCCCAAATGTCCTCCCAATCATCCAGGAGAATGTATTCAGTGGAGGAGGCATATGCCATGCTTGCTTCGGACTCTGACACAGGCAGTGATGCAAGCGGGGAATTTGAAGGATTTGCCTTAAGCTCCTCTTCCTCCTCTGCTGATGAGGGACCCCCTCAAAGACGCCCCCGTAGATCAGCTGAGATTCCCCCCCCAATAATTGATCTAGTATGGACCCCACCACCAGACAATTTTGAGCCCCAGGTTCCTGAGTTTTTGGGCATGCCAGGAATCCAATTTGATTCCACAGGTCTCAGAGAAATTGACTTTTTCAAATTATTTTTCTCTGATGATTTTATAAATTTAATGGTGGACCAAACTAATTTATATGCCCAGCAGTTTATTGCTCAAAACCCCACGTCATCATTTGCTAGGTGGACCCCTGTAGATGCAGTAGAGATGATGACGTTTTGGGGTCTGGTGTTTCATATGGGCATAGTAAAAAAGCCAGAAATTAGGCAATATTGGAGTACAGATGTTCTGTACAGTACTCCATTTTACCGTATGGCCATGCCCCGGACTCGATTTGAGACAATTCTTAAATTCATACATTACACCGATAATGCACAGTGCCCACCCAGAGATGATCCCACCTTTGACCGGCTATTCAAAGTCAGGCCGGTCATTGATCATTTCAGTGCCAAATTTGAAGAGGTGTACATCCCTGAAAAATTTATTTGTATCGACGAGTCCCTTATACATTTTAAAGGAAGGGTTAAATTCCGCCAGTACCTTCCCAATAAGAGGGCAAGGTATGGCATAAAAATGTATAAGCTGTGTGAAAGCACCTCAGGGTACACTCACAGGTTTAGGGTATATGAAGGGAAGGATTCAAGAATTGAACCGCCAGAATGCCCCCCCTCCCTCGTAGGTGTTAGTGGGAAAATTGTCTGGGATTTAGTGCACCCCTTCCTGGATAAAGGTTATCACCTCTATGTGGATAACTATTACACTAGCATCCCCCTGTTTAAGGCCCTTGGTTCAAGAGGTACAGCAGCTTGCGGTACTGTGCGCAAGAACCAAAGAGGCCTCCCAAAAACGCACATTGCCCAAGTAATGAGAAGGGGTGAAAGCAGGGGAATATGCAACGAAAATATGTTGTTGGTCAAATATAAGGACAAGAGGGATGTCCTTATACTGACAACAATTCACGGAGACAGTACCACCTCCGTCCCTGTACGAGGTGCTAGTACCCACACCTCCAAACCTAATTGTATCCTGGATTACAATAGGTACATGGGCGGAGTGGATCTTTCAGATCAGGTACTGAAGCCGTACAGTGCCCTGCGGAAAACAAAAATCTGGTACAAGAAGGTGGCCGTGTATATCATCCAGATGGCACTGTATAACGCTTACGTGCTATTCCGTTCTACCGGCCAGAGGGGGACATTTATGCACTTTCAAGAGGAAGTCATAAAGGGCCTAATATTTGGGAACCAGCAGGCAGAGGGCCCCAGTACTTCTAGTACTGGCCCCCGTATTGTACCAGGGCAGCATTTTCCTGATGAAATCCCCTCCACTGGAAAAAAGGGCAGGACACAAAAAAGGTGCAAAGTTTGCTATAAAAAGGGAATAAGAAAGCAAACTATTTTCCAGTGTGACACTTGCCCCGACAAACCCGGCCTATGTATAAAGGAGTGTTTTAAATTATACCACACATCTATGGAATATTAGGTTCATAATTTCACCGTGCTTCGGGGGTCTTGCTAATGCCACATAGCACCCACCATTCATTCCACCAGAATCTGAGCCGCAAAATCCAAAAATCACTCCTTCCCTTCTGAGTCCTGCCATGCACCCAACTGGTATTTTTTGGTCACATGTGAGGCATTGCCGTACTTGGGAGAAATTGGGGCACAGATTTTGGGGTGCTTTTTCTCCTTCATTCCTTGTGAAATTGAAAAATTTTGAGCCAGAACTGCATTTTTGTGTAAAAAAATGTAATTTTTCATGTTCACTGCCCACTTGTATCAAAATTGGTGAAACCCCTGGGGGTTTGAAATGTACACTACACCCCTAGATGAATTCCCTGAGGGGTGTAGTTTGCAAAATGGGGTCACTTGTGGGGGGGTTCCACTGTATTGGTGCTTTGGGGGTCTTGCTAATGCGACATAGCACCCACCATTATTCCACCAGAATTTGTGCTGCAAAATCCAAATATCACTCCTTCCCTTCTGAGTCCTGCCACTTTTTGGTCACACATGAGGCATTGCCGTACTCGGGAGAAATTGGGGCACAGATTTTGGGGTGCTTTGTCTCCTTCATTCCTTCTGAAAATGAAAAATTTTGAGCCAGAACTGCATTTTTGTGTAAAAAAATGTAATTTTTCATTTTCACTGCCCACTTGTATCAAAATTGGTGAAACCCCTGGGGGTTTGAAATGTACACTCTACCCCTAGATGAATTCCCTGAGGGGTGTACTTCGCAAAATGGGGTGACTTGTGGGGGGGTTCCACTGTATTGGTGCAACATAGCACCCACCATTCATTCCACCAGAATCTGAGCTGCAAAATCCAAAAAATCACTCCTTCCGTTCTGAGTCCTGCCATGCACCCAACTGGTATTTTTTGGTCACATGTCAGGCATTGCCGTACTCGGGAGAAATTGGGGCACAGATTTTGGGGTGCTTTTTCTCCTTCATACCTTCTGAAAATTAAAAATTTTGAGCCAGAACTGCATTTTTGTGTAAAAAAATGTAATTTTTCATGTTCACTGCCCACTTGTATCAAAATTGGTGAAACCCCTGGGGGTTTGAAATGTACACTATACCCCTAGATGAATTCCCTGAGGGGTGTAGTTTGCAAAATGGGGTGACTTGTGGGGGGGTTCCACTGTATTGGTGCTTGGGGGGTCTTGCTAATGCGACATAGCACCCACCAAAATTCCACCAGAATCTGAGCTGCAAAATCCAAAAATCACTCCTTCCCTTCTGAGTCCTGCCATGCACCCAACTGGTATTTTTTGGTCACATGTCAGGCATTGCCGTACTCGGGAGAAATTGGGGCACAGATTTTGGGGTGCTTTTTCTCCTTCATACCTTCTGAAAATGAAAAATTTTGAGCCAGAACTGCATTTTTGTGTAAAAAAATGTAATTTTTCATGTTCACTGCCCACTTGTATCAAAATTGGTGAAACCCCTGGGGGTTTGAAATGTACACTATACCCCTAGATGAATTCCCTGAGGGGTGTAGTTTGCAAAATGGGGTGACTTGAGGGGGGGTTCCACTGTATTGGTGCTTGGGGGGTCTTGCTAATGCCACATAGCACCCACCATTCATTCCACCAGAATCTGAGCTGCAAAATCCAAAAATCACTCCTTCCCTTCTGAGTCCTGCCATGCACCCAACTGGTATTTTTTGGTCACATGTCAGGCATTGCCGTACTCGGGAGAAATTGGGGCACAGATTTTGGGGTGCTTTTTCTCCTTCATACCTTCTGAAAATGAAAAATTTTGAGCCAGAACTGCATTTTTGTGTAAAAAAATGTAATTTTTCATGTTCACTGCCCACTTGTATCAAAATTGGTGAAACCCCTGGGGGTTTGAAATGTACACTATACCCCTAGATGAATTCCCTGAGGGGTGTAGTTTGCAAAATGGGGTGACTTGTGGGGGGGTTCCACTGTATTGGTGCTTGGGGGGTCTTGCTAATGCCACATAGCACCCACCAAAATTCCACCAGAATCTGAGCTGCAAAATCCAAAAATCACTCCTTCCCTTCTGAGTCCTGCCATGCACCCAACTGGTATTTTTTGGTCACATGTCAGGCATTGCCGTACTCGGGAGAAATTGGGGCACAGATTTTGGGGTGTTTTTTCTCCTTCATACCTTCTGAAAATGAAAAATTTTGAGCCAGAACTGCATTTTTGTGTAAAAAAATGTAATTTTTCATTTTCACTGCCCACTTGTATCAAAATTGGTGAAACCCCTGGGGGTTTGAAATGTACACTATACCCCTAGATGAATTCCCTGAGGGGTGTAGTTTGCAAAATGGGGTGACTTGAGGGGGGGTTCCACTGTATTGGTGCTTGGGGGGTCTTGCTAATGCGACATAGCACCCACCAAAATTCCACCAGAATCTGAGCTGCAAAATCCACAAAATCACTCCTTCCGTTCTGAGTCCTGCCATGCACCCAACTGGTATTTTATGGTCACATGTCAGGCATTGCCGTACTCGGGAGAAATTGGGGCACAGATTTTGGGGTGCTTTTTCTCCTTCATACCTTCTGAAAATTAAAAATTTTGAGGCAGAACTGCATTTTTGTGTAAAAAAATGTAATTTTTCATGTTCACTGCCCACTTGTATCAAAATTGGTGAAACCCCTGGGGGTTTGAAATGTACACTATACCCCTAGATGAATTCCCTGAGGGGTGTACTTTGCAAAATGGGGTGACTTGTGGGGGGGTTCCACTGTATTGATGCAACATAGCACCCACCATTCATTCCACCAAAATCTGAGCCGCAAAATCCAAAAATCACTCCTTCCCTTCTGAGTCCTGCCATGCACCCAACTGGTATTTTTTGGTCACATGTGAGGCATTGCCGTACTCGGGAGAAATTGGGGCACAGATTTTGGGGTGCTTTTTCTCCTTCATACCTTCTGAAAATTAAAAATTTTGAGCCTGAACTGCATTTTTGTGTAAAAAAATGTAATTTTTCATTTTCACTGCCCACTTGTATCAAAATTGGTGAAACCCCTGGGGGTTTGAAATGTACACTATACCCCTAGATGAATTCCCTGAGGGGTGTAGTTTGCAAAATGGGGTGACTTGTGGGGGGGTTCCACTGTATTGGTGCTTGGGGGGTCTTGCTAATGCGACATAGCACCCACCAAAATTCCACCAGAATCTGAGCTGCAAAATCCAAAAATCACTCCTTCCCTTCGGAGTCCTGCCATGCACCCAACTGGTATTTTTTGGTCACATGTGAGGCATTGCCGTACTCGGGAGAAATTGGGGCACATATTTTGGGGTGCTTTTTCTCCTTCATTCCTTGTGAAAATGAAAAATTTTGAGCCAGAACTGCATTTTTGTGTAAAAAATTTAATTTTTCATTTTCAATGCCCAGTTGTACCACAATTGGTGAAACCCCTGGGGGTTTGAAATGTACACTATACCCCTAGATGAATTCCCTGAGGGGTGTAGTTTGCAAAATGGGGTCACTTGTGGGGGGGTTCCTAAATTTTAGCATCTTATGGTGCCTAGAAACCTACATGGTGCCTAAAAAATAATCTCAGAAAAAGGAGTCTCCAAAATCAAGTAGGTGCTCCTTCTATTATGAAGCCTGTGGTTTGGTCAACGTGCACACTAGGGCCACATATAGGATATTTATGAAAACAAAAGAATTGGGGGAATCAATTTTTAGTCACATTTCTCTAGTAAAATGTACTGTGTTCCTTAGAAAAATGTATTAAAATTGCAAATCTGCAAAAAAAAAGAAATTTTGAAATTTCACCTACACTTTGTTTTAATTCCTGTGAAACACCTAAAGGGTTAACAAACTTCCAAAATGCTGTTTTGAATACTGTGAGGGGTGCAGTTTTTGAAATGGCATCATTTATGGGGGTGTCTCACATACAAGTCCCTCAAAGTCACATCAGAACTGAACTGGTCCCTAAAAAAATCAGTGTTTGAAATTTTCTTGAAAATTTGAGAATTTGCTATTCATATTGTAAGCCTCCTAGTGTCCAAAAAAATGAAAAGGAAGTTGAAATAATGATGGAAATATAAAGTAGACATATGGTCTATGTTAGTTATTAACTATTTTGAGTGGTATGATTATTTGTCTCACAAGCAGAAAATTTAACATTTTGCAAATCGCTAAATTTTCCATTTTTTCACGACATTTTGGTATTTTTCACAAAAAAACACAGACTGTATCGACCCAAATTTACCACTAATTTGAAGTACAATGTGTCACGAAAAAACAATCTCAAAATCACTGGGATAAGTAAAAGCAAAAAAAAGTTATCCCCACTTAAGTGAGACATGTCAGATTTGAAAAAAATGGCTCTGTCAGGAACGCCAAAACTAGCTCTGTCAGGAAGGGGTTAATATCAATAAAGATAATTAGAGTGAGAAGCCGCACGTGCCATTTTAAACTCACATTTGTGTCTCACTTGTATTCATGTTATATGTTTGTTCGTTATATTTCGCAGAATTTTTTTAATTAAATAAAAATTAAAAGGTATATTTTATGTCTCATGATTATAAATGGTGCACCACCATAAGACAAGCTACTCTCTCTTCTTTGTATTAAAGTCTGAACTCTTTTGTCTGTGGTAGCACACCCCTGAATATCTTACTAAACTACGTATTAAAGTAAATAATAACCTACCAAGAGGGGGCCTAATCTATACAAAATAAACATTAATATACAACTCCCAGTCTTGTGCAGTGGATCACCCCCACCTAACCTACTGAGGTAGCAGGACATTTATCGCGTATACCTGTGGAAGTAGCAGGACTTATATCGCTTATACCTGTGAAGTTATGCGTGTCCCCTCGCCACACTTCGGGCTCGGTGGCTCGCTGTGCTCGCCACACTTTATAAAATCAACTCCAAGACGACGTGGATAGTGGGGGTATGAAAAGGTCAGGGACCATTTTACTTTGATTCCAATGTAAAAATCGCGTCGATCGCATCGCATGCGATTTGGTTGCATGCGATGCGATCGACGCGATTTTTGCGGCCGCGATCAATACAATCAAAATCGCGGGCGCCGTGCTAGGAAACAAGTACCCTTATATTCAGTGGTGTTGGGTGCTGGTGCATTGCCACTCTAAGCTATTATATATTTTTTTTTTTTTTTTGAATTGAAGAAGAACAATCTTTATTTTAAACGTACAATATTCCAATAAAAGATAAATATGAAGGACCATACACATGAATCATGCAGAAACTTGTAATGACACTGTGATTTTTATTACTACTGGACTTATGTTCAGTGGCAGAGGTATAAGAGAGTGAGCTGCAAATAGCAGCGAACGAAGATAAAAACTTAGCCTGTGTCCCACAAAATAGAGACATAGGTGCTGCAGGGGGGGGAAGGGGACAGATTAGGACAAAAAGGAGATAGGGAAAAGACAATGGAATAGGCAGCCCACCCCCCAGGGTATAAGCCATACTTAAGGAGGGGGGAGGACAGGGGTCAGCACACTCAGAGTCATCTCAGCAAGGATTGGAAGCAGGTTGAAGCAGCAGCGTTACGAGAGAAATAACATTTCTACAATGGAGCGGCCTAAGAGATCCAGGGAAGCCCCAGCGAGATTCCGCTTACCCGTGGATCAGCAGAAGGAGAAGAGGCCAGCAGCAGGAGGTCGGAGGTCGGCGGCAGGACGGAGACCGGAGGAAGCACCCAGAGAAGAGGCGAAGAGAAGGAGAGGCGGGGATACGGAAGACGGCGGCCAGCGTCGGCGGGGAGAGACAGCGTCGCAGGTCCCGGTAATTGCCAGCACATCCCCGCTCTACCCGACACCCAGCAGCAGCGGTCAGGAGCAAGCCGCCGCTCCCCGCAGCGCCCACACTGACTTTCGCCGCCGACGCCAGGAGCAAGGCACTGTTCACCTCATCACTCCCCCTGAAGGTGAGGCGGAGCCCGGGCGGCAGACCGAACGGCGTACAGCCACCTTCCCCCGCATCACGGCACTTACTCAGCCAGAGTCCCGGAAGCAGAAACCGGGCACCGCCCCCCCCCAGCGCCCGCACTGAGCCCCTGCATCAGCCGGAGCTCCGGCAGCAGGACACAGCCACCAGGTCCTGCAGCGCTCCCCCTGAGCCCCTGCAGCAACCGGAGCTCCGGCATCATGATACTGCCGCTGTCCCCCATAGCTCCCCTGCTGACAGAGAGCCAGAACTCCTCAGTCAGCCGGGGCCCCAATACACCACTCAGAATGTTGGGGGACAGGGAGACGGAGGCAATTATCAGCGCCAGCTCCCGTCCTCAGCCCAGCACACCAGGGACCCCCAGGCAGATTACCCTCCCCCAGGGGCAGCTTCACCCATCCCCAGCCAGCAGTCCCCAGAACTATTTACACACTGGGACCCAACCCCCCCCAGCAGCCAACTCAATAACATGCAGCAGCAACATACCCAGCTGCAGCAGCCTAGCCCTTCCCCCCGTATTCAGGTGCCCAGTCAGCAATATCTGCACACAGTGCAGGTAGGAGGGAGTGGGGGAGGTCACTTTCACAATGAACCAGCCCACCAGCCTGCCCCTTACACCAGTAACAACCAGTTGCTAGGCAACCCCCGACTGCAGCCCCCACAAAACGACTTGCAGCCAGTTATGGCTGCAGGTGAATCCGCTGAGCCCCGGCAGCAAACCCAACCCCCACAGCAGGGACACCCATACGAACAGCAGGGGCGGGTCCCCCAAGCACAGACCGCGCCCATTCCACATGGACACAACCCCAACACCTGGCCCACGCCCACGTTAACCGCGCAGCAATCCACTGAAGCCCTCGGGCGCAGCCCGGCAAATATATGGCCTCCTCCCATCCACCCGCCATGCCCACAGGGGAACCTCCCATACCCCACCCAGGCAGCAAATTACCCCCCGCAGCCAGGATTCCCCAATTACGGGCAGCAAGGGTATGGACACCTTTCGCAGCACCCAGTCCCCCAGTATCAGGTGGCCAACTACCAGGGACCACATTACCCAGCCCCAACCCATTCCGAGCCACGCTACTCTTATTCACACCAGCCCCATAACATATACCCAGGGCAGGGGTATTACCCCCAGCCATGGCAGCATTACCAGTCAGCGCAGCCATCGCTTGCCCAACAGCAGTGCGCACAGCAAGTAGTGCCACCCAGCGGGTACCCACTTCAGAGAGACACTATGACCATGGATCGACCGCCACAAAGGGAACAAGGACAAGCCACAGGACTACAACCAAGGGGGGAGGCCCAGGGGCATCTGGCTACAGGACAGACAAGCAATTCAACAGACAGCAATACCACAGTGCCAAGCACCCTTCAGACACCGGCGGGCAATCAAGATGGGCAAGAGAGTGGAGCAATAATACAGCAAAGAGAAGAGTCCCAAACACGTCACGAAGATGGAAATACAAGCGGGAGTAATGGTGAGTCAAACGCAGGGTCTTCGGACTCCGACTCTGATTCAAGTGACAATGATAGCGATGCAAACACATCTAACCAAGGCCAGGCCAAGCTCCTTAGAATGGTCAGGCAGATCAGGAATGGGAAAAAGGGCAGCCGTAAGGGACGGGAGAAGAAGAGGAAGAACAAGGAGCTAGATGCACAGGAGTCACTTACATGCGCATCCACCACAATTGACACGGGTGTACGCAGCGCAGTAGTAAAGGATATAAAAACTGGTAAATACGTGGACATCTTCGCCATGACAAAGGAGGCCAGGAAGGCAAGTGAGCTGGCAGCTACCAAAGGCCCAGGGGCGGAGGCAGCTTATAGAACATACAACAGATGGTTAAGCGGGATGTACAAATTTGCAGCATGTTACCTTAAGACCAGACCTGGGGAAAACATGAATGTTTTAAAATACATGAATATGATACATGACATGGTGGAGAACAGTAAGGCAAACACCTGGAGGGAGTACGACGAAGCCTTCCGTAGGAAACACAGCGGGAGGAAAGTGCTAACATTGGGTGCAAAGGATGTGGAAATATGGCTGGTGGTTACACAGCCCAAAGAAGAGGAACCGCCCAGCGATTGGGGGAGTCGGGCGGGGAGGCCTAGTTTACAGGAAAAACCGGGAGGAAAATGCTTCGCGTACAACAACACATACTGCACCAGGGGCCAGTACTGCAAATTCCGACACACATGCACACACTGCGGCAAAGGACACCCAGCAAAGGAATGCTACAGGAAGGCAGGAGGTCCCACCGTGCCCAAAAAGGAAGGGGAACGGCGGAATAAGTAAGGCAGCGTCTCCAATACAACTGAAAAACATGCAAAAATGGCTAGGATGGTACCACAACAAGGAAGATACAGAGTTTCTAGAAAAGGGGTTCAGAGACGGTTTTAAGTTACCCATTGAAGGAACAGTCAGAGGCGCAGTAATACCGCGTAATTTAAAATCAGCCACAGAATTCCCCCACATAGTAAGAGAAAAATTGTTTAAAGAAATAGAAGCGGGTCGCATAGCAGGCCCCTTCCAAGAACCCCCCTTACAGCAGCTAGTAGTGTCCCCCTTGGGGGTAGTACCAAAGAAGGCGCCTGGAAAATTCAGGCTAATACAGCACATGTCATACCCCGCAGGAGGGTCGGTAAATGACGCCATAGAAAAACAGCAGTGCAGCGTGGCTTACCAGTCCTTTGAGGATGCGCTCAAAATAGTGCGCAGCTGCGGGGAAGGGGCCCTCATGGGGAAGATAGACATTGAATCGGCATTCAGGCTCCTTCCACTTCATCCCCAGAGTCAAAAATTCATGGGCCTCAAATTTGAAGGCAGTTATTTCATTGACTTATGCTTACCGATGGGCTGCGCCATTTCATGCGCTTTCTTCGAAAAATTCAGCACGTTCCTGCACTGGTGTGTGGAAGCAGGAACAGGCAGCAAGACTATGGCACACTACTTGGATGACTTTCTACTGGTCGGCCAGGCTAATACCGACAGATGCGAGCAGCTGCTCAAATCCACCCAGGCACTATTCCACACATTCGGGGTACCAATAGCAACCGAAAAAACGGAAGGACCAACAACAAGGCTCTCCTACCTGGGCATTGAAATAGACACCTCAGACAAGCTATGCAGGTTACCGGAAGACAAGGTGTCCAACCTCCTGGGGCAGATTAGCGAGCACGCAAGGGCAAGGAAACTGACACTAAAGCAGCTCCAATCATTGCTGGGGTCACTAAACTTTGCCTGCAGGGTGATCCCCATGGGCAGAATCTTCTGCCGCAAACTGGAAAGGGCCACAGCGGGGGTGAAGAAGGCGCACCACTTGGTTACGTTAACGGCAGAAATTAGAGAAGACATGCTCATGTGGGAAACCTTTTTGCAAACATTCAACGGAGTACGGATCTGGCCGGCACCGTCGGTGCCCAACAAGAAGCTGCAACTATACACCGATGCAGCAGGGTCATGGGGCTTCGGAGCTTACCTAGAAGGAGAATGGTGCGCGGCGCTGTGGCCCCCTAGCTGGGCAGAGGAGGGGCTGACAAAGAACTTGCTGCTATTGGAGCTTTTCCCAATAATAGTAGCAGTGGAATTGTGGGGCAGCAGGTTAGCCAATAAGGAGATAACTTTCTGGTGTGACAACTTGGGGGTGGTGCAGTCGGTCAACAAGCAAAGTGCCTCCTCCCCGCCAGCGATTAACCTGATCAGGCACCTGGTTTTGGGTTGCCTGCAAAACAACATAAACTTCCGCGCCAAGCACGTGCCTGGGATAGACAACACAATAGCCGACGCCCTCTCCCGGGGAAAATGCAAAGCCTTTAGGGAGGAGGCACCACAGGCTCAGCTGCAAGGTCTAACCTGTCCTCCTCACTTATGGCAGATTGTGAAGACGGGGTGAACAAGATGGTGAGGGATTCACTAGCGCCGGTGACATGGAGAAACTACAATGCAGCTTGGGAAAAGTGGGAGAAGCATAGAGAAACGGCAGCAAGAGAGGGTAAGAAAAAGAGGGAGGAGAACGAATCGCTAAAGGCATTTCTGTGGGACATGTACGAAGACGGCAAATCCAGAGCGCAGGCAAGGGTGGCGCTAGCCGGCATCGCCTTCTTCTCCAAGATGTCGGGGAGAGCCGACATAACTAAGAACTTTACCATCAGCAGGATGATGAAAGGATGGGGCAGGCGAAGTCCAGCCGAACCGGACTCCAGACGGCCCATTACAGAGCCCATGTTAGAACAGCTCATGTCGGCAGCGAGCGAAGTTTGCAAGGGAGAACACGAAACAGCGCTGCTGAGGGCGGCTTTTGCAATGGCTTTTTACGGGGCTTTTAGAGTGAGCGAGCTGGTGGCCGCATCAAAGAGGTGCAAGACATCGGGCATGTTGGCAAGCAACGTATCGATTAGCGAAACAATGGTGGTCTGCAAAATTCACAGGTCCAAGACGGACCAGCAAGGGAAAGGAAAATGGGTGACGCTGAAGGAAGGAAGCAACCCAACAACATGCCCAGTCAAGCGGGTAAAAGATTTCTTGGGGCACAGAACGGGGGAGGGCACATCATTCCTAGATCATGCAGACGCAACTCCACTCACCATTTACCAGTTCAGAACATTGTTCAAGCGCTGCGTGGTAACAAGCGGCAGGAAAGAAAAGGATTATGGCACGCACTCTTTTAGAATTGGAGCAGCCACGTCGGCATCCGAAGCAGGGTGCTCAGAGAAAACTATAAAAGACATTGGCAGATGGCAATCGGCAAGTTACAAAAAGTATATACGGTCAACAAAGGAAATGTTACACAACTAACACCCATCTGAGCATCCCATAACCCAACCCAGATTACCACGGCAACAAGCAAAAAACTTCTGGACAGCGAGTAAACAGGGGATTAGGACACGGGCAGGCATCAGGGGACAGGAAACCAGATAGAGTAGGTCCCAGGGCGAGACAGGGTCACGGTTGGGTGGCGGGCTACGGTCATAGGACCTAGCGTTGGCGGAAGTACTGCGGGCCAGCCAATGGAGGGCGCCAGGCCTGGTGTCGGGGGGCAAAACGGGATCACCCACGGGTACAAGTCGCCAGTTGCGAGAAGGGGATCCCGGTCTCCCAGGCGGTTACATGATTCAGTTGATAAGGGGCTGGTGGACCGCAGTGCTATCTTTGCCACCCAAAATTAAGTAACAGAGAATTTGTAAACAAGTTAATAAATTGTGACCAATTAATTCGCCAAATTTACTTGACTCCGAATGGTTATTTCAGGTACAAGGGGAAGGTTACAAAAGGGGAAAGAATTGTGAGGAGACAAGTCACGGGGTTCAAGGTGTTGAGTGGTGAGGGGCATCAGGCGATCAGTGGTTTAAAGAGAGTGAGCTGCAAATAGCAGCGAACGAAGATAAAAACTTAGCCTGTGTCCCACAAAATAGAGACATAGGTGCTGCAGGGGGGGGGAAGGGGACAGATTAGGACAAAAAGGAGATAGGGAAAAGACAATGGAATAGGCAGCCCACCCCCCAGGGTATAAGCCATACTTAAGGAGGGGGGAGGACAGGGGTCAGCACACTCAGAGTCATCTCAGCAAGGATCCCACCCACCCATCCCAAGAAGAAGAAGGAACAACATCAAGCAACGTCAAGATGGCAAAGCAGCAGACGGAAGTAATGCGGACCAGCCATGGTATGGCGCTAGGCCTGGCGTCGGGGGCAGAAGTACTGCGGGCCAGCCAATGGAGGGCGCCAGGCCTGGTGTCGGGGGGCAAAACGGGATCACCCACGGGTACAAGTCGCCAGTTGCGAGAAGGGGATCCCGGTCTCCCAGGCGGTTACATGATTCAGTTGATAAGGGGCTGGTGGACCGCAGTGCTATCTTTGCCACCCAAAATTAAGTAACAGAGAATTTGTAAACAAGTTAATAAATTGTGACCAATTAATTCGCCAAATTTACTTGACTCCGAATGGTTATTAATAGTGGCTCACGCGCCACAGCAGCCCCTCCCCCCGCTGCCCTCGCAATGATGTCGGGCGCAGGCGCAGCTTAATGTTTTCACATCCGCCCGGCCAGCCGCGGCGCACCCCCACGTGACACACGCGGTGACGCAGGCGGCAGGCGGCTCAGTGCTCGCCCTCACATCCCACACTCTGTCCCACCTCCTCCAGCCACCGCGGCGCGTGCTGGGAGTAGTGGAGGAGGGACAGTGACAGTGAGCCACGCAGCAGCAAATGGAGTGTATGGTGGCAGGTGAAACGCCACCATCATCAGCGCCTGTGCCTTGCCCCTGTGATTCTTCCAGCCAGCCAGTGTAACTGTGAGTCTTGAGTCTGGGGACTTGATCTTGATACCTACACTAATTATATATATATATATATATATATATATATATATATATATATATATATATATATATACACATATATACATACATACGGAGCCAGCCTTACCTTTGCTGGCGAATCGCCAGCAGCATGCTGCTGGCGATCCACCAGTAACACGGCGCTCCATCTGACTGAGATGCGCGTGCGTCCCCCACGCACGTGCGTCTCAGTATACGGGCGGCGAGGCAGACGCAATACTGTCCGCCTCGCCGCTCGAGGGGGGCTGGGGGGACCTGGGGAGGCTGCGGGGGGTGCGTTCGACCGGGGCAACCGAGGGCAGCACCGTCGGAAGGGGACGCGCGCACCTCGTGCGCGCGCGTCCCCTTCCGACACACAGATGGCACGGGAGCAGGGGATGGCGATGGCGACTAAATTTTGTGGTGGTATCATCTGCTAGGGGGCATCAAAAAAAATCTTGCCTAGGGCACCAAATTGGATAAGGCCGGCTCTGTGGAAGGGGGTGTGTATTGTTTTGTTTAATTAAAAAGCGGTTACAGAGTAAGATGTACATTGATAGTGTGGAGGGTACAGTGACATTTGTGGGTGTGGGGGGGCGCGGCTGTGTGTGCATGTTGTTTAGGTGTGTGTGTGCAATAGTATAGTAGGGTGTTTCTGAGTCAGCGGCTCCACACTGGCGGAGGCCACGACACAGGAAAACAGGAGGCTGGGTAGTGATAGGGGTGTGTGGGCATAAGGGGGAATAAAGAGGAGGGTGGGACGGGGAGATAGACGGTGGTGCTATGAATTGCGGGAGGGGGGGGTCGCGGGGAATGGGGGAGTGGGTGCGGTGAATTGCAGGAGTAAGGGTGGCTGGGGATGGGGGAGTGGGTGCCGCGAATAGCGGGAGGGGGAGTTGGGGGGGTCCGCCAATCGCTCGGGGGGGGGGTGTGCAGCGAATTGCGGGAGGGTGGGTCGAGGGGGGTGGGTGCAGCGAATCGCGGGAGGGGGGGTCGCGGGGGCGGGGGGTTTGCTGCGAATCATTGGAGGGGGGGCCACGGGGGCAGGGGTTGCCGCAAATCGTGGGAGGGGGGTCGCGGGGGGGTTGTGCCGCAAATCGCTGGAGGGGGGGGTCGCGGGGGGTGCCGCGAATCGCCACAAGAAAAAATCAACAAAGAAAGGTTAACACATGTAAATGTTGACATAAGTGTGGCACTTCATTGGTGTCCATGTCGACACATGAGAATGAATATGAAAACATTCAGAAAATGGAAAATAAATCTTTAAAACCTCATGTCAACCTTTTTCATTGTCGACCATAGCCATGTCAGTGTTTTGTTTGTGCAATCCTGGGGTTGCCGCGAATCGCGGGAGGGGGGGTCGCGAATCGCGGGAGGGGGGGGGCGGGTTTTTTTTGCCGTGAATCGCGGGAGGGGGGGTTGCGGGGGGAAGAGAGTGCTGCGAATCGCGGGAGGGGGGGGGGCGGCGGCGGGGGGTGCCCACCTGGTGGCTGTGGAGTAGGTTCCTGGGCGGCATGGGGAGGCAGAGGGTGTCTGGCACTGTGGGCTCACTGGGCTGGTTCTCTGTTATTGAGTGTGTCATGTGAGTCAGAGGCTCCACCCAGCGTTATACACACACTCTCACACACACACACACACACTCACACACTTTGAGTGACAGATGTAACCAAATATATAAGAGATATCGCTCTACCCTGCTGAACTTGCCAATATATCGGGCAGTTTTCTCTTTTATGCCCTTGGTTTATTAAATCACAATTTCTCGTCAATTTATAAGCAATTTACCTCTGTCAGGTCCGCAGTGGCTATTGGTTATTATAGTGCGCTGTAATGTTTAGTTCACACTTAGTTGGCCTGATAGGTGACAAGACTTATGTTCAGTGGTAGAAGTGATTTTTGGCTGTTATTGCGCTCTCACTCTACCTCCTGAGCTTTCCAATGTATTTGGGCAGTTTCTATTTTATGCCCTTTGGTTTTAAGTCAGGTCAATGACAATTATTCGCCAGTTATAGGCAATCTATTTCTATCAGGTCAACACAAATAGCATTTTCATCTCATATACATTTCAATAATTTCTAAGCATATTTGCAACAAAGTAACGGCAGTAACGTGGGCCCTAGCGGTCCGGCACGTGTTTCTTCCTGTCTAAGCAGGCTTTGTCAAGGCTACATCGATGCCCTCCCCGCTGTCATATTTATTCCCTGTTCCCACCACTGGGGAAGCTCCTTTTCATCGTGGGTGCTATTTGCGCCTATCTGGCGCTAGTGCTGGCTTTTCCTCATCGTGAGGATACTTCCGCCTTGAGTTCGGCATGTCGCATCACGTGGGTTGCGTCTGACGTCAGGCGCGTACCCCGGCCAATCTCCGCCTTTTTTCATTAATTCAGGTTTGAGGGATGCCCTGTCCTCTGTATACTGTATAATCGTTCTGAAAGATGGCTTTCAGATAGTTGTTAATATTGTATTATTGCACCCTATATTTGTGCCTCTTAGTGTGCGCACATTGATCTTTCATGTCCTCTACTTTGAGGAAGATGTGTAGTCCTGAAGTTCAGTTGTATTCCTTTTATTTATTAATAATACTCGTTCGGGAGTTACCCCGGAACCTGTGTGCTTAATTACTGTTTTTTCTTTAATTTAAATTTCTGCATTTTGCGTACCTATTTCTTTTATCATTTATTGGCATATGATTGTTTAACAACATTGCTCCTGTTGTTTTATTATTTACTTATGATAGTGCGTGGGTGAGTTACTTTCTATGCATATTCAGGCTGAAGCTACTCATTCCGATGTATTATTTGTCTGTTTTGCTGTCATACATTTATCATACCATGATATATGGATATGTTAATCAGTCTTTTGTTCTGAATTGATTTAATATACAATAATTTCCTGGATTATTATTCTGTAAGTGTATATTGTCTTATTTTTTGGGGGGAAAATAATTTACTAAAAGGGTTCCTATGAGGATTTTTGGTAAAATAGGTATATATACATCATTTTGAATGTGCTGGTGAGGTTGTGGTAGGGTGATCAGAAAAGGAAAAATTAAATGTGTCAACAGTGAAAAAAAAATTTATACTTAACTCGTGATGTGGATTTTATTTATATTGGTTCTCTAAAGTGATGATTGATTGAGGGGGTGATTGGTTAGTGATGTAAGATATCAAGATATCATATTTTTCATATTGCATGGAAGTGATTTGTGAGGAAATGATTGTGTGATTTTTAATTAGTGGTGGTTATGACTATATGTTCCTCATATTCGATTAAGATGATATTCTGGCTTGTTTGGGTATTTTGGATTTTCAGTACTTGTGTCCTAGCACGGCGCCCGTCGCAGGTAATCTTACCTTAACTTAAGGTATGCGATGGACGCGGCCGACACGATTTCAGGGCTATTTTTAGCCTTTTTCCCCGACAATTAAAAAATCGCGTCCATCGCATGCCTCAAGTTAAGGCATGCGATGCGACCGATGCGATGGACGCGATTTTACATAGGGAACAATGTTAAATGGGCCAATGGACCCGATTTTTCATTGTATACCCACTTTTATGGGTATACATGTGAAATGCCCCCCCCCCCCCCATTGTTATCACCACCCCACGATGAACGCCAACCCAAAGCGTAGCGAGTGCAGCGGTACGCGTCCTCCGACCTTTTCATATCTTTTCATACCCCCACTATCCACGTCGGCATGGAGTCAATTTTATATATTGTGGCGATCCCCGCGAGGGGACGCGTAATACCTGTGAAGTAATGCGCGTCCCCTCGCGGGGCGCGCTTCGCACGCCACGCTTAGGGCTCGGTAGCTCGCTGCGCTCGCCACACTGTATAGAATCAACTTCACACCGATGTGGATAGTGGGGGTATGAAAAGGTCAGAGGAAGCGTACTGCCGCCCCTCGCCACGCTTCGGGTTGGCATTCATCGTGGGGTGGCGTTAACAATGGGGGGGCATTTGACCCATCAGGGTGGGTATACAATGAAAAGTGGGGTCTGGGGGGCATTTAACATTGGGCCCAATGTAAAATCGGGTCTCAGGGACCATTTTACATTGGTTCCGATGAGCAAATGCCCTGCTCCCCTTTGTCCAACATTTGTTATTCATTAAAAACCCTTTTAATGCACCATGAAGCGCACCTTCCTCTTCAAAACACACAAGATGAAAGTAACCAGCGCTATATGCAAATTTTGCTTGTAGTCTTGGAGAACAGGTGGTCTGATTAACCAGGGAGTAATTAGAACCACACTTACTTTTAAGTTCTTCCACGAGTACATACTGTATAGCAGTTTCTTTAAAACCTCAAATAGGGCACCTCACAGGGGACATAATAATCATCAGACACTTACTTAAACATTCTTTCACGAGTGCATCAAAAGGTATCTTTCACTATCCTTTTCAGATCAACGATAATCAGCCAACACAGTAATGGGTAAAAGGTGACTTACTTTATTGTTCTATCTCGCATGTATGTAAAGGTATCTTGCATCACACGTCCGTAAAACAAGCCAGGTTTATTGAAAAGATCCACATACAAAACGAAAAACAGATGCCGCTCACTTCCACATCCAGGCCAGATGGAAAGCAGTCTCTCTTCTCGTATATCACGCTGCAGCACGAGGGGATAAGCCGGGCGGCTGGAAGCTTCGGCGGGCGGCAGTACACAGACAGTTCTAACTCTGATCCGTCAGAGTGATGTCAGGCAGCAATCAACGCGTTTCGGACTTGGTCCTTTTTCAAGATATGCTGCTTAGTCTTCTTAGGAGGTGTTTTATAGTGTCATCTCCTCATCACGTGTTTACCTTTGGCCAATAGGTAGTAAACCTAAACCCGGCTCGTATATATTATGGTATTGGGACATTACAGAAATTAATCCATAATTATAGATACATCCAAAAAATGTTATTAATGCTCTCGCATAAGTGATAGTTAATATAGAGCCGGGTGGAGACATAAAAAAAACATATATTAGTACAATGTTTATTATGTAGCCTAGATATAAAAAACGGGTTAAAATGAATAAATAAAATACATATAGTAAAAGTCACATATAATAAAAATCACATGCAATAAAATAAAAGGCGAATAAAATAACGGGCATAAAATTCATTTATATAAACCACTTATATTCGAAATCAACATTTAAGCCTTGCGGCACTAAAGTTTTCATTTCAAAAATGGTTTTCATCTCGAGCCTCGCCAGGTCCTGTTCTGTGTTCTTGGTTCTCCAGTTACCTTTACATAATTTAATACCACAAAAACTTTTCATATGTTTAATATCACAATGGTGTTTTTCTTTAAAATGTAAGGAAACATTATGTAGGTCATAACCCTTTTTAATATTACGTGTGTGTTCAGTAAGTCGCTCCTTCAGCATGCGTCCAGTACGACCTATATATTGGGAACCGCACACACATTCCAACAGATAGATTACATTATTTGTTCCGCATGTGATGAAATCCTTAATAGTATATTCAGGACCTGTGATGTTAGATTTATATATATATAGGTCGTACTGGACGCATGCTGAAGGAGCGACTTACTGAACACACACGTAATATTAAAAAGGGTTATGCCGCAAGGCTTAAATGTTGATTTTGAATATAAGTGGTTTATATAAATGAATTTTATGCCCGTTATTTTATTCGCCTTTTATTTTATTGCATGTGATTTTTATTATATGTGACTTTTACTATATGTATTTTATTTATTCATTTTAACCCGTTTTTTATATCTAGGCTACATAATAAACATTGTACTAATATATGTTTTTTTATGTCTCCACCCGGCTCTATATTAACTATCACTTATGCGAGAGCATTAATAACATTTTTTGGATGTATGTATAATTATGGATTAATTTCTGTAATGTCCCAATACCATAATATATACGAGCCGGGTTTAGGTTTACTACCTATTGGCCAAAGGTAAACACGTGATGAGGAGATGACACTATAAAACACCTCCTAAGAAGACTAAGCAGCATATCTTGAAAAAGGACCAAGTCCGAAACGCGTTGATTGCTGCCTGACATCACTCTGACGGATCAGAGTTAGAACTGTCTGTGTACTGCCGCCCGCCGAAGCTTCCAGCCGCCCGGCTTATCCCCTCGTGCTGCAGCGTGATATACGAGAAGAGAGACTGCTTTCCATCTGGCCTGGATGTGGAAGTGAGCGGCATCTGTTTTTCGTTTTGTATGTGGATCTTTTCAATAAACCTGGCTTGTTTTACGGACGTGTGATGCAAGATACCTTTACATACATGCGAGATAGAACAATAAAGTAAGTCACCTTTTACCCATTACTGTGTTGGCTGATTATCGTTGATCTGAAAAGGATAGTGAAAGATACCTTTTGATGCACTCGTGAAAGAATGTTTAAGTAAGTGTCTGATGATTATTATGTCCCCTGTGAGGTGCCCTATTTGAGGTTTTAAAGAAACTGCTATACAGTATGTACTCGTGGAAGAACTTAAAAGTAAGTGTGGTTCTAATTACTCCCTGGTTAATCAGACCACCTGTTCTCCAAGACTACAAGCAAAATTTGCATATAGCGCTGGTTACTTTCATCTTGTGTGTTTTGAAGTGTCTATATTCCAGAGTGTGGATGGTCTCTGGGGAAAGATACCAGCTGCAACCCTAAAGCGCTTGTCATATATCCAATCCCTTTTGTGCAAGCACCTTCCTCTTTGTTTTTGACCAGATATATATATATATATATACAGTATATATTTTCTCCTCTTTTCTCATATGTTCCTTCCTCCCGTCCTTGATGTCCTGAAGTTTTTCATTTTTACTATTTAACATGAAAATACATATGGCATTGTTTTACCACCATTAGATCTCGGTGTATTACCCCTGAAGAAGTCCCCAAGGGACAAAACGCGTAGGGTTTTCTTTAAGATCCATTTGCACCAATGGTCAAATTAGAAATCTTGCACTGCCATGAAATGATCCATCGGAAAAAAACTCTTGTAAATGATTCAGAACTGATGTCTTTTAAATTGTTTTATTGTTTGTAATAAATACATTTTATATTGCTTTTACTTATTTGTGGACTGGTGAAACTATTATCTTGAGCGCACCTCTACATCTCCTTTTCTATATATATATATATATATATATATATATATATATATATATATATATATATAGAGAGAGAGAGAGAGAGAGAGAGAAAATGTAATGTACATTGCGGTAAATGTAAGATGTGCAAGCATGGAAATTCCGGGCTAAAAAACTTTGTGACTGAGAATGGAAATAAATAAAAATGAAGAGCTTAATAAATTGCAACACCTCCTTTGTTGTCTATGTCTTGAGATGCAAGTGCGGAAAAATGTATGTGGGAAAAACCAAGAGATGTCTAAAGATTAGAATATTGGAACACTGTAGGAACATAAAAAATTGTATTGAAAACCATAGTGATCCTAAGCATTTTAAAACCTGCCAAGGGAGTAACCCTCAGGGGATGACGTTTTTTGGTTTGGAACACATTAAACTGGATATTAGAAAGGGTAACAGAGATCATATGCTTGCGAAAAGAGAATCCTTCTGGATTATAACCCTGAATACCCTTATACCTAATGGGTTAAATGAAAGGTTGGAAATTACCCCGTTTTTAACATGAAAAGTATATAACAATCCCCCCGTTATACTGTTCTCCTCTATGTCTATCATAAATGTGTAATCTTTCTCGTTTCTTAAAATTGTTTTTTTAGGTTTATTAGACTCAAGAATAATATGAGTCATTTATTGGGAATTAATTTTGCAATTTTTCATTGTACTCTTAATGTATTTTTAATGTATTTTTAATATTTTTCCTGTTTTTAAAAAAAATGGTGTTTTTATTGGTATGTGTGTATCAGTTTATGCTTTCCATATAGATTTCTCCATTACAACTGGAGTCGATTGGATTTAAGACTGCTGCTATCAATCAAGTTTAATTGGCTCACAATAATAAGAAGCTTCACAAATGAGATGCCGGTTTTTAGTCTAATTTTTGAAACCGTATATGTAATTTTAAGTGTTACATATAATTATTTTTGTGTGTTTTTTAAAACTGTGAAATTGTAAAGGAATTCCACATGTATATATTATGTATATTTTGTATATAGACTGTTTTCCACACGTGCATTGGGTAGCGCCACCAACTGACATTGATAAATATATTCCATTCATTATTTTTACAAGATTTATTGAGAAACTCGGTAAACAACAAGCCTAGCATAATATCATGGCTCTAAACAGAAACTGGTGGTATTATAAATCAGCTGAGTCCCAGCAAGTTTAAAGTGAAATTTACATGTCTGATCACATGATGCCGGAGGGACGCTACTTAATGTGTGCTGACCAGTTCCAGGCCAGCCCTCTGACGAAGTCCACGTGACGAAACGCGTAGGGGTGTGGCCTGGCGCTGATCGTTCCTGAGTGAGTGTAACCTCTCCAACTACGCCGCCTGAGGCTCATGCGAGATACATTAGCGATGTGTGAAAACCGCCCGCTGTGGTACGTGACCCATTCTATTGCATGTGAAATTCTATCACATTTTTTATTCAATAAAAACAATACTTGCACTATGGAGTGCTCCGCCTTTGTCTTTTCCTAGAATATATATATATATATATGGGAAAGAATAAGAGATGAGCAGTATATTCAGGTAAAATTTATAAAGAAATAGCAGCTCACGTACATATTAGGTAAGAGATAAACAGCTTGCCAGCATGTATACACAAGGAGCAGCAGGTGGATGTCTCTTCTCAAACAGCGCTGAAGCCGCAAAGCCTCCGATGTCCCATCAAACAGACTCCCAGCTCCAAGTACGTCACAGCAGAAACACGCCCGACTGGTTTCGTCTCGTCAGGGGGTGTAACCATCATTGCACTGCCCTCACATAAATACTTCATCTGCTAATTAGTGATTTACTTCAGGTTTTTGTGTCCTTTAGCATTTCTAAAAGGGCTGGCTATTGATTTATCACTGATTATCAGTATAAAACATTTTACATATATATCTACAAACAAATACAGTTTATAACAAATACAGCTATTTTATACAAAAAAACATAAAAACTAAAACTACACATTAAACATATATGTACTCGCTATTTGCATAAAAATATTTTAACATTTAAAAGACAGATGCATATATTTAATTTTTGAAAAGCACATATATACTAGACAATATCTCTTCTAAAAACGATATGTTCATATACATTTCTTATCACAAAAAGGTTAATAAGCAGAGAGAAATATATACCAAAGACCTTTTATATAAGTAGCTAATTAGATCTCTAATTACAGCAATCACAGAGCTGGATCAGGATACACAAGAAGGAGGAAATAAAAGAAGGTTATTAGTAAATCATACTGAAATAGATTGGTATCTCAATGTTTGTCACTATATACTAAACGTTCATATATACATCTATTCCAAAACAGAAATAAAACATTTATCAGGTAGAGTATACATGTTTTTGTTGGTAATAATGCATTTAATAATACATACAATATGCATCAAGGCGCTCTAAAAGCAAGAATAATGACATCTTATATTGCGGTCACACTCCCAACGGTCCACACACTACAGGGCAAAAGTGGCGGAGCACAGCTCAACATCGCCACAATGTCCAGTGTGGTGACCATCAATCAGTGCGATTACCGCAAAAAGGGAGTGATGTCATAGTTCTCGTTCAGGCCGCCCGGAGCTAAAGTCTGTAACGTATAAATCCAGAAGGTTTCTCTCTGTCCTAATTTATTAAGGATATCACCTCCTCTCTCAGTGAGGGTTACTTGCTCCAAAGCTTTAAAAGTTAGACAGTTAATATCAGCATTACAACAGGATGAGAAATGTCTACAGACACTACAGTATGCATCATATTTTTATTTTTAATATTTCTAGTGTGCTCTAGAATTCTAAGCTTTAAGGGTCTTTTTGTTTTCCCAATATATCTTTTTTTACACCTGCGTTCTAGCATATATATAACGTTTGTAGACATACATGTTATTCTGCTTTTAATTTCCCAGAAGTGCCTCCCGAGAGAGTCCCAGGATTTATGTCTATCTCTACTAGCACGGCGACAGATTTTGCATCGATTACAGGGAAAAAAGCCATTGATGCTTTTAAACATAGTTGCAGGTTTTTCAACCAGTGTTGCAAGTAAGGGGGTACGGCGTGGTAGGGAGTACCTGTAAGAAATATTTATTTATTTATTTATTAACAGTTTCTTATATAGCGCATACATATTACGCAGCGCTTTACAGAGAATATTTCAACATTCACATCAGTCCCTGCCCCAGTGGAGCTTACAATCTATATTCCCTACCACATGTACATGCACACACAGACATTATAGGGTTAATTTTGTTGGAAGCCAATTAACCTATCTGTATATTTTTGGATTGTGGGAGGAAACCGGAGTACCCGGAGTAAACCCACGCAAGCACGGGGAGAATATACAAACTCCGCACAGTTAGAGCCATGGCGAGGATCGAACCCATGACCTCAGCGCTGTGAGGCAGTAATGCTAACCATTACACCATCCGTGCTGCCCCATATGTTGCAGGTACGCAGTACCACTTACCCTCTGACCCACTGTCAATTCTCTTTTTATTTTAAGTCTAAATATAATGCATCCGCAGCCCGCCCACCCAGCGTTATGATTGGTGCTTAATGCAGCTACCGGCTACTGCTGATTTAGCCTGTCACACTGACAGGCATCAGCAGCGCCGACAGCATGAAGAGCAGGCTCCACTATTGTAAGCACAAGCTGCCTGGCTCTACCCTAAGCAAGAGCCAACAAACCCCCGGTCATTCCCTGTTTCTCATTCACTGTCTCCTGATGCCACGCTACTATTGTCGTTTAGTCACTTCTCTAGCTTTATGTGACCACGCCCCCTCACGACACATGGCCACGCCCATTTTTGGTGGAGGCTATCAGTACCACCAAGAAAAAAATTCTACTTGCACCACTGTTTTCAACTGCAAGATTACTGGGTGCAAGTCTAGACTTTAGGGTGTTCGCCTTTCTGAATATTATTTGCGGTTTTGGAGGGAGGATTTTGCTCAGTATAGGGTCTAACAATAAGACATCCCAGTGCTTATGCATAGTACTGCGGATTTTGTAGTTGTCAGTACTATATTTCGTGATGAAAGGGATGCCGACATTGCGATCAGCAGTACGAGCCCTGTCTTTGCATTTATCAATGATGTCAGATGGATAATGTTTATCTATAAACCTTTGGCCATAGGTATCAGCCTGTTCTTCAAATTTAGATTGATTTTGACAATTTCGTCTAATCCGTACAAATTGCGAATACGGTATATTATTGAGCCATTTGTCAAGATGACAACTCCTATAGTCGACATAGCTGTTGCTGTCGATTGCTTTAATATGAGTGTACGTCTCAATTTTATGGCCCTTTGTCCAATTACTCGTGTTTAGGACTAAGTCCAAGAACTCGATTTTATCTTTATTGATGTTACTAGTAAATTTCAAGTTATATTCATTTATATTCAAATCGGTCATAAATTTCTCAAACAGACTGATACCGCCGTACCAAACAATGAGGATATCATCTATATACCTCTTGAAGCATTTGATGTTATTTTTGTATATAGAATTGATCTCCACACTTTTTTCCTCCCATTCCCCGAGGTACAAATTTGCTAGGCTCGGTGCATACGGGGTACCCATTGCAACACCTCATTGTTGCATGAAGTATTCCCCTTGAAAAGTGAAATTATTGTTTTTTTAACACTACATATATACATTCTAAAAGGAACTCACAGAAGTCTTTATCTAGAGTACTATTTTTTTGTAGGAAATATCTAACCGCATTTAATCCTCCTATGTGCGGTATGCACGTGTATAAAGACACAACGTCTATAGTGCACCAGAAGTATTCACTGTTCCAGGTGAAATCACTAAGAAATTGCAAAATGTATGTGGACTCTTTTACGTATGAATCCAGCGCAATAATAAATTTGCTAATTTGGGTATCCACATATTCAGACAAGGCGGCAGTGGCGGACCCAATCCCCGCTATAATGGGGCGTCCTGGTGGTTTGACCAACCTTTTGTGGATCTTAGGCAGGTAGTAAAAAATTGCCACTGTAGGGGACTTATTGTGTATATATTTAAAAGCATCATAATTAATGTGTGCTTTTGATAAACCTGCCTCAGCGATGTCTCTAACAATTTCTACTACTTCTTCAGTTGGATTATTGGATAACTTGTGATACGTATCAGTGTCATCAAGTATCCGATACACTTCTTCAAGATAATCTGATTTATTTAGCACTACTAGTCCCCCCCCCTTTATCTGCGATTTTAATAAGGATATTATTATTATCCTCCAAACTTTTGATCGCAGCTCTTTCTGATACACTTAGATTACTTTTATGTGGTTTAGACGTGTTACACATCTCATCAAAATCCTTTCGAATAAGGCTAAAAAAAGTGTCTATATTGCTTCCCCTGGACTCCACGGGGTAGAAAGTTGATTTTACTTTAAATTTTTTTGATGGGTCAGATATATCGGTATCCAGCATTTCATCTTTTTCATTTTTAATAAAATGTATTTTTAGCGTGAGTGTCCTAATAAATTTATTACTGTCCACAAATAAGTCAAAACCTTTGGATTTATTGTCCGGTGCAAAAGAAAGTCCTTTTGACAGTATTTTAATTTCATCCTGTTTTAAAGTATAATCTGATAGGTTAAAAATGTCATGTTCTACTACGGGTTTAATATTTTTAGCTTGTAGTCTCTTCCCTCCTCTCTTTCCTCTTCTTGTGTATCCTGTTTTCTTTTTGTTTGGAAATTGGGACTGTTCTTTAAGGTAAATCTCCTGTCCCTCCATGCTGGTTTAAAAAAAAAAAAAAACTCTGATTGGGTATTATTTGGTGTTCTTAAATTATCATACCTATTATGAACCGGAACCTCAAACCTATTAGGAATATTGGTATTAGAATATTTCCTATTGTTACATTTTCTTCTCATGGGGACTTTTTTCCATTCATGGTTTGGGTTAGATTGTTTAAACCCATCATCTCTTATCCTAGTATTTGAGGCCAACTCCGTACATTCCCTTTACTATAATCAAACAAATCACGTTTGAATTTTTTTTTACTTTTATGGCTATAATCTCATCCTCAATCTTATTAACCTTTTGATCACTGTTGTTTTTGAGTTGTTTAAACTCGGTAAGATCTTTTGCTGGCTCTAATTTAACTTCTAATGCGGCAATCTCTTTATCAATCTCATTAATCTGTTTCTTACGTTCTTTAATGATTAATTTTATCAGCTGGAATGAACATCCGTCCAGCACATTATACCAGGCGTCTACAAAATCTTTATTCTCATTGCCAAACGTAGGATTTTTAGTGATCCTCAGACCACGTGGGATTCTCTTAACTTGCAAATAGTTATCGAGCGTGGTGATCTCCCAACTAATCTTTAACTCTTTAAGAGCCAAATATACACATTGTTGCCATATATATATATAGACATTGTAGGGGCTCTGCACACACTAAATTAACTGATAATAAATAGTGTAGATTTGGTTCATGAATTGATCAATGCATTTAAGCCTGCAGCCCCCTTCACGGGACCCCACTGTTCTGCAGGTCCTAACACTATCGCTGAAAATGGCTACAATACACATAGCTATCACATCAATGTTTGATTCCAGGCATGCTATCTGGTCTGAAGCTCACAGCAGACTGTGCTTTTATATGTGAGCAGTTACCAACACACCTGTCACTAATCATCTAGGGAAATGGTTAACATAAGCTATGCACTATAGGTTAATACAGGGTGCATGAGAAAATGTGACCACAATAAGACTAATTAAAAAAATTAATCTAATAAACAATATATACACTAAACATCGGCACTCACCTTTCCTAGTTTTGGGGTGCTGTCTTATTATACGGACTCACAGTTCTAAAATAGAATTAAGAAAACTCACTTTCCTCCAACAACTAATTTTATTGGAACAATCAACCAGGCAAGTGGATGAGACTACACCAATACAAGTTATCTGCAAAGAGAGAATCGTAAAATATGTGCGCTACCAAAGCAGTGCTCCTGAGCAACCACCTGCTTGTGTACTATGCTATAAATCAGGTTGGTTTTTGACACTTAACTTCACTGAAAGGTTATAATAGAGCAGAAAATACTGCTCAACTGCAAATAGAGCAGCAACAAAAATATATGTGCTGCCAAAGCAGTTACCCTGAATAAATTACCTTCTTGTGAAGCAATAAGACTGTTTGTTAGAGAAACTCTGTGCCTTAAAACCACTCATTGATTAATACAGACACATTCAACTATCCAGCTGCCAAAGCAGTCTATCTGCAAATAGAGCAGTACAAGAAAGAAAGTCTCAAGTAAAACATCATAGTGGTTGATAAATTGCCAAAGCAGTTTTCCTGCAAATAGAGCAATATACTCATAAGTAGCTAACGGAGGTAATTACTCTCTCCAGCATTTACCAAGAGAGCAGCATGACACAAAAATTACATAGAGCACCATTACATTAAGAAATTGTCCTGACCGCAATCGCAATATTTCCGCCGAATATCATTAGGGCACTGTACACTAGAGCAACACATCAATTTACACAACACGAGCTTCTCATCTTATTTTGTTGTTCAATGTTTGCAAAGTTCAATTGTGTGGTTTAATATTTCACTTAAATGGTTTTAACAATATAAATTAAAAGGGAAATTTTATGTATTCTCTTTCTTCTCTTCAAAAGTGCGCCAGGAAAAAAGACAATCCTTTTCTCTGTCCTTCTTTAGATCAATCTGCAACAAGCTCCCGACTATCCACGACCTCTTTATCTCCCACTTTTCAACATTCTCGCCATCACAGAAACCTGGCTCTCCTCCTCTGACACTACCTCCCCTGCTGCCCTCTCTTATGGAGGCCTCTCCTTCACACACTCGGTTAGACCTGATGGCCGCCAAGGTGGAGGAGTGGGCATCCTCCTCTCTCCCAACTGCACCTTCCGTGTCATTCCACCTGAGCCCTCGCTCACATTCTTCACCTTTGAGGTACACACTATCCGCCTCTTCTACCCCATTCACCTCCTTGTGGCTGTTATTTAGAGAGGGCTTCCACACTTTCTTGCCTCTGACCTCCCCTTTATCATCCTCTGTGACTTTAACATTCCTCTAATTCTTCCTTCCCACTCTCTGACCACAATCTGCTCTCTTTCACCCTCTCATCCTCCCCTCTCCCCTCATTGCCCAGACCCACAGTCACCAGACGTAACCTCGGATCTCTTGACCCTACTGTCCTGTCTTCCCTGGAGACTTTCCGCTCTCCTCTTTCCACCATGACCTGCCCCAACCAGGCTGCCTCTTTCTATTACTCTTCTCTCACCTCTGCTCTCGACTCTGTAGCCCCCCTCCACACTGTCCCCCTCCGACGCTCTAAACCCCAACCCTGGCACAACAAAATAACACGATTCTTGCAAAAATGTGCACACTCTGCTGAACGCCTCTGGAGGAAATCTCACTCTCTGGCAGACTTCCTCCATTTCAAGCATATTGTCTGATCCTACAGCGCTGCTCTCTCCTCTGCCAAACAATATTTTTTCAAATCACTCATCTCTTCTCCAATCCTGCTTTCTTCCTCTCTAAACTAAAGATAATCTGACATGATATCTCCTCCCATCCCCCCTCAGCTGCCCGCCCACCCCAATCATCCTCCCCCCAACTACCCCACTCTGTCATCCTTCTGCCTTACTACAGTTGAGGAAGTCCGCTCCCTCATCTCATCCCCCCCCCCCCTACCTGTACCTTGGACCCTCTCCCCTCCTGTCTCCTCAGTTCCCTCTCCCCCACTGGCTGCTCCCACCTTGCTCACCTCTTTAACCTATCCCTTTCTACTGATATCTTCCCCTCACCCTTCAAACATGCTCTGGTCTCACCTATTCTTAAAAAAACAAACCCGGACCCTTTATCTCCCACAAGCTACCGCCCTATCTCTCTTCTCCCATTTGCCTCTAAAATACTAGAACGGCTGGTTTACAGGCGTCTCACCAGCTACCTGTCTGACCACTCCATCCTAGATCCCCTTCAATCTGGCTTTCGCCCACTTCATTCCACTGAGACTGCCCTAGTGAAAGTCACCAATGACCTGCTGTCAGCCAAATCCAAGGGTCACTTCTCCCTGCTTATCCTTTTGGACCTATCTGCTGCCTTTGACACTGTGGATCACCCTCTCCTCCTCCACACACTCCAAAACATTGGCCTCTCTGGCACGGTCTTCAACTGGTTTTCCTCTTACCTCTTCAACCGTTCCTTCTCAGTCTCTGCCTCTGGCTCTACCTCACCACCTTCTATCCTTCCTGTCGGGGTCCCTCAGGGTTCCATCCTTGGCCCCCTTCGGTTCTCCCTGTATACCTCCTCTCTGGGTGCACTCATTAACTCCGTTGGCCTCCATTACCACCTCTATGCGGATGACACACAAACCTACCTCTCCTCTCCTGACCTGTCCCCCACTATTCTCTCTCAGGTTTCCAACTGCCTCTTCGCTATCTCCTCCTTGATGTCTGAGCGCTCACTGAAGCTCAATATGGACAAAACTGAACTCATTATCTTTCCCCACCCAGAGCTATGCCCCCTACTAATATCTCTATCACTGTTAACAACACCATCATCTCCCCTGTTCCCCAACTCCGCTGCCTGGGTGTCACTCTCGACTCCTCCCTCTCCTTTGCACCCCACATCCAAACGCTGGCCCATTCTTGCCGGTTCCAGTTACGCAACATTGCTCGCATCAGGCCCTTTCTCTCACAGAGTGCAACTAAGCTGATCATCCACTCATTGGTCATCTCACGGCTCAACTACTGTAATGTTCTCCTCACCGGCCTCGCTCAATCCCAACTAGCTCCTCTCCAATCTGTCCTCAATGCTGCAGCCAGGCTTATCTTCCTCTCCCGCCGCTCTAATTCTGCTACTCCCCTTTAACAAAATCTGCACTGGCTCCCGTTCCCCTACAGAATCCTCTTCAAACACCTCACACTCACATACAGGGCCATCTCTAATTCCATTGCTCCATATATCTCTAACCTCATCTCCATTCATACACCCTCCCGCCCTCTACGGTCAGCTGACGACTGTCGTCTCTCCTCCACCCTGATCACTGCTTCCCATGCTAGAGTACAGGACTTTGCCCGTGCTGCACCCCTTCAGTGGAACGCACTCCCTCGCTCCATTAGACTCTCCCGACCTTGCAAAGCTTCAAATGGGCACTGAAAACTCACCTATTCATCAAAGCGTACCCTTCCACTGCATAAACCAGCTGGTTCTCCGACCCCTTGCCTGTTTACATCCTGCTATCTAACCACTACCCACTCGCTTGCACCTCTTGTAATCTGTCTGTCTCCCCCTCCTACTAGATTGTAAGCTCCTCAGAGCAGGGCTCTCTTTCCTTCTGTTGTCAAAGCTCTCTTCTCTTCACAATTCACTCACAGCTCTCCTTTTGTCAAGATCCGGGTGTTAAAGCAAGTCATCTTATCGTCTAAGTGCCTTCGCAGGCTCAGCTTGCGTTACAAGTTCCGATACAGCCGGCATCCTGAGCGCAGTGCGCCTCCATGTCAGTCATCTGGCAGTCCTCTCAGCGCTGCTGAGTCTGCGGCTGCACGGTGCACCGCTCTCCTCATCCGCATTAACAGTATCCTTTGCTCAGTGAATCCCGTGTCCGACGCCATTGCTCCCGGCCACAAGCATGGTGTTCACAAACATACTTTCCCGCCTTAGCCAGACATGGTGGCTGCCATGATGTTGTCAATCACATGTCTGGTTCCTCCAATCCGGCAATGAGTTGATCTCCCAGGTTACCTGCCCGGCCAATCCAGGCAAAGCCATGGGTATAAGTATCCTGGGAGCTCTCATCTCATTGCTTCATTTGTCATCCTGCTATGCAAGTGTTTGTCTGCTGGTATTCTCTCCCTGCTGCAGTGTTCCATCCAGGTACTCCAGGTTGCTGTGTCCATCCAGGCCTCCCATCACCTGTGTTCCATCCGGGCTCACCATCGCCTGTGTTCCATCCAGGCTCACCATCGCCTGTGATATCGGAGTCACCATCGCCTGTGATATCGGGGTCACCATCGCCTGTGTAAAAGCCGGGTCTACTATCCTGTGCCATCCAGGTCCCCCTGTGACATCACCTGTGATTCCACCTGCCGCAGATCCACTTACCAGCTCCAGCCTAGCTCCAATGTTCTACCATCGATCTTGACCGATACTGCGGTTATCCTTCGCTGTCTCCATCCGTTCCATCCGGATTCCACAGCCTTCATCACCTCCGCATCCCTGGTCCAATACTCCGGATACCTCACCACCATCGGATCCATATCGGTGCAAGTAGTTCTCTTTCACCTTATCAGTGACTGTCATTTACCATTCCATCGGTTCACAAACTGCTTGTACCATCTCCATTCAATAAACCTGTTGTATTTTACCTGCTGCCTGATTCTTCCTCTGGGTGCACTGTCGTGCTCATATGCACAAGGGTCTCCTACAGCCCGGTTACAATACCGATCTAGACCCCCCACCAGAGGTCTTTGTCTCGTCGACTCAGACCCCTGGTGTGGCACCTATACTCAAACAATCAGTCACCATATTTGTCATCTCCATCATTGGCCTCAAGCCTCTAGTTGTATGTTGATTGAGTCCTCACTACTTATATCCAAGCTGTAATGTGTATTGAACTGTGACGCTCTTTATTTGTACTCTATTTTTGTTATTTATTCTATGTTATGCCAAGTTGTGTCTCCCTGTACTGTTCCTTTGTACGGCGCTGCGAAACACTTGTGGCGCCTTATAAATACAATTATAATAATACACAGGGTATATTTAGGCACACAGGTGGAGTAAGTACAGGGAGGGGAACATCAGGCGCTAAGGAGGATTAAATTATCACAACGCCCTGTTGCCTTTCTCACCACCGATACTATGAGATGCTTATAGACTATCGTGTGATAATTATACATTCTAATATTTTAGCATTAATTAAGATCAGAATAGAAATGCAATTTACATGGTAATAAAAGATGTTGCAATAATATCATTCATTGATGTAATATCAGGCGGAGCAGCCTCGGAATCTGTATATAAAGGTTTCCTGGAGGATGGAGATCAGCCGGTTCCTGCTTAAGATAGGTGAGAACAATCACTGATCCGGGCGGTAGGTACATCCATTGGGCAGAAGAGCTGACTCTTCTCTTCTCTCCATGATCCTCTGCAGGTCTGATATCTGTGGTTGGAGGATGAAGCTCTATGTGTCTATCATCTTGCTGCTGGTACCGGTACTGGTCAGTGGGCACGAAAAGCCCTGCAGCCTCGATGGTGCCATAAAGTCCATAGGTAAGAGACAAATGTCCCATCACCGTTCTTCTCCTCATCACTTCCGTACTATGTTGCCCAATTGGTTGGTTGGAGGGATGGGATGAAGGGATTGAAACGATTGCTTATTGAATGAAGTGTTAATTTGTTGGGTGAACGTAAAGGTGCCCACATCCAGATAGATTTGTAAACCATGGGTCAAATGTAATAGGGTGAGAGTGTCAGAAAGTGAGAGATTTTGGGAGAGTTTTCCCATGATTTTTAAAGCAGCAATCGCTTACACTGCAAAACCAGGTTGCTTTTGCCATGTAATTGATTGCTGCTTTAAAAAAACATGGGAAAACTCTCCCAAAATCTCTCACTTTCTGAAACTCTCACCCTATTACACCCTATTACATTTGGCCCCATATGTCATATTCAACCAATTGGAACGACCTATAATTCAAACCTGTCTGTTTGTGGGCATGATCACGATCCAGTGCGCACACCCACTGGTCATTCATCAGCATGCAGAAAGGTAAGGACACAGTGTGCATGATTTAGCACATATCGTTCCGTGTGTAGGCATAATTAACCATGTGCCAATGATGTGTCAATGATTTACAGTTCTTAAATGACCCATCTAACAAAATGATAGTTTACATAATCATTCTGTGTGGCGGCATGATATCTTTTGGCCAGGAATGTTCTGGATTTAAAGGTAAATTGTGTTACAGATTGGATTGTTCACAAAATCTATCTGTGTGTGGGCATATCAAGGAATGAAGCGATAATTGGTTGGGTGAATGTAAGGGATGAAGCGTTACTTGGCTGGGTGAGCGTAAGGGATGAAGTGTTAATTGGTTGGTTGAATGTATGGGATGAAGCGTTAATTTGTTGTGTGAATGTAAGAGATGAACGAATCTGAAGTGTATGATCAGCATATGTACCATGTGCTATTCCAGACATGTATAAATGCTCAGTAACATACGTACAGAACATAGACTATATGTGCCCCACTAGTACAAACAAGCTACTACAGTATCCAGTGGCGCACGCAAGGGGGGTTTCTGAGTACCCAGAAACCCTCCAGGAGTCTATGGGCCCTAGTCTGAAAGCTGAGGGTCCCCTCTTTCCATGGGTACAATAATTTTAAAAATTGGCCCTTGGGAACCGGAAATATCTGACTTCAAAGCAGTGGTCCCATCCAAGTCTGCTAATTGCTCTTCCCAGTCAGATGTTTCAGGTTCTTTCTAGCTTAGAGTTTTTCTGAGGGTATATTCCAAAAGCTGGGAATCTCTTCCTTTTAAAGGACACTAGTAGCTTGTCCCAGAACCAGAGATATCAGCCTTCCAGCAGCTGGTTACTGCTCCAGCTCCACACACCTGGTATGTAGTTTTATATACTCATTGGCAGATTGCTCTGCCTCCTGAACTCTGATCCCCTAGTCCCCAATACCATTTGGTAGGTGGGATTCTCTAGTGTTTAATTCCATGAAAAGCTAAGAAATCTAGTTCCGGGAACTGGAGATATCTGCAGTCAAGCAAGCTGTCCACCCACAAGAAAATTATGAATAATAAGCCCACTCCACTATACACCCCTCCTCTGCATATTAAACATCCTCTACCACCCTGGAAGTTATGTATCAGGGCCATAGGCGTGCGCAGCCCATTTTATTAGGGGGTGCACCGTCAAAGGGGTGTGTCTAGCGCCACCTAATGGGCGTGTCTAGCATTGCCCATTGGGTATGTCTAACACTGCTAATCATGCATGTTTACCGTCACCTATTGGTACTCGCTAAAATATAAAATGTCTCTCAGCCAGAACGTAATCTCCGGCCTATTCCAGTTTTAATCTTCTTATTACTCTGTATAACAGTACATGCATATAAAGTATATGGACTATGCAGGTGTGTAGCGATATGACAACGGTCTAGTACAATTAACAATGCAAAACTCACAATTGATTGATGGGCACTAATTGTAATGGAGTACAGGTCTAAAAAGCAAAAGACTTTGGTAAAAGGTATTGCTGGTATTGCTAGCGGCAGGGAGTTGTTCATAAGGGTGGGCACAGCATTTGGGGGTGCCTGTGCACCCCTAACACTCAATGTGCGCACACCTATGATCAGGGCCCCTTCATTCAGTCAAATGACCCCTTCTCCCTCCTCATCTCCCACCATCTGTGCAGTAAAGGGGTAATTAGTGGAAATTACTGATTCAGGCCCTACATGCTGAGCGGTTGATATAATACCCCCTACCACCTGCAGGACATCAAAGCTTCCCCCACCCCTACCGCTGGAGGATCGATGGGGGCCCCAATACATTGTTTTGTAGTGTGTGTGTGTGTGTGTGTGTATATATATAGATTTTTTTATTATTATTATTATTATTATTATTATTATTATTTATATACATTTGGTCTATCTATAATACTTTAACTGACCCGGCATATACTGGGTCACCTGTGTCCATCTCCGTGCTTTGCTCCGCCCCTCTGGAAACCCCCTTCTTAATATCCTGCGTTTGCCCCTGATAACCATGCTCCTATGACCAAGCTGTGGTGGCACAGATGGTACCAGGATAATATGGATGATGGTCATTACACCAGATGAGTTTTCCTTGGATTTGATGGCACTGCATTTCTTATTTCAGTGTCTGATTACTGCGGAGCTCAGACATTTGGCTGTCAGTATGTTACTGAGCGATCAGCAGATGCCAGATGCCCATCAGGTAAGACACGGTTCTACCCATAGGAGGGGTGACTCCAATATGATTTACCTCTCAGGAAGGCGCCCATCATTCTCTCACCCAGAATCGTCTATATTCTAAAGATCACATTTCTCCTGGGGACATTTCTCTCTAATTTACCAGTCCAGTCTCACATGTACTATCAATATGTACTATATATATTTATACAGGGCACCAGACCATGCACTGTAGTATGTTGTCTGCAGCCTGTGTCATATATATGGGCTGGCAAAACCTCTGGTGGGATAGGACACCAGGGAGGTATAGAGACCAGGGAGGTATGGAGGCAAGGGCATAGGACACCAGGGAGGTAGATCAGGGGATAGGACAACAGGGATGTTTGGAGACCAGGGAGGTATGGAGACCAGGGTATCGGACACCAGGGAGGTATGGAGACCAGAGAGGTATGGAGGCAAGGGGAGAAGACACCAGGGAGGTAGATCAGGGGATAGGACAACAGGGATGTTTGGAGACCAGGGAGGTATGGAGACCAGGGTATCGGACACCAGGGAGGTATGGAGACCAGAGAGGTATGGAGGCAAGGGGAGAAGACACCAGGGAGGTAGATCAGGGGATAGGACAACAGGGATGTTTGGAGACCAGGGAGGTATGGAGACCAGGGTATAGGACACCAGGGAGGTATGGAGACCAGGGAATAAGACACCAGGGAGGTAGATCAGGGGATAGGACAACAGGTATGTTTGGAGATCAAGGAGGTATGGAGACCAGGGTATAGGACACCAGGGAGGTATGGAGACCAGGGGATAGGACACCAGGGAGGTATGGAGACCAGGGGATAGGGAACCAGGGATGTAGATCAGGGGATAGGACACCAGGGAGGTAGATCAGGGGATAGGACACCAGGGAGGTAGATCAGGGGATAGGACAACCAGGATGTTTGGAGACCAGGGAGGTATGGAGACCAGGGTATAGGACACCAGGGAGGTATGGAGACCAGGGGATAGGGCACCAGGGAGGTAAGGATACCAGGGAGGTATGGAGACCAGGGGATAGGGCACCAGGGATGTAGATCAGGGGATAGGACACCAGGGAGGTAAGGGGACCAGGGAGGTATGGAGACCAGGGTATAGGACACCAGGGTGGTATAGAGACTGTGGGATAGGGCACCAGGGATGTAGACTAAGGGATAGGGCACCAGGGAGGTAGATCAGGGGATAGGACAACAGGGATGTTTGGAGACCAGGGAGGTATGGAGACCAGGGGATAGGACACCAGGGAGGTATGGAGACCAGGGAATAAGACACCAGGGAGGTAGATCAGGGGATAGGACAACAGGTATGTTTGGAGATCAAGGAGGTATGGAGACCAGGGTATAGGACACCAGGGATGTAGATCAGGGGATAGGACACCAGGGAGGTAGATCAGGGGATAGGACACCAGGGAGGTAGATCAGGGGATAGGACACCAGGGAGGTAGATCAGGGGATAGGACACCAGGGAGGTAAGGATACCAGGGAGGTATGGAGACCAGGGGATAGGGCACCAGGGATGTAGATCAGGGGATAGGACACCAGGGAGGTAGATCAGGGGATAGGACACCAGGGAGGTAGATCAGGGGATAGGACAACCAGGGAGGTAGATCAGGGGATAGGACAACCAGGATGTTTGGAGACCAGGGAGATATTGAGACCAGGGTATAGGACACCAGGGAGGTATGGAGACCAGGGGATAGGGCACCAGGGAGGTAAGGATACCAGGGAGGTATGGAGACCAGGGGATAGGGCACCAGGGATGTAGATCAGGGGATAGGACACCAGGGAGGTAAGGGGACCAGGGAGGTATGGAGACCAGGGTATAGGACACCAGGGTGGTATAGAGACTGTGGGATAGGGCACCAGGGATGTAGACTAAGGGATAGGGCACCAGGGAGGTAGATCAGGGGATAGGACAACAGGGATGTTTGGAGACCAGGGAGGTATGGAGACCAGGGGATAGGACACCAGGGAGGTATGGAGACCAGGGGATAGGGCACCAGGGCAGTAGATCAGGGGATAGGAAACCATTATTTATTTATTTATTTATTAACAGTTTCTTATATAGCACATACAGCGCTTATATAGCGCACACATATTCCGCAGCGCTTTACAGAGAATATTTCAACATTCGCATCGGTGCCTGCCCTAAAGGAGCTTACAATCTATATTACCTACCACATGTACATGCACACACAGAAATTTTAGGGTTCATTTTGTTGGAAGCCAATAAACCTACCTGTATATTTTTGGATTGTGGGAGGAAACCGAAGTACCCGGAGGAAACCCACGCAAGCACGGGGAGAATATACAAACTCTGCATACCAGGGAGGTAGATCAGGGAATAAGACACCAGGGAGGTAGATCAGGGGACAGGACACCAGGGAGGTATGGAGACCAGGGGATAGTAGTAGTACACCAGGGAGGTATGGAGACAAGGAGATAGGATACCAGGGAGGTATGGAGACAAGGAGATAGGACACCAGGGAGGTATGGAGACAAGGTGATAAGACACCAGGGAGGTAGATCAGGGAATAGGACACCATGGAGGTATGGAGATCAGGGGATAGGACACCAGGGAGGTATGGAGACAAGGAGATAGGATACCAGGGAGGTATGGAGACCAGGGGATAGTACACCAGGGAGGTATGGAGACCAGGGGATAGTACACCAGGGAGGTATGGAGACAAGGAGATAGGATACCAGGGAGGTATGGAGACAAGGTGATAAAACACCAGGGAGGTAGATCAGGGAATAGGACACCATGGAGGTATGGAGATCGGGGGATAGTACACCAGGGAGGTATGGAGACAAGGAGATAGGACACCAGGGAGGTATGGAGACAAGGAGATAGGACACCAGGGAGGTAGATCAGGGGATAGTACACCAGGGAGGTATGGAGACAATGGGATAGGACACGAGGGAGGTTTGGAGATCTAAAATACCAGGAAGGTATGAAGGTAGAGGATGACCAGGGAGTTATGGAGACCAAGGGATAGAGCATCAAGGAGTTATGGAGACCAGGGGATTGGACACCAGGGAGGTATGTAGATCAGGGGATAGGTCATCAGGGAGGTATGGGTATCAGGGGTTAGGTCACCAGTGAGGTATGGAGATCAGGGGATAGGACACCAGGGAGGTATGGAGATCAGGGGATAGGACACCAGGGAGGTATGGGTATCAGGGGTTAGGTCATCAGGGAGGTATGGGTATCAGGGGTTAGGTCACCAGGGAGGTATGGGTATCAGGGGTTAGGTCACCAGGGAGGTATGGAGACCAGGGGATTGGACACCAGGGAGGTATGGGTATCAGGGGATTGGACACCAGGGAGGTATGGAGACCAGGGGATTGGACACCAGGGAGGTATGGAGATCAGGGGATAGGTCACCAGGGAGGTATGGGTATCAGGGGATAGGTCACCAGGGAGGTATGGGTATCAGGGGTTAGGTCACCAGGGAGGTATGGAGATCGGGGGATAGGACACCAGGGAGTTATGGGTATCAGGGGTTAGGTCATCAGGGAGGTATGGGTATCAGGGGTTAGGTCACCAGGGAGGTATGGAGACCAGGGGATTGGACACCAGGGAGGTATGGGTATCAGGGGATTGGACACCAGGGAGGTATGGAGACCAGGGGATTGGACACCAGGGAGGTATGGAGATCAGGGGATAGGACACCAGGGAGGTATGGGTATCAGGGGATAGGTCACCAGGGAGGTATGGGTATCAGGGGTTAGGTCACCAGGGAGGTATGGGTATCAGGGGTTAGGTCATCAGGGAGGTATGGGTATCAGGGGATAGGACATCAGGGAGGTATGGAGATCAGGGGATAAGTCACCAGGGAGGTATGGAGATCGGGGGATAGGTCACCAGGGAGGTATGGAGATCGGGGGATAGGTCATCAGGGAGGTATGGAGATCGGGGGATAGGTCATCAGGGAGGTATGGAGATCGGGGGATAGGTCACCAGGGAGGTATGGGTATCAGGGGTTAGGTCACCAGGGAGGTATGGAGATCGGGGATAGGTCACCAGGGAGGTATGGGTATCAGGGGATAGGTCACCAGGGAGGTATGGAGATCAGGGGATAGGTCACCAGGGAGGTATGGGTATCAGGGGATAGGTCACCAGGGAGGTATGGAGATCAGGGGATAGGTCATCAGGGAGGTATGGGTATCAGGGGATAGGACATCAGGGAGGTATGGAGATCAGGGGATAGGTCACCAGGGAGGTATGGAGATCGGGGGATAGGTCACCAGGGAGGTATGGAGATCGGGGGATAGGTCATCAGGGAGGTATGGAGATCAGGGGATAGGTCACCAGGGAGGTATGGGTATCAGGGGTTAGGTCACCAGGGAGGTATGGAGATCGGGGATAGGTCACCAGGGAGGTATGGGTATCAGGGGATAGGTCACCAGGGAGGTATGGGTATCAGGGGTTAGGTCACCAGGGAGGTATGGAGATCGGGGATAGGTCACCAGGGAGGTATGGGTATCAGGGGTTAGGTCACCAGGGAGGTATGGGTATCAGGGGATAGGTCATCAGGGAGGTATGGGTATCAGGGGTTAGGTCACCAGGGAGGTATGGGTATCAGGGGATAGGTCACCAGGGAGGTATGGGTATCAGGGGATAGGTCACCAGGGAGGTATGGGTATCAGGGGATAGGTCACCAGGGAGGTATGGGTATCAGGGGTTAGGTCACCAGGGAGGTATGGGTATCAGGGGATAGGTCACCAGGGAGGTATGGGTATCAGGGGATAGGTCACCAGTGAGGTATGGGTATCAGGGGTTAGGTCATCAGGGAGGTATGGGTATCAGGGGATAGGTCACCAGGGAGGTATGGGTATCAGGGGATAGGTCACCAGGGAGGTATGGGTATCGGGGGATAGGACATCAGGGAGGAATGGAGATCGGGGGATAGGTCACCAGGGAGGAATGGAGATCGGGGGATAGGTCACCAGGGAGGTATGGAGATCGGGGGATAGGACACCAGGGAGGTATGGAGATCGGGGGATAGGTCATCAGGGAGGTATGGAGATCGGGGGATAGGACATCAGGGAGGAATGGAGATCGGGGGATAGGTCACCAGGGAGGAATGGAGATCGGGGGATAGGACACCAGGGAGGTATGGAGATCGGGGGATAGGTCACCAGGGAGGAACGGAGATCGGGGGATAGGTCACCAGGGAGGAACGGAGATCGGGGGATAGGACACCAGGGAGGAACGGAGATCGGGGGATAGGTCACCAGGGAGGAACGGAGATCGGGGGATAGGACACCAGGGAGGTATGGAGATCGGGGGATAGGACACCAGGGAGGAATGGAGATCGGGGGATAGGTCACCAGGGAGGTATGGAGATCGGGGGATAGGTCACCAGGGAGGAATGGAGATCGGGGGATAGGTCACCAGGGAGGTATGGAGATCGGGGGATAGGTCACCAGGGAGGTATGGAGATCGGGGGATAGGTCACCAGGGAGGAATGGAGATCGGGGGATAGGACACCAGGGAGTAGATGTAGAATATACTCTTTCTGGTGAGGCAGATACAGAGAGGAGAAGAACATGAAGGTGGAGGACTCTACCTATAATCTATAGGGAGACGGGTGCACGCCATAGAGGGGGCATTGTGTTCTGAGCTTTATGTTCCATAGATATGTAATTATGTATGGGATACCTCATGGTTGCCTACCCTCCCAGAAATCGTGTCCCCCTCTCGGCCCAGGGCTGCAGCCCAAAGGTAGGCAACGCTGGGATACCTGACTATTCTGAGTTTCTCGCTGCAGGTCATGTCGTTACGGGTTGTTCCTGTGGCCAAGGATGTGGATCATGGAACGTGGTAGATGGGACCAAATGTCACTGTCAGTGCGCTAACATGGACTGGACCACGGCGGTCTGCTGCAAGAGTACATTCCCGTAACTGTGAATATCGTAGAAAGTGCTGGATCCATCCGTACTCTTCATTTACATGGAGAATATATAGCAAACATGTAACTCGCTTATAACGAATAATAAATATGAAACCCGTATCTAGCACTCAGTCTATTTATTCCTAAGGGGACCTGTAATCTTCTGGTGCTGCCACCAGTGTGAGGAACACTCAGAACTAAGGTGCCATTAATCATCATCATCATCACCACCCCAGCAGAGTTCTATACTGAATCTAGTACAGGGGCTGTGATACTAGCAGCCACCACTAGGTGTCACCCTGTGTAGCATCGCTTCCTCCTGTATGAATAGCTGTTTGTGCCTAGATCCACTTCAGTTCCTGACAAGGATGTGACGTCAGGTGAGGGCGGAACTTGTTACACGCCCTCACAGCGCTTTTTATTTAGCCGCTACGAGGGTAGAGACCGGTTGCCTAGCAGTGAGCTTGCGTCCCATACGCGTACCGTCACCAGAACAGGTCTGACGTACACGTAGCCACGCCCCGTACACATCGTCCGCCAGTTGGTTACCAATAGGATCGCAGCCTCTGTCACGCTGTCTGCCAATAGGTGCTAAGCCCAACCCCTCCACCGCCTCCCGCCCGCTGCCAGCCAATGGGGAGGCCCGTCTCCTCGCCGCGGTGACGCGCCCGTTGCCATGGTGCCGCGGCCAGGCAGTTACAGAAGAAGATGGCGGAGCTGAACGAGCAGCACCGGGCCCAGCTCCTCAGCTACGTGCGCTTCGCCCAGGCCAAGCGGCTGCTGCGGCTGAAGAGTGTGGCGTCCTGCTTCCAGGACGTGCGGGAGAGCCGGCTGCTGGAGGCCACGTACACGCAGGAGGAGGTGGCGGAGCTTCTGTCCGGGCTGCAGGAGCTGGTGCTGGGGGAGCTGGAGCTGGAACTGATGAACGCCTCCCACAGCAGCGCCCTGCTCCTGCAGCAGCTCTTCTCCCAGGCCCAGCACTGGCACCTGCGCCTCAACACCGACATCTCCGAGCTGGAGAACCGGGAGCTGCTGGAGCAGGTGGCTGAACTGGAGCGCAGCACCGAGCCGGGGCCCTCAGTCCGTGGCCCCCAGACCAGACTGGCCCCCCTGAGCGAGGGTGGCGCCTCCCAGCTGCTGCAAGCTGAGATCGGGCGGCTCCAGGAGGAGAATGAGCGGCTCCGCGCCCGGCTCCGCACCCTGGAGGGTCAGGCCACCGCTGCCCTGGACGACAAGCGCAGTGCGGAACACGCCCTTGCAGAGCTGCGCCGCCTCGCGCTGCAGCAGAAGAGCCCTCCGGCCGCACCCGAGGGCATGCATCTGGAGGACACAGTGGCCCAGCTCCAGCAGGACTTCCAGAAGACGCTGGGTGACCAGGCAACCAGCCAGAGGAACCTGGAGGAGAACCTGACCAGCACCAAGCACCAACTGCTTCGCGTCCAGGAAGAGCTGGCCATGGCCGAGAAGGAGCTGGAGCGGAAGTTCCAGGAGACCAGCGCCTACCGCAACATGAAGGACATCCTGACCCGCAAGAACCAGCAGATGAAGGACTTGCGCACCCGGCTTTCCAAGTACGAGCCGGAGGACTGAGACGCGGCCTCCAACCCAGGGGCAGATGGTTGGCTCTGGGTGGGAGGAGGCCTCTGCCATGGTGACTTCTACACAGGTGGTTCCCTCCTATAACCAGACTGTTATATCAATAAAAAAATCTTTCCTGTTGTATCCCAGTAGTAATTGTATTCTTTCCCCCTCTCCTGTATGTAACTATGGCAGATGTGCGCTTCCAGCTGATGTCCCGGTACATCCCCAGAGATACCTGTAGTGTTCCCTGCGTGTTACTAGTCATTGCAGTATCCTTACTCCTACCTCTGGTGTCTTACTCTGGAATACCTCACTCTAGTACACGGACCTCTAGTCTCTATACCTCCCGTCCTCCCAGCACTGTCCTGTATGTGACTACAGCAGATGTGCACCTATAGCTAATGTCCCGGTACATCCCCAGAGATACCCATAGTGTTCCCTGCGTGTTACTGGTCATTGCAGTATCCTTACTCCTACCTCTGGTGTCTTACTCTGGAATACCTCACTGTACTACACGGACCTCTCTATACCTCCAGTCCTCCCAGAACTGTCCTGTATGTGCCTACAGCAGATGTGCACCTATAGCTGATGTCCCGGTACATCCCCAGAGATACCCGTAGTGTTCCCTGTGTGTTACTGGTCATTGCAGTATCCTTACTCCTACCTCTGGTGTCTTACTCTGGAATACCTCAGTGTACTACACGGACCTCTCTATACCTCCCGTCCTCCCAGCACTGTCCTGTATGTGACTACAGCAGATGTGCACCTATAGCTAATGTCCCGGTACATCCCCAGAGATACCCGTAGTGTTCCCTGCGTGTTACTGGTCATTGCAGTATCCTTACTCCTACCTCTGGTGTATTACTCTGGAATACCTCACTCTAGTACACGGACCTCTCTATACCTCCCGTCCTCCCAGCACTGTCCTGTATGTGACTACAGCAGATGTGCACCTATACCTAATGTCCCGGTACATCCCCAGAGATACCTGTAGTGTTTCCTGTGTGTTACTGGTCATTGCAGTATCCTTACTCCTACCTCTGGTGTCTTACTCTGGAATACCTCACTGTACTACACGGACCTCTCTATACCTCCCGTCCTCCCAGCATTGTCCTGTATGTGACTACAGCAGATGTGCACCTATAGCTAATGTCCCGGTACATCCCCAGAGATACCTGTAGTGTTTCCTGTGTGTTACTGGTCATTGCAGTATCCTTACTCCTACCTCTGGTGTCTTACTCTGGAATACCTCACTCTAGTACACGGACCTCTCTATACCTCCCGTCCTCCCAGCACTGTCCTGTATGTGACAACAGCAGATGTGCACCTATAGCTAATGTCCCGGTACATCCCCAGAGATACCCGTAGTGTTCCCTGCGTGTTACTGGTCATTGCAGTATCCTTACTCCTACCTCTGGTGTCTTACTCTGGAATACCTCAGTGTACTACACGGACCTCTCTATACCTCCCGTCCTCCCAGCACTGTCCTGTATGTGACTACAGCAGATGTGCACCTATAGCTGATGTCCCGGTACATCCCCAGAGATACCTGTAGTGTTTCCTGTGTGTTACTAGTCATTGCAGTATCCTTACTCCTACCTCTGGTGTCTTACTCTGGAATACCTCACTGTACTACACGGACCTCTCTATACCTCCCGTCCTCCCAGAACTGTCCTGTATGTGCCTACAGCAGATGTGCACCTATAGCTGATGTCCCGGTACATCCCCAGAGATACCCATAGTGTTCCCTGCGTGTTACTAGTCATTGCAGTATCCTTACTCCTACCTCTGGTGTCTTACTCTGGAATACCTCACTGTACTACACGGACCTCTCTATACCTCCCGTCCTCCCAGCACTGTCCTGTATGTGACTACAGCAGATGTGCACCTATACCTAATGTCCCGGTACATCCCCAGAGATACCTGTAGTGTTTCCTGTGTGTTACTGGTCATTGCAGTATCCTTACTCCTACCTCTGGTGTCTTCCTCTGGAATACCTCACTGTACTACACAGACCTCTCTATACCTCCCATCCTCCCAGCACTGTCCTGTATGTGCCTCGAGCTGGTGTCCTGGTACATCCCCAGAGATACCTGTAGTGTTCCCTGTGTGTTACTGGTCATTGCAGTATCCTTACTCCTACCTCTGGTGTCTTACTCTGGAATACCTCACTGTACTACACAGACCTCTCTATACCTCCCATCCTCCCAGCACTGTCCTGTATGTGCCTCCAGCTGGTGTCCTGGTACATCCCCAGAGATACCTGTAGTGTTCCCTGTGTGTTACTGGTCATTGCAGTATCCTTACTCCTACCTCTGGTGTCTTACTCTGGAATACCTCACTGTACTACACGGACCTCTCTATACCTCCCGTCCTCCCAGCACTGTCCTGTATGTGACTACAGCAGATGTGCACCTATACCTAATGTCCCGGTACATCCCCAGAGATACCTGTAGTGTTTCCTGTGTGTTACTGGTCATTGCAGTATCCTTACTCCTACCTCTGGTGTCTTACTCTGGAATACCTCACTGTACTACACGGACCTCTCTATACCTCCCGTCCTCCCAGCACTGTCCTGTATGTGACTACAGCAGATGTGCACCTATAGCTAATGTCCCGGTACATCCCCAGAGATACCTGTAGTGTTTCCTGTGTGTTACTGGTCATTGCAGTATCCTTACTCCTACCTCTGGTGTATTACTCTGGAATACCTCACTCTAGTACACGGACCTCTCTATACCTCCCGTCCTCCCAGCACTGTCCTGTATGTGACTACAGCAGATGTGCACCTATACCTAATGTCCCGGTACATCCCCAGAGATACCTGTAGTGTTTCCTGTGTGTTACTGGTCATTGCAGTATCCTTACTCCTACCTCTGGTGTCTTACTCTGGAATACCTCACTGTACTACACGGACCTCTCTATACCTCCCGTCCTCCCAGCACTGTCCTGTATGTGACTACAGCAGATGTGCACCTATAGCTGATGTCCTGGTACATCCCCAGAGATACCTGTAGTGTTTCCTGTGTGTTACTGGTCATTGCAGTATCCTTACTCCTACCTCTGGTGTCTTACTCTGGAATACCTCACTCTAGTACACGGACCTCTCTATACCTCCCGTCCTCCCAGCACTGTCCTGTATGTGACTACAGCAGATGTGCACCTATAGCTAATGTCCCGGTACATCCCCAGAGATACCTGTAGTGTTTCCTGTGTGTTACTAGTCATTGCAGTATCCTTACTCCTACCTCTGGTGTCTTACTCTGGAATACCTCACTGTACTACACGGACCTCTCTATACCTCCCGTCCTCCCAGCACTGTCCTGTATGTGACTACAGCAGATGTGCACCTATAGCTGATGTCCCGGTACATCCCCAGAGATACCTGTAGTGTTTCCTGTGTGTTACTAGTCATTGCAGTATCCTTAATCCTACCTCTGGTGTCTTACTCTGGAATACCTCACTGTACTACACGGACCTCTCTATACCTCCCGTCCTCCCAGCACTGTCCTGTATGTGACTACAGCAGATGTGCACCTATAGCTGATGTCCCGGTACATCCCCAGAGATACCCATAGTGTTCCCTGCGTGTTACTGGTCATTGCAGTATCCTTACTCCTACCTCTGGTGTCTTACTCTGGAATACCTCACTGTACTACACGGACCTCTCCATACCTCCCGTCCTCCCAGCACTGTCCTGTATGTGATGGCAGATGTGCACCTATAGCTAATGTCCCGGTACATCCCCAGAGATACCCGTAGTGTTCCCTGCGTGTTACTAGTCATTGCAGTATCCTTACTCCTACCTCTGGTGTCTTACTCTGGAATACCTCACTGTACTACACGGACCTCTCTATACCTCCCGTCCTCCCAGCACTGTCCTGTATGTGCCTACAGCAGATGTGCACCTATAGCTGATGTCCCGGTACATCCCCAGAGATACCCGTAGTGTTCCCTGTGTGTTACTAGTCATTGCAGTATCCTTACTCCTACCTCTGGTGTCTTACTCTGGAATACCTCACTGTACTACACCGACCTCTCTATACCTCCCGTCCTCCCAGCACTGTCCTGTATGTGACTACAGCAGATGTGCACCTATAGCTAATGTCCCGGTACATCCCCAGAGATACCTGTAGTGTTTCCTGTGTGTTACTGGTCATTGCAGTATCCTTACTCCTACCTCTGGTGTCTTACTCTGGAATACCTCACTCTAGTACACGGACCTCTCTATACCTCCCGTCCTCCCAGCACTGTCCTGTATGTGACAACAGCAGATGTGCACCTATAGCTAATGTCCCGGTACATCCCCAGAGATACCCGTAGTGTTCCCTGCGTGTTACTGGTCATTGCAGTATCCTTACTCCTACCTCTGGTGTCTTACTCTGGAATACCTCACTGTACTACACAGACCTCTCTATACCTCCCGTCCTCCCAGCATTGTCCTGTATGTGACTACAGCAGATGTGCACCTATAGCTAATGTCCCGGTACATCCCCAGAGATACCTGTAGTGTTCCCTGTGTGTTACTGGTCATTGCAGTATCCTTACTCCTACCTCTGGTGTCTTACTGTGGAATATCTCACTGTACTACACGGACCTCTCTATACCTCCCGTCCTCCCAGCACTGTCCTGTATGTGACTACAGCAGATGTGCACCTATACCTAATGTCCCGGTACATCCCCAGAGATACCTGTAGTGTTTCCTGTGTGTTACTAGTCATTGCAGTATCCTTACTCCTACCTCTGGTGTTTTACTCTGGAATACCTCACTCTAGTACACGGACCTCTCTATACCTCCCGTCCTCCCAGCACTGTCCTGTATGTGACTACAGCAGATGTGCACCTATAGCTGATGTCCCGGTACATCCCCAGAGATACCTGTAGTGTTTCCTGTGTGTTACTAGTCATTGCAGTATCCTTACTCCTACCTCTGGTGTCTTACTCTGGAATACCTCACTGTACTACACGGACCTCTCTATACCTCCCGTCCTCCCAGAACTGTCCTGTATGTGCCTACAGCAGATGTGCACCTATAGCTGATGTCCCGGTACATCCCCAGAGATACCCATAGTGTTCCCTGCGTGTTACTAGTCATTGCAGTATCCTTACTCCTACCTCTGGTGTCTTACTCTGGAATACCTCACTGTACTACACGGACCTCTCTATACCTCCCGTCCTCCCAGCACTGTCCTGTATGTGACTACAGCAGATGTGCACCTATACCTAATGTCCCGGTACATCCCCAGAGATACCTGTAGTGTTTCCTGTGTGTTACTGGTCATTGCAGTATCCTTACTCCTACCTCTGGTGTCTTCCTCTGGAATACCTCACTGTACTACACAGACCTCTCTATACCTCCCATCCTCCCAGCACTGTCCTGTATGTGCCTCGAGCTGGTGTCCTGGTACATCCCCAGAGATACCTGTAGTGTTCCCTGTGTGTTACTGGTCATTGCAGTATCCTTACTCCTACCTCTGGTGTCTTACTCTGGAATACCTCACTGTACTACACAGACCTCTCTATACCTCCCATCCTCCCAGCACTGTCCTGTATGTGCCTCCAGCTGGTGTCCTGGTACATCCCCAGAGATACCTGTAGTGTTCCCTGTGTGTTACTGGTCATTGCAGTATCCTTACTCCTACCTCTGGTGTCTTACTCTGGAATACCTCACTGTACTACACGGACCTCTCTATACCTCCCGTCCTCCCAGCACTGTCCTGTATGTGACTACAGCAGATGTGCACCTATACCTAATGTCCCGGTACATCCCCAGAGATACCTGTAGTGTTTCCTGTGTGTTACTGGTCATTGCAGTATCCTTACTCCTACCTCTGGTGTCTTACTCTGGAATACCTCACTGTACTACACGGACCTCTCTATACCTCCCGTCCTCCCAGCACTGTCCTGTATGTGACTACAGCAGATGTGCACCTATAGCTAATGTCCCGGTACATCCCCAGAGATACCTGTAGTGTTTCCTGTGTGTTACTGGTCATTGCAGTATCCTTACTCCTACCTCTGGTGTATTACTCTGGAATACCTCACTCTAGTACACGGACCTCTCTATACCTCCCGTCCTCCCAGCACTGTCCTGTATGTGACTACAGCAGATGTGCACCTATACCTAATGTCCCGGTACATCCCCAGAGATACCTGTAGTGTTTCCTGTGTGTTACTGGTCATTGCAGTATCCTTACTCCTACCTCTGGTGTCTTACTCTGGAATACCTCACTGTACTACACGGACCTCTCTATACCTCCCGTCCTCCCAGCACTGTCCTGTATGTGACTACAGCAGATGTGCACCTATAGCTGATGTCCTGGTACATCCCCAGAGATACCTGTAGTGTTTCCTGTGTGTTACTGGTCATTGCAGTATCCTTACTCCTACCTCTGGTGTCTTACTCTGGAATACCTCACTCTAGTACACGGACCTCTCTATACCTCCCGTCCTCCCAGCACTGTCCTGTATGTGACTACAGCAGATGTGCACCTATAGCTAATGTCCCGGTACATCCCCAAAGATACCTGTAGTGTTTCCTGTGTGTTACTAGTCATTGCAGTATCCTTACTCCTACCTCTGGTGTCTTACTCTGGAATACCTCACTGTACTACACGGACCTCTCTATACCTCCCGTCCTCCCAGCACTGTCCTGTATGTGACTACAGCAGATGTGCACCTATAGCTGATGTCCCGGTACATCCCCAGAGATACCTGTAGTGTTTCCTGTGTGTTACTAGTCATTGCAGTATCCTTACTCCTACCTCTGGTGTCTTACTCTGGAATACCTCACTGTACTACACGGACCTCTCTATACCTCCCGTCCTCCCAGCACTGTCCTGTATGTGACTACAGCAGATGTGCACCTATAGCTGATGTCCCGGTACATCCCCAGAGATACCCATAGTGTTCCCTGCGTGTTACTGGTCATTGCAGTATCCTTACTCCTACCTCTGGTGTCTTACTCTGGAATACCTCACTGTACTACACGGACCTCTCCATACCTCCCGTCCTCCCAGCACTGTCCTGTATGTGATGGCAGATGTGCACCTATAGCTAATGTCCCGGTACATCCCCAGAGATACCCGTAGTGTTCCCTGCGTGTTACTAGTCATTGCATTATCCTTACTCCTACCTCTGGTGTCTTACTCTGGAATACCTCACTGTACTACACGGACCTCTCTATACCTCCCGTCCTCCCAGCATTGTCCTGTATGTGACTACAGCAGATGTGCACCTATAGCTGATGTCCCGGTACATCCCCAGAGATACCTGTAGTGTTCCCTGTGTGTTACTGGTCATTGCAGTATCCTTACTCCTACCTCTGGTGTCTTACTCTGGAATACCTCACTGTACTACACGGACCTCTCTATACCTCCCGTCCTCCCAGCACTGTCCTGTATGTGACTACAGCAGATGTGCACCTATAGCTGATGTCCCGGTACATCCCCAGAGATACCCATAGTGTTCCCTGCGTGTTACTAGTCATTGCAGTATCCTTACTCCTACCTCTGGTGTCTTACTCTGGAATACCTCACTGTACTACACGGACCTCTCTATACCTCCCGTCCTCCCAGCACTGTCCTGTATGTGCCCCTGTAGCTAATGTGAGTGTTACTGGTTATACCAGTAGCCTTACTCCTCTCTGATACCTCGCGTTACTATATTGACCTCTCTATACCACAGGACTCTGCTCCTTCCTCCTCTGTTCTCACTGCACTAAGGTCCTTATTCTGGTTGACTCGCAGGGCTGTGAATTCCTCAGGACCCCACACAGTGCATGTTTTACCGGTCTCACAGAATCGCTAGTGAAATAATTAGCTCCACCTGTGTAATGCGTGCACCTGCCGGGAGACCTGGAAAACCTGAGGACCCCTGTGCTAGAAGATGGAGGTGAGTGGTAAAATGTTGCCTGGTGATGTAACAGAGGTTCACAAACTCGGTCCTCAGGACCCCACACAGTTCATATTTCCAGGTCACCCGGCAGGTGCATTTGTTACTGACTGACACATTTTAAAAGATTCACAGGTAGAGAAAATGATTTCACTTCATTCTGGGCGGTGTGTGATCCTCGCAGATTACCGAGCAAGCTAGAATAAGGCCCCTAGTCCCTAGCTTTACTTCACGTGTGCGCACTATGAGCAGACTGTCCCTGTGTGATCGCCATGTCCTCGCGTCACTCGCAATTAAATGGTCATTCTTTACTGTTCCGGCCTATGAGATAACGTTCTCCCTGGGTGTCCCGGTGATGTCACCATGTCCCCGGGCCAGTCTGTATGCAGTACACAATGACCCGGGACCATGGTGACATCAGGGGGACTCTCAGTGAGAACATTGCAGAACCCGTCCAGTTATGTACAGAGCTAGAAACGCAGGGACATCCGGTTACACTGCGCTGCGGTTTGTCCCATTAAGAAGTAATAACCTGATCGTATCTCTGTATGTGGCGCTGGTAATGACCTGCAGCACATTGGTGTGACGTCTGCCATTATCGTATGTCCGTGTATGTGGCGCTGGTAACAACCTGCAGCACCCTGGTGTGACGTCTGCCATTATCGTATCTCTGTATGTGGCGCTGGTAACCCCCTGCAGCACCCTGGTGTGACGTCTGCCATTATCGTATGTCCGTGTATGTGGCGCTGGTAACCCCCTGCAGCACATTGGTGTGATCGCTGCCATTATTGTATGTCAGTGTATGTGGCGCTGGTAACCCCCTGCAGCACATTGGTGTGATCGCTGCCATTATTGTATGTCAGTGTATGTGGCGCTGGTAACCCCCTGCAGCACATTGGTGTGACCGCTGCCATTATCGTATGTCTGTGTATGTGGCGCTGGTAACCCCCTGCAGCACCCTGGTGTGACGTCTGCCATTATCGTATGTCCGTGTATGTGGCGCTGGTAACCCCCTGCAGCACATTGGTGTGACGTCTGCCATTATCGTATGTCCGTGTATGTGGCGCTGGTAACCCCCTGCAGCACCCTGGTGTGACCGCTGCCATTATCGTATGTCTGTGTATGTGGCGCTGGTAACCCCCTGCAGCACATTGGTGTGATCGCTGCCATTATTGTATGTCAGTGTATGTGGCGCTGGTAACCCCCTGCAGCACATTGGTGTGATCGCTGCCATTATCGTATATCTGTGTATGTGGCGCTGGTAACCCCCTGCAGCACATTGGTGTGACCGCTGTCATTATTGTATGTCTGTGTATGTGGCGCTGGTAACAACCTGCAGCACCCTGGTGTGACCGCTGCCATTATAGTATGTCTGTGTATGTGGCGCTGGTAACCCCCTGCAGCACATTGGTGTGACCGCTGCCATTATCGTATGTCCGTGTATGTGGCGCTGGTAACCCCCTGCAGCACATTGGTGTGATCGCTGCCATTATCGTATGTCCGTGTATGTGGCGCTGGTAACCCCCTGCAGCACACTGGTGTGACCTCTGCCATTATCGTATGTCCGTGTATGTGGCGCTTGTAACCCCCTGCAGCACATTGGTGTGACTGCTGCCATTATCGTATGTCCGTGTATGTGGCGCTGGTAACCCCCTGCAGTACATTGGTGTGACCGCTGCCATTATCGTATGTCCGTGTATGTGGCGCTGGTAACCCCCTGCAGCACCCTGGTGTGACCGCTGCCATTATCGTATGTCTGTGTATGTGGCGCTGGTAACCCCCTGCAGCACATTGGTGTGACCGCTGTCATTATCGTATGTCTTTGTATGTGGCGCTGGTAACCCCCTGCAGCACATTGGTGTGACCGCTGCCATTATCGTATGTCTGTGTATGTTCTGCTGGAAACCCCCTGCAGCACATTGGTGTGACCGCTGCCATTATCGTATGTCTGTGTATGTGGCGCTGGTAACCCCCCTGCAGCACATTGGTGTGACCACTGCCATTATCGTATGTCTGTGTATGTGGCGCTGGTAATGACCTGCAGCACCCTGGTGTGACCGCTGTCATTATCGTATGTCTGTGTATGTGGCGCTGGTAATGACCTGCAGCACCCTGGTGTGACCGCTGCCATTATCGTATGTCCGTGTATGTGGCGATGGTAACAACCTGCAGCACCCTGGTGTGACCGCTGACATTATCGTATGTCCGTGTATGTGGCGCTGGTAACAACCTGCAGCACCCTGGTGTGACCGCTGTCATTATCGTATGTCTGTGTATGTGGCGCTGGTAACCCCCCTGCAGCACATTGGTGTGACCGCTGCCATTATCGTATGTCAGTGTATGTGGCGCTGGTAACCCCCTGCAGCACATTGGTGTGACCGCTGCCATTATCATATGTCTGTGTATGTGGCGCTGGTAATGACCTGCAGCACCCTGGTGTGACCGCTGCCATTATCGTATGTCCGTGTATGTGGCGCTGGTAACAACCTGCAGCATATTGGTGTGACCGCTGCCATTATCGTATGTCTGTGTATGTGGCGCTGGTAACCCCCCTGCAGCACCCTGGTGTGACCGCTGCCATTATCGTATCTCTGTATGTGGCGCTGGTAACCCCCTGCAGCACATTGGTGTGACCGCTGCCATTATCGTATGAATGTGTATGTGGCGCTGGTAACCCCCTGCAGCACATTGGTGTGACCGCTGCCATTATCGTATGTCTGTGTATGTGGCGCTGGTAACCCCCTGCAGCACCCTGGTGTGACCGCTGCCATTATCGTATGTCTGTGTATGTGGCGCTGGTAACCCCCTGCAGCACATTGTAGTGACCGCTGCCATTATCGTATATCTGTGTATGTGGCGCTGGTAACCCCCTGCAGCACATTGGTGTGACCGCTGCTATTATCGTATATCTGTGTATGTGGCGCTGGTAACCCCCTGCAGCACATTGGTGTGACCGCTGTCATTATTGTATGTCTGTGTATATGGCGCTGGTAACCCCCTGCAGCACATTGGTGTGACCGCTGCCATTATCGTATGTCTGTGTATGTGGCGCTGGTAACCCCCTGCAGCACATTGGTGTGACCGCTGCCATTATCATATGTCTGTGTATGTGGCGCTGGTAACCCCCTGCAGCACATTGGTGTGACTGCTGCCATTATCGTATATCTGTGTATGTGGCGCTGGTAACCCCCTGCAGCACATTGGTGTGACCGCTGCCATTATCGTATGTCGGTGTATGTGGCGCTGGTAACCCCCTGCAGCACATTGGTGTGACCGCTGCCATTATAGTATGTCTGTGTATGTGGCGCTGGTAACCCCCTGCAGCACATTGGTGTGATAGCTGCCATTATCGTATGTCCGTGTATGTGGCGCTGGTAACCCCTTGCAGCACATTGGTGTGACCGCTGCCATTATCGTATGTCGGTGTATGTGGCGCTGGTAACCCCCTGCAGCACATTGGTGTGACCGCTGCCATTATAGTATGTCTGTGTATGTGGCGCTGGTAACCCCCTGCAGCACATTGGTGTGATAGCTGCCATTATCGTATGTCCGTGTATGTGGCGCTGGTAACCCCCTGCAGCACATTGGTGTGACCGCTGTCATTATCGTATGTCTGTGTGTGGTGCTGGTAACCCCCTGCAGCACATTGGTGTGACCGCTGTCATTATCGTATGTCAGTGTATGTGGCGCTGGTAACCCCCTGCAGCACATTGGTGTGACCGCTGCTATTATCGTATGTCTGTGTATGTGGCGCTGGTAACCCCCTGCAGCACATTGGTCTGACCGCTGCCATTATCGTATGTCTGTGTATGTGGCGCTGGTAACCCTCTGCAGCACATTGGTGTGACCGCTGCCATTATCGTATATCTGTGTATGTGGCGCTGGTAACCCCCTGCAGCACATTGTAGTGACCGCTGCCATTATCGTATGTCTGTGTATGTGGCGCTGGTAACCCCCCTGCAGCACATTGGTGTGACCGCTGCTATTATCGTATGTCTGTGTATGTGGCGCTGGTAACCCCCTGCAGCACATTGGTGTGACCGCTGCCATTATCGTATGTCTGTGTATGTGGCGCTGGTAACCCCTTGCAGCACATTGGTGTGATCGCTGCCATTATCGTATGTCTGTGTATGTGGCGCTGGTAACCCCTTGCAGCCCATTGGTGTGACCGCTGCCATTATCATATGTCTGTGTATGTGGCGCTGGTAACCCCTTGCAGCACATTGGTGTGACCGCTGCCATTATCGTATGTCTGTGTATGGCGCTGGTAACCCCCTGCAGCATATTGGTGTGACCGCTGCCATTATCGTATATCTGTGTATGTGGCGCTGGTAACCCCCTGCAGCACATTGGTGTGATAGCTGCCATTATCGTATGTCCGTGTATGTGGCGCTGGTAACCCCTTGCAGCACATTGGTCTGACCGCTGCCATTATCGTATGTCTGTGGCGCTGGTAACCCCCTGCAGCACATTGGTGTGACCGCTGTCATTATCGTATGTCAGTGTATGTGGCGCTGGTAACCCCCTGCAGCACATTGGTGTGACCGCTGCCATTATTGTATGTCTGTGTATGTGGCGCTGGTAACCCCCTGCAGCACATTGGTGTGACCGCTGCCATTATCGTATATCTGTGTATGTGGCGCTGGTAACCCCCTACAGCACATTGGTGTGATCGCTGCCATTATAGTATGTCTGTGTATGTGGCGCTGGTAACCCCCTGCAGCACATTGGTGTGACCGCTGCCATTATCGTATGTATGTGTATGTGGCGCTGGTAACCCCCTGCAGCACATTGGTGTGATCGCTGCCATTATCGTATGTCTGTGTGTGTGGCGCTGGTAACCCCCTGCAGCACATTGGTGTGACTGCTGCCATTATCGTATATCTGTGTATGTGGCGCTGGTAACCCCCTGCAGCACATTGGTGTGACCGCTGCCATTATCGTATGTCTGTGTATGTGGCGCTGGTAACCCCCTGCAGCACATTGGTGTGATCGCTGCCATTATCGTATGTCTGTGTATGTGGCGCTGGTAACCCCCTGCAGCACATTGGTCTGACCGCTGCCATTATCGTATGTCTGTGTATGTGGCGCTGGTAACCCCCTGCAGCACATTGGTGTGACCGCTGCCATTATCGTATGTCTGTGTATGTGGCGCTGGTAACCCCCTGCAGCACATTGGTGTGACCGCTGTCATTATCGTATGTCTGTGTCTGTGGCGCTGGTAACCCCCTGCAGCACATTGTAGTGACCGCTGCCATTATCGTATGTCTGTGTATGTGGCGCTGGTAACCCCCCTGCAGCACATTGGTGTGACCGCTGCTATTATCGTATGTCTGTGTATGTGGCGCTGGTAACCCCCTGCAGCACATTGGTGTGACCGCTGCCATTATCGTATGTCTGTGTATGTGGCGCTGGTAACCCCTTGCAGCACATTGGTGTGATCGCTGCCATTATCGTATGTCTGTGTATGTGGCGCTGGTAACCCCTTGCAGCACATTGGTGTGATCGCTGCCATTATCGTATGTCTGTGTATGTGGCGCTGGTAACCCCTTGCAGCACATTGGTGTGACCGCTGCCATTATCGTATGTCTGTGTATGTGGCGCTGGTAACCCCCTGCAGCACATTGGTGTGACCGCTGCCATAATCGTATGTCTGTGTATGTTCTGCTGGAAACCCCCTGCAGCACATTGGTGTGACCGCTGTCATTATTGTATGTCTGTGTATGTGGCGCTGGTAATCCCCCTGCAGCACATTGGTGTGACCGCTGCCATTATCGTTTGTCTGTGTATGTGGCGCTGGTAACCCCCTGCAGCACATTGGTGTGACCGCTGCCATTATCGTATGTCTGTGTATGTGGCGCTGGTAACCCCCTGCAGCACATTGGTGTGACCGCTGCCATTATTGTATATCTGTGTATTTGGCGCTGGTAACCCTCTGCAGCACATTGGTGTGACCGCTGCCATTATCGTATATATGTGTATGTGGCGCTGGTAACCCCCTGCAGCACAGTTTTGTAACTGCTGCCATTATCGTATGTTTGTGTATGTGGCGCTGGTAACCCCCTGCAGCACATTGGTGTGATCGCTGCCATTATTGTATGTCTGTGTATGTGGCGCTGGTAACCCCCTGCAGCACATTGGTGTGACCGCTGCTATTATCGTATGTCTGTGTATTTGGCGCTGGTAACCCCCTGCAGCACATTGGTGTGACCGCTGCTATTATCGTATGTCTGTGTATGTGGCGCTGGTAACCCCCTGCAGCACATTGGTGTGACCGCTGCCATTATCGTATGTCAGTGTATGTGGCGCTGGTAACCCCCTGCAGCACATTGGTGTGACCGCTGCCATTATTGTATGTCTGTGTATGTGGCGCTGGTAACCCCCTACAGCACATTGGTGTGACTGCTGCCATTATCGTATGTCTGTGTATGTGGCGCTGGTAACCCCCTGCAGCACATTGGTGTGACCGCTGCCATTATCGTATGTCTGTGTATGTGGCGCTGGTAACCCCCCTGCAGCACATTGGTGTGACCGCTGCCATTATCGTTTGTCTGTGTATGTGGCGCTGGTAACCCCCTGCAGCACATTGGTGTGACCGCTGCCATTATTGTATGTCAGTGTATGTTCTGCTGGTAACCCCCTGCAGCACATTGGTGTGACCGCTGTCATTATTGTATGTCTGTGTATGTGGCGCTGGTAACCCCCTGCAGCACATTGGTGTGACCGTTGCCATTATCGTATGTCTGTGTATGTGGCGCTGGTAACCCCCTGCAGCACATTGGTGTGACCGTTGCCATTATCGTATGTCTGTGTATGTTCTGCTGGAAACCCCCTGCAGCACATTGGTGTGACCGCTGTCATTATTGTATGTCTGTGTATGTTCTGCTGGAAACCCCCTGCAGCACATTGGTGTGACCGCTGTCATTATTGTATGTCTGTGTATGTGGCGCTGGTAACCCCCTGCAGCACATTGGTGTGACCGCTGCCATTATCGTATGTCTGTGTATGTGGCGCTGGTAACCCCCTGCAGCACATTGGTGTGATCGCTGCCATTATCGTATGTCTGTGTATGTGGCGCTGGTAACCCCCTGCAGCACATTGTAGTGACCGCTGCCATTATCGTATGTCTGTGTGTGTGGCGCTGGTAACCCCCTGCAGCACATTGGTGTGACCGCTGCTATTATCATATGTCTGTGTGTGTGGCGCTGGTAACCCCCTGCAGCACATTGGTGTGACCGCTGCTATTATCGTATGTCTGTGTATGTGGCGCTGGTAACCCCCTGCAGCACATTGGTGTGACCGCTGCCATTATCGTATGTCTGTGTGTGTGGCGCTGGTAACCCCCTGCAGCACATTGGTGTGACCGCTGCTATTATCGTATGTCTGTGTGTGTGGCGCTGGTAACCCCCTGCAGCACATTGGTGTGACCGCTGCTATTATCGTATGTCTGTGTATGTGGCGCTGGTAACCCCCTGCAGCACATTGGTGTGACCGCTGTCATTATCATACATCCGTGTATGTGGCGCTGGTAACCCCCTGCAGCACATTGGTGTGACCGCTGCCATTATCGTATATCTGTGTATGTGGCGCTGGTAACCCCCTGCAGCACATTGGTGTGACCGCTGCCATTATCATATGTCTGTGTATGTGGCGCTGGTAACCCCCTGCAGCACATTGGTGTGACTGCTGCCATTATCGTATATCTGTGTATGTGGCGCTGGTAACCCCCTGCAGCACATTGGTGTGACCACTGCCATTATCGTATGTCGGTGTATGTGGCGCTGGTAACCCCCTGCAGCACATTGGTGTGACCGCTGCCATTATAGTATGTCTGTGTATGTGGCGCTGGTAACCCCCTGCAGCACATTGGTGTGATAGCTGCCATTATCGTATGTCCGTGTATGTGGCGCTGGTAACCGCTTGCAGCACATTGGTGTGACCGCTGCCATTATCGTATGTCGGTGTATGTGGCGCTGGTAACCCCCTGCAGCACATTGGTGTGACCGCTGCCATTATAGTATGTCTGTGTATGTGGCGCTGGTAACCCCCTGCAGCACATTGGTGTGATAGCTGCCATTATCGTATGTCCGTGTATGTGGCGCTGGTAACCCCCTGCAGCACATTGGTGTGACCGCTGCCATTATCGTATGTCTGTGTCTGTGGCGCTGATAACCCCCTGCAGCACATTGGTGTGACCGCTGTCATTATCGTATGTCAGTGTATGTGGCGCTGGTAACCCCCTGCAGCACATTGGTGTGACCGCTGCTATTATCGTATGTCTGTGTATGTGGCGCTGGTAACCCCCTGCAGCACATTGGTCTGACCGCTGCCATTATCGTATGTCAGTGTATGTGGCGCTGGTAACCCCCTGCAGCACATTGGTCTGACCGCTGCCATTATCGTATGTCAGTGTATGTGGCGCTGGTAACCCCCTGCAGCACATTGGTGTGACCGCTGCCATTATCGTATATCAGTGTATGTGGCGCTGGTAACCCCCTGCAGCACATTGGTGTGACCGCTGCCATTATCGTATGTCTGTGTATGTGGCGCTGGTAACCCCCTGCAGCACATTGGTGTGACCGCTGCCATTATCGTATGTCTGTGTCTGTGGCGCTGGTAACCCCCTGCAGCACATTGGTGTGACCGCTGCCATTATCGTATGTCTGTGTATGTGGCGCTGGTAACCCTCTGCAGCACATTGGTGTGACCGCTGCCATTATCGTATATCTGTGTATGTGGCGCTGGTAACCCCCTGCAGCACATTGTAGTGACCGCTGCCATTATCGTATGTCTGTGTATGTGGCGCTGGTAACCCCCCTGCAGCACATTGGTGTGACCGCTGCTATTATCGTATGTCTGTGTATGTGGCGCTGGTAACCCCCTGCAGCACATTGGTGTGACCGCTGCCATTATCGTATGTCTGTGTATGTGGCGCTGGTAACCCCTTGCAGCACATTGGTGTGATCGCTGCCATTATCGTATGTCTGTGTATGTGGCGCTGGTAACCCCTTGCAGCACATTGGTGTGACCGCTGCCATTATCATATGTCTGTGTATGTGGCGCTGGTAACCCCTTGCAGCACATTGGTGTGACCGCTGCCATTATCGTATGTCTGTGTATGGCGCTGGTAACCCCCTGCAGCATATTGGTGTGACCGCTGCCATTATCGTATATCTGTGTATGTGGCGCTGGTAACCCCCTGCAGCACATTGGTGTGATAGCTGCCATTATCGTATGTCCGTGTATGTGGCGCTGGTAACCCCTTGCAGCACATTGGTCTGACCGCTGCCATTATCGTATGTCTGTGGCGCTGGTAACCCCCTGCAGCACATTGTAGTGACCGCTGCCATTATCGTATGTCTGTGTATGTGGCGCTGGTAACCCCCCTGCAGCACATTGGTGTGACCGCTGCTATTATCGTATGTCTGTGTATGTGGCGCTGGTAACCCCCTGCAGCACATTGGTGTGACCGCTGCCATTATCGTATGTCTGTGTATGTGGCGCTGGTAACCCCTTGCAGCACATTGGTGTGATCGCTGCCATTATCGTATGTCTGTGTATGTGGCGCTGGTAACCCCTTGCAGCACATTGGTGTGACCGCTGCCATTATCATATGTCTGTGTATGTGGCGCTGGTAACCCCTTGCAGCACATTGGTGTGACCGCTGCCATTATCGTATGTCTGTGTATGGCGCTGGTAACCCCCTGCAGCATATTGGTGTGACCGCTGCCATTATCGTATATCTGTGTATCTGGCGCTGGTAACCCCCTGCAGCACATTGGTGTGATAGCTGCCATTATCGTATGTCCGTGTATGTGGCGCTGGTAACCCCTTGCAGCACATTGGTCTGACCGCTGCCATTATCGTATGTCTGTGGCGCTGGTAACCCCCTGCAGCACATTGGTGTGACCGCTGTCATTATCGTATGTCAGTGTATGTGGCGCTGGTAACCCCCTGCAGCACATTGGTGTGACCGCTGCCATTATTGTATGTCTGTGTATGTGGCGCTGGTAACCCCCTGCAGCACATTGGTGTGACCGCTGCCATTATCGTATATCTGTGTATGTGGCGCTGGTAACCCCCTGCAGCACATTGGTGTGACCGCTGCCATTATCGTATGTCTGTGTATGTGGCGCTGGTAACCCCTTGCAGCACATTGGTGTGACCGCTGCCATTATCATATGTCTGTGTATGTGGCGCTGGTAACCCCTTGCAGCACATTGGTGTGACCGCTGCCATTATCGTATGTCTGTGTATGGCGCTGGTAACCCCCTGCAGCATATTGGTGTGACCGCTGCCATTATCGTATATCTGTGTATGTGGCGCTGGTAACCCCCTGCAGCACATTGGTGTGATCGCTGCCATTATCGTATGTCTGTGTGTGTGGCGCTGGTAACCCCCTGCAGCACATTGGTGTGACTGCTGCCATTATCGTATATCTGTGTATGTGGCGCTGGTAACCCCCTGCAGCACATTAGTGTGACCGCTGCCATTATCGTATGTCTGTGTATGTGGCGCTGGTAACCCCCTGCAGCACATTGGTGTGATCGCTGCCATTATCGTATGTCCGTGTATGTGGCGCTGGTAACCCCCTGCAGCACATTGGTCTGACCGCTGCCATTATCGTATGTCCGTGTATGTGGCGCTGGTAACCCCCTGCAGCACATTGGTGTGACCGCTGCCATTATCGTATGTCTGTGTATGTGGCGCTGGTAACCCCCTGCAGCACATTGGTGTGACCGCTGTCATTATCGTATGTCTGTGTATGTGGCGCTGGTAACCCCCTGCAGCACATTGTAGTGACCGCTGCCATTATCGTATGTCTGTGTATGTGGCGCTGGTAACCCCCCTGCAGCACATTGGTGTGACCGCTGCTATTATCGTATGTCTGTGTATGTGGCGCTGGTAACCCCCTGCAGCACATTGGTGTGACCGCTGCCATTATCGTATGTCTGTGTATGTGGCGCTGGTAACCCCTTGCAGCACATTGGTGTGACCGCTGCCATTATCGTATGTCTGTGTATGTGGCGCTGGTAACCCCCTGCAGCACATTGGTGTGACCGCTGCCATAATCATATGTCTGTGTATGTTCTGCTGGAAACCCCCTGCAGCACATTGGTGTGACCGCTGTCATTATTGTATGTCTGTGTATGTGGCGCTGGTAATCCCCCTGCAGCACATTGGTGTGACCACTGCCATTATCGTTTGTCTGTGTATGTGGCGCTGGTAACCCCCTGCAGCACATTGGTGTGACCGCTGCCATTATCGTATGTCTGTGTATGTGGCGATGGAAACCCCCTGCAGCACATTGTAGTGACCGCTGCCATTATCGTATGTCTGTGTATGTGGCGCTGGTAACCCCCTGCAGCACATTGTAGTGACCGCTGCCATTATTGTATATCTGTGTATTTGGCGCTGGTAACCCTCTGCAGCACATTGGTGTGACCGCTGCCATTATCGTATATATGTGTATGTGGCGCTGGTAACCCCCTGCAGCACAGTTTTGTAACTGCTGCCATTATCGTATGTTTGTGTATGTGGCGCTGGTAACCCCCTGCAGCACATTGGTGTGATCGCTGCCATTATTGTATGTCTGTGTATGTGGCGCTGGTAACCCCCTGCAGCACATTGGTGTGACCGCTGCTATTATCGTATGTCTGTGTATTTGGCGCTGGTAACCCCCTGCAGCACATTGGTGTGACCGCTGCTATTATCGTATGTCTGTGTATGTGGCGCTGGTAACCCCCTGCAGCACATTGGTGTGACCGCTGCCATTATCGTATGTCAGTGTATGTGGCGCTGGTAACCCCCTGCAGCACATTGGTGTGACCGCTGCCATTATTGTATGTCTGTGTATGTGGCGCTGGTAACCCCCTACAGCACATTGGTGTGACCGCTGCCATTATCGTATGTCTGTGTATGTGGCGCTGGTAACCCCCTGCAGCACATTGGTGTGACCGCTGCCATTATCGTATGTCCGTGTATGTGGTGCTGGTAACCCCCTGCAGCACATTGGTGTGACCGCTGCCATTATCGTATATCTGTGTATGTGGCGCTGGTAACCCCCTGCAGCACATTGTAGTGACCGCTGCCATTATCGTATGTCAGTGTATGTGGCGCTGGTAACCCCCTGCAGCACATTGGTGTGACCGCTGCCATTATCGTATGTCTGTGTATGTGGCGCTGGTAACCCCCCTGCAGCACATTGGTGTGACCGCTGCCATTATCGTTTGTCTGTGTATGTGGCGCTGGTAACCCCCTGCAGCACATTGGTGTGACCGCTGCCATTATTGTATGTCAGTGTATGTTCTGCTGGTAACCCCCTGCAGCACATTGGTGTGACCGCTGTCATTATTGTATGTCTGTGTATGTGGCGCTGGTAACCCCCTGCAGCACATTGGTGTGACCGTTGCCATTATCGTATGTCTGTGTATGTGGCGCTGGTAACCCCCTGCAGCACATTGGTGTGACCGTTGCCATTATCGTATGTCTGTGTATGTTCTGCTGGAAACCCCCTGCAGCACATTGGTGTGACCGCTGTCATTATTGTATGTCTGTGTATGTTCTGCTGGAAACCCCCTGCAGCACATTGGTGTGACCGCTGTCATTATTGTATGTCTGTGTATGTGGCGCTGGTAACCCCCTGCAGCACATTGGTGTGACCGTTGCCATTATCGTATGTCTGTGTATGTGGCGCTGGTAACCCCCTGCAGCACATAGGTGTGACCGTTGCCATTATCGTATGTCTGTGTATGTTCTGCTGGAAACCCCCTGCAGCACATTGGTGTGACCGCTGTCATTATTGTATGTCTGTGTATGTTCTGCTGGAAACCCCCTGCAGCACATTGGTGTGACCGCTGTCATTATTGTATGTCTGTGTATGTGGTGCTGGTAACCCCCTGCAGCACATTGGTGTGACCGCTGCCATTATCGTATGTCTGTGTATGTGGCGCTGGTAACCCCCCTGCAGCACATTGGTGTGACCGCTGCCATTATCGTATGTCCGTGTATGTGGCGCTGGTAACCCCCTGCAGCATATTGGTGTGACCGCTGCCATTATCGTATGTCTGTGTATGTGGCGCTGGTAACCCCCTGCAGCACATTGGTGTGACCGCTGCCATTATCGTATGTCTGTGTATGTGGCGCTGGTAACCCCCCTGCAGCACCCTGGTGTGACCGCTGCCATTATCGTATCTCTGTATGTGGCGCTGGTAACCCCCTGCAGCACATTGGTGTGATCGCTGACATTATCGTATGTCGGTGTATGTGGCGCTGGTAACCCCCTGCAGCACATTGGTGTGACCGCTGCCATTATCGTATGTCCGTGTATGTGGCGCTGGTAACCCCCCTGCAGCATATTGGTGTGACCGCTGCCATTATCGTATGTCCGTGTATGTGGCGCTGGTAACCCCCTGCAGCACATTGGTGGGTACTTTTTTCCTATCTGGGCGCCCAGGTTTTCTACGTACGGCACCGTAATGAAATCGGATCGCATCGGATTCGGTACTCGATGATGTACGATGCTATCCGATCCGATTTCATTTAAAATCGGATCGCATCGCATGCGGTGACGCGATCAACCAGATTTTTACATTGGAATCAATGTTAAATGGTCCCTGAGACCCGATTTTACATTGATTTCAATGTAATAACCCCGCAAACCCACGATTTGTATAGGAAACCCCCCCTGATGGTTTAAAATGCGCCTCCATTGTTAACGCCACCCCAGTATTGACGTCAACCCGAAGCGTGGCGAGCGCAGCGGTACGCGTCCTCCGACTTTTTCATACCCCCACTATCCACGTCGGCGTGGAGTTGAGAATAGAAAGTGTGGCGAGCGCAGCGAGCCACCGAGCCCGAAGCGTGGCGAGGGGACGCGGATACCTGTGAAGCCCGCGAGGGGACACGGATACCTGTGAAATATCCGCGTCCCCTCGCGGGGCTCGCTGCGCTCGCCACACTTCGGGCTCGGTGGCTCGCTGCGCTCGCCACACTTTCTATTCTCAACTCCACGCCGACGTGGATAGTGGGGGTATGAAAAAGTCGGAGGACGCGTACCGCCGCCGCTCGCCACGCTTCGGGTTGACGTCAATACTGTGTTTCTGTGCAGATGTGACAAGGGGAGGGCTTTGAAGGGTAAATAAATACAGTAGTGTTACAGATGGGCCATCCTATGGGCCAACCATAAAAGCGGGAACGAAATCGGATCGCATCGCATCGTTCAATATCGTGTATGTGCATTTGTAGTATCCGATGCGATGCGATCCGATTTTTATACGGAGAATAGCATGGTGCGCAATTAACGTAGCGGGCGCCCAGATAGGAAACAAGTACCCATTGGTGTGACTGCTGCCATTATCGTATATCTGTGTATGTGGCGCTGGTAACCCCCTGCAGCACATTGGTGTGACCGCTGCCATTACCGTATGTCAGTGTATGTGGCGCTGGTAACCCCCTGCAGCACATTGGTGTGACCGCTGTCATTATCGTATATCCGTGTATGTGGCGCTGGTAACCCCCTGCAGCACATTGGTGTGACCGCTGTCATTATCATACATCCGTGTATGTGGCGCTGGTAACCCCCTGCAGCACATTGATGTGACCGCTGCCATTATCGTATGTCTTTGTATGTGGCGCTGGTAACCCCCCTGCAGCATATTGGTGTGACCGCTGCCATTATCGTATGTCTGTGTATGTGGCGCTGGTAACCCCCTGCAGCACATTGATGTGACCGCTGCCATTATCGCATGTCTGTGTATGTGGCGCTGGTAACCCCCTGCAGCACATTGATGTGACCTCTGCCATTATCGTATATCAGTGTATGTGGCGCTGGTAACCCCCTGCAGCACATTGGTGTGACCGCTGCCATTATCGTATGTCTGTGTATGTGGCGCTGGTAACCCCCTGCAGCACATTGGTGTGACCGCTGCCATTATCGTATGTCTGTGTATGTGGCGCTGGTAACCCCCTGCAGCATATTGGTGTGACCGCTGCCATTATCGTATGTCTGTGTATGTGGCGCTGGTAACCCCCTGCAGCACATTGGTGTGACCGCTGCCATTATCGTATGTCTGTGTATGTGGCGCTGGTAACCCCCCTGCAGCACATTGGTGTGACCGCTGCTATTATCGTATGTCTGTGTATGTGGCGCTGGTAACCCCCCTGCAGCACATTGGTGTGACCGCTGCCATTATCGTATGTCAGTGTATGTGGCGCTGGTAACCCCCTGCAGCTCATTGGTGTGACCGCTGCTATTATCGTATGTCAGTGTATGTGGCGCTGGTAACCCCCTGCAGCATATTGGTGTGACCGCTGCCATTATCGTATGGCTGTGTATGTGGCGCTGGTAACCCCCTGCAGCACATTGGTGTGACCGCTGCCATTATCGTATGTCTGTGTATGTGGCGCTGGTAACCCCCTGCACCATATTGGTGCATATTGGAATTTTGGCTCAATCCGTGTGGCATTATGTGAATTTTAGCTCACTCCATTTCGCATCATGTGTAAGGGAAAAGGGGGGGGGGGGGTCACAAAGGTGACCAAAAGGGAACATGCGTGAGGTTTTTGGGGCACAAATCCATCATGTGTAAGGGGCAAGTATAATGGGGTCTAGTATTTTGTTGCATAATGTGTAGAAGTTGTATATGGTATACGCTTGTTGAGTGGCCACACCCCCTTTTCCGGAGCGCGCCTTCGGCGCGCGCACAACTACTTTCTTCCCTTTTGTCGCCATGGTGGGCCTGCGTATTTTAAATGCCAGGTCCTATTTTTAATCCCATTCCCACCCTCTCTCTGCCGCTCTCTTAGCATGTACACTGGCACCACTAACACCGCCCCTCCCCCACCTAAACCCTCTTTGATCATGGTGCCCCCCCCCTGTCATTTTATCCTGGATCCGCCTCTGAACAGGAGATACTGAGAATTATACTGAAGTAGTACTGTGCATGCTGGCAAACACTCACAATAACAGGATACTGGGAATTATACACAAGTAGTACTGTGCAGGTTGGCATACACACCGTAAGAGGAGATACTGAGAATTATACAGTAGTAGTACTGTGCAGGTTGGCATACACACACAATAACAGGAGATACTGAGAATTATACAGGACAGAAGTAGTACTGTGCAGGCTGGCAAACACTCACAATAACAGGAGATACTGAGAATTATACAGCAGTAGTACTGTGCAGGTTGGCATACACACACAATAACAGGAGATACTGAGAATTATACACAAGTAGTACTGTGCAGGTTGGCATACACACACAATTAATAACAGGAGATACTGAGAATTATACACAAGTAGTACTGTGCAGGTTGGCATACACACACACACACACACACACACACACACACACACACACACACACAATAACAGGAGATACTGAGAACTATACAGAAGTAGTACTGTGCAGGTTGGCATACACACACAATAACAGGAGATACTGAGAATTATACAGGACAGAAGTAGCACTGTGCAGGCTGGCATACACACACAATAACAGGAGATACTGAGAATTATACAGGACAGAAGTAGTACTGTGCAGGTTGGCATACACACACAATAACAGGAGATACTGAGAATTATACACAAGTAGTACTGTGCAGGCTGGCATACACACACAATAACAGGAGATACTGAGAATTATACAGAAGTAGTACTGTGCAGGCAGGCAAACACTCACAATAACAGGATATACTGATAATTATACAGGACAGAAGTAGCACTGTGCAGGTTGGCATAGACACACACACACACACACAATAACAGGAGATACTGAGAATTATACACAAGTAGTACTGTGCAGGTTGGCATACACTCACACACAATAACAGGAGATACTGAGAATTATACAGAAGTAGTACTGTGCAGGTTGGCATGCACTCACAATAACAGGAGATACTGAGAATTATGCAGGACAGAAGTAGTACTGTGCAGGCTGGTAAACACTCACACACAATAACAAGAGATACTGAGAATTATACACAAGTAGTACTGTGCAGGTTGGCATACACTCACACACAAGAACAGGAGATACTGAGAATTATACAGAAGTAGTACTGTGCAGGTTGGCATACACACACAATAACAGGAGATACTGAGAATTATACAGAAGTAGTACTGTGCAGGTTGGCATACACTCACACACAATAACAGGAGATACTGAGAATTATACAGAAGTAGTACTGTGCAGGTTGGCATACACACACAATAACAGGAGATACTGAGAATTATACAGAAGTAGTACTGTGCAGGTTGGCATACACTCACAATAACAGGAGATATTTAGAATTATACACAAGTAGTACTGTGCAGGTTGGCATACACACACAATAACAGGAGATACTGAGAATTATACACAAGTAGTACTGTGCAGGTTGGCATACACACACAATAACAGGAGATACTGAGAATTATACACAAGTAGTACTGTGCAGGTTGGCATACACACACAATAACAGGAGATACTGAGAATTATATAGAAGTAGTACTGTGCAGGTTGGCATGCACTCACAATAACAGGAGATACTGAGAATTATACAGAAGTAGTACTGTGCAGGTTGGCATACACTCACACACAATAACAGGAGATACTGTGAATTATACAGAAGTAGTACTGTGCAGGTTGGCATACACTCACACACAATAACAGGAGATATTGAGAATTATACAGAAGTAGTACAATGCAGGTTGGCATACACACACAATAACAGGAGATACTGAGAATTATACATAAGTAGTACTGTGCAGGTTGGCATACACACACAATAACAGGAGATACTGAGAATTATATAGAAGTAGTACTGTGCAGGTTGGCATGCACTCACAATAACAGGAGATACTGAGAATTATACAGAAGTAGTACTGTGCAGGTTGGCATACACTCACACACAATAACAGGAGATATTGAGAATTATACACAAGTAGTACTGTGCAGGTTGGCATACACTCACACACAATAACAGGAGATACTGAGAATTATACAGAAGTAGTACTGTGCAGGTTGGCATACACTCACACACAATAACAGGAGATACTGAGAATTATACACAAGTAGTACTGTGCAGGTTGGCATACACACAATAACAGGAGATACTGAGAATTATACAGAAGTAGTACTGTGCAGGTTGGCATACACACACACACAATAACAGGAGATACTGAGAACTATACAGAAGTAGTACTGTGCAGGTTGGCATACACACACACACAATAACAGGAGATACTGAGAACTATACAGAAGTAGTACTGTGCAGGTTGGCATGCACTCACACACAATAACAGGAGATACTGAGAATTATACAGAAGTAGTACTGTGCAGGTTGGCATACACTCACACACAATAACAGGAGATACTGAGAATTATACACAAGTAGTACTGTGCAGGTTGGCATACACTCACACACAATAACAGGAGATACTGAGAATTATACAGAAGTAGTACTGTGCAGGTTGGCATACACTCACAATAACAGGAGATACTGAGAATTATACAGAAGTAGTACTGTGCAGGTTGGCATACACTCACACACAATAACAGGAGATACTGAGAATTATACACAAGTAGTACTGTGCAGGTTGGCATACACACACACACAATAACAGGAGATACTGAGAATTATACACAAGTAGTACTGTGCAGGTTGGCATACACTCACACACAATAACAGGAGATACTGAGAATTATACAGAAGTAGTACTGTGCAGGTTGGCATACACTCACAATAACAGGAGATACTGAGAATTATACAGAAGTAGTACTGTGCAGGTTGGCATACACTCACACACAATAACAGGAGATACTGAGAATTATACACAAGTAGTACTGTGCAGGTTGGCATACACACACAATAACAGGAGATATTGAGAATTATACAGAAGTAGTACTGTGCAGGCTGGCATACACACACAATAACAGGAGATACTGAGAATTATACACAAGTAGTACTGTGCAGGTTGGCATACACACACAATAACAGGAGATATTGAGAATTATACAGAAGTAGTACTGTGCAGGCTGGCATACACACACAATAACAGGAGATACTGAGAATTATACACAAGTAGTACTGTGCAGGTTGGCATACACACACAATAACAGGAGATACTGAGAATTATACAGAAGTAGTACTGTGCAGGTTGGCATACACACACACACAATAACAGGAGATACTGAGAACTATACAGAAGTAGTACTGTGCAGGTTGTCATACACACACACACACACACACAATAACAGGAGATACTGAGAACTATACAGAAGTAGTACTGTGCAGGTTGGCATGCACTCACACACAATAACAGGAGATACTGAGAATTATACACAAGTAGTACTGTGCAGGTTGGCATACACACACACACACACACAATAACAGGAGATACTGAGAATTATACAGAAGTAGTACTGTGCAGGTTGGCATACACTCACACACAATAACAGGAGATACTGAGAATTATACACAAGTAGTACTGTGCAGGTTGGCATACACTCACACACAATAACAGGAGATACTGAGAATTATACAGAAGTAGTACTGTACAGGTTGGCATACACTCACAATAACAGGAGATACTGAGAATTATACAGAAGTAGTACTGTGCAGGTTGGCATACACTCACACACAATAACAGGAGATACTGAGAATTATACACAAGTAGTACTGTGCAGGTTGGCATACACTCACACACAATAACAGGAGATACTGAGAATTATACAGAAGTAGTACTGTGCAGGTTGGCATACACTCACAATAACAGGAGATACTGAGAATTATACAGAAGTAGTACTGTGCAGGTTGGCATACACTCACACACAATAACAGGAGATACTGAGAATTATACACAAGTAGTACTGTGCAGGTTGGCATACACACACAATAACAGGAGATATTGAGAATTATACATAGTTACATAGTTACATAGTAGGTAAGGCTGAAAAAAGACTTGCGTCCATCTAGTTCAACCTGGTATAGATATCCATTGCTGATTTGGTTGGTTCTGGTATTTTACAGACAAATTATATTTCTTATTTGTACCCATGGATGTTTTTCTCCAGTAAATGTTTGTCCAACTTTGCCTTGAACGCATTTAATGAGCCAGCCATTACCACCTCTCTGGGAAGAGAGTTCCAGAGTTTGACTGTTCTGACCGTAAAGAAATTCTTTCTACTAGCTGAATGAAATCTTTTTTCTTCTAATCTATACTCATGCCCTCGCGTCCTAGATTCCTTTCTAGTAGAAAATAGGGTGTGTGACAGTTCCTTATATTGGCCCTTGATATACTTGTACATGTTGAGCATGTCCCCCCTTAAACGTCTCTTTTCTAATGTAAATAGTCCCAAATTGCTTAATCTCTCCCCGTAGCTTAAATTCTCCATTCCCCTAATAAGCTTTGTTGCTCGCCTTTGGACTTTTTCTAATTCTATGATGTCCTTTTTATAGTGTGGGGCCCAGAACTGTACTCCGTACTCTAGGTGAGGTCGCACCAATGCTTTATATAGTGGCATAATTACCCTTGAGTCCCTAGTTTCCATTCCCCTCTTAATACATGCCAGAATTTTGTTGGCCTTTTTTGTAGCTACATTACAATGGGCACTACATCCTAGATTGCTGTCTATTTGGACTCCTAGATCCTTTTCAAGTATGGAATTGCCCAGTTCCTCTCCACTAAGGTTGTAACTTGCACACTGGTTGTGTCTCCCAAGGTGCATAACCTTACATTTATCTACATTGAACCTCATCTTCCATTTTTTTGCCCACTCATCTAGAATTGCAAGATCATTTAGAAGTAGTACTGTGCAGGCTGGCATACACACACAATAACAGGAGATACTGAGAATTATACACAAGTAGTACTGTGCAGGCTGGCATACACACACAATAACAGGAGATACTGAGACATATACAGGACAGAAGTAGCACTGTGCAGACTGGCATACACACACAATAACAGGAGATACTGAGAATTATACAGGACAGAAGTAGTACTGTGCAGGTTGGCATACACACACAATAACAGGAGATACTGAGAATTATACAGGACAGAAGTAGTACTGTGCAGGTTGGCATACACACACAATAACAGGAGATACTGAGAATTATACACAAGTAGTACTGTGCAGGTTGGCATACACTCACAATAACAGGAGATACTGAGAATTATACAGAAGTAGTACTGTGCAGGTTGGCATACACACACAATAACAGGAGATACTGAGAATTATACAGAAGTAGTACTGTGTAGGCAGGCAAACACTCACACACAATAACAGGAGATACTGAGAATTATACAGAACCATAGTAGTACTGTGCAGGTTGGCATACACTCACACACTGTAACAAGAGATACTGAGAATTATACAGAAGTAGTACTGTGTAGGTTGGCATACACTCACAGTAACAGGAGATACTGAGAATTGTACAGAACAGAAGTAGTACTGTGCATGTTGGCATAGACACACATGCACAATAACAGGAGATACTGAGAATTATACACAAGTAGTACTGTGCAGGCTGGCATACACACAATAACAGGAGATACTGAGAATTATACAGAAGTAGTACTGTGCAGGTTGGCATACACACACACAATAACAGGAGATACTGAGAATTATACAGAAGTAGTACTGTGCAGGTTGGCATACACACACAATAACAGGAGATATTGAGAATTATACACAAGTAGTACTGTGCAGGCTGGCATACACACAATAACAGGAGATACTGAGAATTATACAGAAGTAGTACTGTGCAGGTTGGCATACACTCACACACAATAACAGGAGATACTGAGAATTATACAGAAGTAGTACTGTGCAGGTTGGCATACACTCACACACAATAACAGGAGATACTGAGAATTATACAGAAGTAGTACTGTGCAGGCTGGGAAATACTCACACACAGTAACAAGAGATACTGAGAATTATACACAAGTAGTACTGTGCAGGTTGGCATACACACAATAACAGGAGATACTGAGAATTATACAAGACAGAAGTAGTACTGTGCAGGTTGGCATACACACACACACACACAATAACAGGAGATACTGAGAATTATACACAAGTAGTACTGTGCAGGTTGGCATACACACACAATAACAGGAGATACTGAGAATTATACACAAGTAGTACTGTGCAGGTTGGCATACACACACACAATAACAGGAGATACTGAGAATTATACAGGACAGAAGTAGAACTGTACAGGACAGAAGTAGAACTGTGCAGGTTGGCATACACACACACACAATAACAGGAGATACTGAGAATTATACAGGACAGAAGTAGAACTGTGCAGGTTGGCATACACACACACACAATAACAGGAGATACTGAGAATTATACACAAGTAGTACTGTGCAGGTTGGCATACACACACACACAATAACAGGAGATACTGAGAATTATACACAAGTAGTACTGTGCAGGTTGGCATACACACACACACAATAACAGGAGATACTGAGAATTATACACAAGTAGTACTGTGCAGGTTGGCATACACACACACAATGGCCCTTATTCTGAATCGGACGGTACGGCCCGCGTGCGGCCGTACCGCCGATGTTTTTATTCTGCACATGCGCAGAGGTCAATCTGCGCATGTGCAGCCCCCTTCGCCGCAGACGTATTTCGTCCGCCGCAAAGGGGGCGTATAGGGGCGTGAGGGGCTTCATACCCTCATTTCCCTATGTGTACGCCCCGCGTTTCATGGGCGTTCCCATGCAAACGCGGGGCGTATGCATGGTAATGAGGGTATGACGCAACTCATGGGGGCGGAAAGCTGACGTCGCCGGATGTCAGCTCTCAGCCCCCATACAAGCTATCACACGGACGATTGTCCGTGTGGTCTCAGCTTGCGGGAGCTGCCGGGGCGTGCGGACCTGCCTTCGATGGTCGACGACCATCGAATGCAGGGGGCAGCTCCAACCATGGTGGAGGCGTACGCCTCCACCATTTTTATGCGGATCGCCAGCCGTCCGTGTACGGACGGCCGTGGCGATCCGTCTCGTGGGCGGGGATTGGTTTGTGCGGCCGGAGCACCGTGTGCGGCTCCGGCCGCACCAACCAGAATAAGGGCCCATAACAGGAGATACTGAGAATTATACAGGACAGAAGTAGTACTGTGCAGGTTGGCATACACACACAATAACAGGAGATACTGAGAATTATACAGAAGTAGTACTGTGCAGGTTGGCATACACTCACACACAATAACAGGAGATACTGATAATTATACAGGACAGAAGTAGAACTGTGCAGGTTGGCATACACACACACACAATAACAGGAGATACTGAGAATTATACACAAGTAGTACTGTGCAGGTTGGCATACACACACACACAATAACAGGAGATACTGAGAATTATACACAAGTAGTACTGTGCAGGTTGGCATACACACACACAATAACAGGAGATACTGAGAATTATACAGGACAGAAGTAGTACTGTGCAGGTTGGCATACACACACAATAACAGGAGATACTGAGAATTATACAGAAGTAGTACTGTGCAGGTTGGCATACACTCACACACAATAACAGGAGATACTGAGAATTATACAGGACAGAAGTAGTACTGTGCAGGTTGGCATACACACACACACACAATAACATGAGATACTGAGAATTATACACAAGTAGTACTGTGCAGGTTGGCATACACACACACACAATAACAGGAGATACTGAGAATTATACACAAGTAGTACTGTGCAGGTTGGCATACACACACACAATAACAGGAGATACTGAGAATTATACAGGACAGAAGTAGTACTGTGCAGGTTGGCATACACACACAATAACAGGAGATACTGAGAATTATACAGAAGTAGTACTGTGCAGGTTGGCATACACTCACACACAATAACAGGAGATACTGAGAATTATACAGGACAGAAGTAGTACTGTGCAGGTTGGCATACACACACACACAATAACAGGAGATACTGAGAATTATACACAAGTAGTACTGTGCAGGTTGGCATACACACACACACAATAACAGGAGATACTGAGAATTATACACAAGTAGTACTGTGCAGGTTGGCATACACACACACAATAACAGGAGATACTGAGAATTATACAGGACAGAAGTAGTACTGTGCAGGTTGGCATACACACACAATAACAGGAGATACTGAGAATTATACAGAAGTAGTACTGTGCAGGTTGGCATACACACACACACACACACACAATAACAGGAGATACTGAGAATTATACACAAGTAGTACTGTGCAGGTTGGCATACACACACACACACACACACACAATAACAGGAGATACTGAGAATTATACACAAGTAGTACTGTGCAGGTTGGCATACACACAATAACAGGAGATACTGAGAATTATACACAAGTAGTATTGTGCAGGTTGGCATACACTCACACACAATAACAGGAGATACTGAGAATTATACACAAGTAGTACTGTGCAGGTTGGCATACACTCACAATAACAGGAGATACTGAGAATTATACAGAAGTAGTACTGTGCAGGTTGGCATACACTCACAATAACAGGAGATACTGAGAATTATACAGAAGTAGTACTGTGCAGGTTGGCATACACTCACAATAACAGGAGATACTGAGAATTATACAGAAGTAGTACTGTGCAGGTTGGCATACACACACACAATAACAGGAGATACTGAGAATTATACACAAGTAGTACTGTGCAGGTTGGCATACACACACACAATAACAGGAGATACTGAGAATTATACACAAGTAGTACTGTGCAGGCTGGCATACACTCACACACAATAACAGGAGATACTGAGAATTATACAGAAGTAGTACTGTGCAGGTTGGCATACACACACACAATAACAGGAGATACTGAGAATTATACAGAAGTAGTACTGTGCAGGTTGGCATACACACACAATAACAGGAGATACTGAGAATTATACAGAAGTAGTACTGTGCAGGTTGGCATACACTCACACACAATAACAGGAGATACTGAGAATTATACACAAGTAGTACTGTGCAGGTTGGCATACACTCACACACAATAACAGGAGATACTGAGAATTATACACAAGTAGTACTGTGCAGGTTGGCATACACACAATAACAGGATATAGGAAGATCTCCTGGTAATTGAGCAGCTGACATTGTACCTATGTATTATTATCCTGTATATGGTCACACTGGGTGTGCTGCACCATTGTGCATTTTCGTTTATTTTGCCTTCACATAAAAACTGGAAGTTTCTAATAGAAAGTGAAATAAGAGACTGGACAGGACCGGCAACATCAGGTGGTGTCCCGCAGTTATCTATCATACCCCAGAATCACTATCATCCAACACCTGTATATCCCGGCTCATCACAGCAAGAAACGCGTCAGCCATTCCCCAAGAGCACTAATTGCTAATGACAAGGATGGTATGAGGATCACGGGTGTGGTACAGGGGTCTGACAGTCGGGATCCCGACAGTCATTAGTCCAACGTTGGGATCCCGACTGGCCGGGCCCAGACAGCATGGTGAGCGCAACTAAGCCCCTTGTGGTCTCGCTGCGCTCACCACGCTGCGGGCACGGTGGCTGGCTACACGAGCCACCTATTCTATTCTCCCTCTATGGGGGTTGTGGACCCCCATGAGGCACAATAGCCGACAGCCATCGGGAACCCGGCTGTCTGTGTTTTGACAGTCGGATCTCGACGTCTGGTAAATGCCTGTTGGGATCCCGACTGTCGGGACCCTGTCCGGCACCCGAGGATCACACCAGTGTAATAATGAGAATCAACCAATCTTGTTATCACCGATGAGTTTGAGAGAAGTGATTATTAGCCATAATACTACCAGGATGGGCAGACACAGGGTGATTATTAGCCATAATACTACCAGGATGGGCAGACACACGGTGATTATTAGCCATAATACTACCAGGATGGGCAGACACAGGGTGATTATTAGCCATAATACTACCAGGATGGGCAGACACACGGTGATTATTAGCCATAATACTCCCAGGATGGGCAGACACAGGGTGATTATTAGCCATAATACTACCAGGATGGGCAGACACACGGTGATTATTAGCCATAATACTCCCAGGATGGGCAGACACAGGGTGATTATTAGCCATAATACTACCAGGATGGGCAGACACAGGGTGATTGCCGAAACAGAGTAATCAGCACATTACACACCTCCCGGATTCATTCTCACTCAGGGCCTTATTCGAGTTCACTCTTTCTGACAAAATCCTTCTTAGATGGACAAAACCATGTGCACTGCAGGGGGGCAGATGTAACTTGTGCAGATCTAATTAGATTTGGGTGGGGTTTTACTTCAAAGTGAGATCTATATTGCAGTGTTAAAATAAAGCAGCCAGTATTTACCCTGTAAAGAATCACCAAAAAAATCACCAAATCTATTTCTATCTGCACAAGTTACATCTGCCCCCCTGCAGTGCACATGGTTTTGTCCATCTAAGAAGGATTTTGTCAGAAAGAGTGAACTCGAATAAGGCCCCCAATGAGACACAATAAGACACTCAATATTGTATCATATTACTCACATTCATTTTCACCACCTTACTAACATAACGGGGGAAATTTACTAAAGGAAACTTGTAAAAAAGATAGGTGTATTTGTATCCAGAAATACACTGATTTTTGACATTTACTATCACGAAAATACGGCAATTCGTATTCTTATTGATGTGCTATCAATACGAATACGAATTGCCGTATTTTCGGGATAGTAAATGTCAAAAATAAGCGTATTTCTGGATACAAATACACCTGTTTTTTACAAATTTCCTTTAGTAAATATCCCCCAATGGGGGAAATTTAATAGGATGAGAGATTCAGAAAGTGAGAGATTTGGTAAGATAGCTCCGTTTTTTTTTAAAGCAGCAATCATCTACACTGCTAAATCAAACTGGTTTTGCAGTGTAAATGATTGTCACTTTACAAAAACTGGAGATTTCTTACCAAATCTCTAATTTTCTGATTCTCTCACCCTATTAAATTTCACCCGATGTGTTTCACTTTACTGATATGATGCGTTTTACCTTACAGTCATGTTTCACCTTACAGATGTGATGCGTTTCACCTTACTGATATTCATGTTTCATCTTACTGACATGACGCGTTTCACCATACTGACGTGCCGAGTGTCACCTTACTGTTGTGACACGTTTTACCTTATTGAGATTCATATTTCACCATACCAACGTGGTGCGTTTCACCTTACTAACATTCATGTTTAATTCTTACCAGCGCAACACTTCCACCCTACTAACATTCATGTTTCATCTTAGTGACGTGGCGTGTTTCACCTTACTGACATGATGAGTGTTACCTTACTGAGATTCATATTTCACCGTACCAACGTGGCACGTTTCACCTTACTAACATTCATGTTTCACATTACTGACATGGCACGTTTCACCAATTTGGCATGGGTAACTGTATTTAATATATTATATTTAGGGTGCAGGTTATATAGGTGATGCTGCCTGTACATGGGTTCCACTCATTACCAGTGTGTTATCTCAATGCTGTGGTTACAGGATGCCTTCGCTCTCCGTACATTCTCCTGAGCCAGAGCCTGGTCCCCTGGTGCCAGACCATGAATCACCATCAGGTACCGGTAATTACAGATGCTCCATCTGACATTGTGTTTGGCAAAGCGAGTGCTGGAGAGGGGTCTGACCCTGGCTCTCTCCGCTAATATCCCAGTATAGGCATCTTCCACAGGGATGGGTGGCACAGTCTCTGCAAAGCCTACCATTGCCATAGCTACATCTAAAGACAGCATATACCCAATACCACTGGCATAGGGTGGGTAAAGATTATGCTCGTAGTCCCGATGTGAGACGTACCACTTGCTAGTTGGATCCCGGATAACCACCCGCTTTTCCTCTGGGAAGACTGAGCCCACATAGAGTAGAGTGCTGGGACTGGGGTCTCTCAGGAGTGATGGAAGACAGTCGGTGTTAATGAAGCAGTCATCATCAGTCTTCAGAATGTACTGTGGGTGACATTTCTCCACTGCCCACTTCATGCCATGCATTACCTTCACGGTCAGGTTACGGTAGGTATCCATGTAGTTGCCCATGAGGATATCACCATGGACTGCATGCTCGTTGTACACACCCCAGTCCAGCTCTACATCTAATGTACGTCCAACTAAAAAGACAACCTGCCATGAATAAGGAGACCCTTCAGCTCGGTGTGCCCAAGATCTACGTATGGCTTTCCGTGATGAGTGGTGACTGTGGTGGGATGTCACCATGATAAGGAGGACCTGTCCTGACTGGCATTGAGGCTTTGGGAGGTCCTCTGAGAACAAAGATGGAAAGTCAATGCCTGTTTTACTGGAAGAAGAAACCCCAAACCATTGCCAAGTGCCATCTTCCATTGCTTGGGACAGCTGGCTCCAGAAAAGGACAAAGGCCAAGAATGTAGCACAGCAGAGCAGAACTTTGAGACACCAAACCCATCGAGTGGCCATTGAAGTAGGCCCAGAACATGAAGATCCAATGACTGGATGAGAGATAGTGTCTTCATGCTCCGACTGGACAAATTGTGGTCATCACGCAGCTCTGGCTAATAACCCAGTAACTGGAGGACAAGGTCCACCGCACACTATGTACCTGAGCCACACAACACTGAGTAATGCCAGGAGTCCGGTCATTATTTCCAGGGACCTTTAGCGGGAGCGAATGTTCTCATGGTGGAGCAGAATGAAGCTAAAGTTCTAGATGAAGTATAGTGTCCCCTGTATTCCGCCAGTGCTGAGTTTACACTACAGACCCATAGTCAGAAACTCCAGACCTTTGACTGGTAAACAGTCGGTGTGATAACGTGTCCAGTGCCAGGAGGGAGACGTGTGAGAGATCAGGGATGATAGTGGTTGGACGTTGTCCTAGGGCTGGAGACTTATAAAGAGGAGGAGGATCAGAGGGAAAAATATGTTGGGCGAACAACTTGCAGCATAAAGACCCGATTTAGAGAACATCGTAACAATATTCTGAAAAAGGCGGCCAATCATAGTGTCCCACGACATTTCTCGGGGCATCATAACGGAGACCCCAGTGGTCTCATAGTCATGGGCATAGATCATATTATTAACACCAAAAGAGGGGGAGATAGGTTTAGAAAGCTGTGTATTGCTGAGTCTTCTTAGATTTTTAAACTCGACACCCTCAGTCCCCTAGGTCTGAACGAAGCTCTAGATCTCACTTGTATGGACTGATCATCTAGGAGATTATGAATTTACCCCATGGGGGTTCCCTCCCTCCCCCCCCCCCCCCATTGGTTAATAAATCAGCGTCCTCATTCTTCTATATTAATATTGTTCTGTGTCAGGGCTGCGGAGACCGACGTCTACCCAGGACACTTGAGCCTTCTCATGATGCCCTGGGTTTGCAGACGCCGCTCCCCGCATCCCTCACACATTGACCCATTCAGTATGATCTTCCATCACCATACCACCATTAATGTAATTTTGTAAGATTAAATGATATTGTAATAATCTATATTACTATCCATAAGTGTCCCTCTACTCTCTCTCTTTCGTCCCCTTTCCCAAACAAAATTTTCTTCTTTAGTCGTTAAAAAGTAGATACACCCACAATATATATATTTCAGAATTTATTTTCAATTGTGTATTGACCCATTATTATTATCATTATTATTTTTCTATATATTTTTTATTATAAAATCACTGATGCAAATTGAATATGATATCTGATGTGTATGACTCAAATTAATCAAAGACTGTCAATTTTCCTAACAATTAAATTAATTTGTAAATCTTTAAAATGCTGATCCATTATGGATCAAATCTCCTAATTTTCTCTCTCCGATGGATAAAATATTTGATATATAAATGAGTATGAAATAGCCTATCGAAGGTTTAAAGGTATAAGCTAGATCTGATTGTCTAAGTAACATATTCCCAATTAAGGCATAATTATACAATTATATAATCCTCTCTGTAAAAAGACTTCTTAAAACTTACTGGCAATGAGCCTTATATGTCCTCTGAATTGTTGCTTGATAAATACATGTTATATGTACTGTATTGTTTTGGCACCGGGTACATGCTTGAATAAAGGTTATAAGGCCATTAAGATACTAAGGGGGGTATGCAATGTCAATCGAGCTCCCGCAGCCATCTCCCGACGGGGGAGATGGCTGCGGGGCCCTATTCAATGTTGTCTTCCCCGACAGCATTGAACAGGGGTTTTGCGCAGAACGAGCCCGACATCACATGCTGTCGGGCTCGTTCTGCCGAGAAAAGCCGGAAATAGGCGAGCTCCCGGCCGGAGCTCGTCTATTTCCGTCATCAACTCGCGGCCATGCCCCCTTCTCACCGCTCGGCGGCCGGGACATTGAATCCCGACTGCCGAGCTCCAGGCGAGCTGACCGAGAACGGGACAGGGGCACGGCTGTCGCGCTAGCTCGACAGCCGTGCCCCTGACATTGAATACCCCTATAAATTGGTAATTGAAACAATAATGCAGATGCCTTTAAATACCATGGAGGTGGATGTACTGCAAACCGTCTTGAAAAAGTTCCCGTTGCTAGGGAACGAAACGCGTCAACGTCATATCCGCTTGAACGCCAACCCACTTGTGAGGTCACGATCACGTGGTTACGGAGCGAGCATCACGGACTGTCTACCCCGGCTCAAACCGGAGCTTCCCCCAACCTGTACAGCCGCAGACACCAGCCAGCCGGCTCCACGGCTTGACTGCCGCATCCCATTGGAATATAAAACAAGGACGCCAGCAAACAACGTGCAGCGGGTCGAGCCACTTGTCATCGGACCTCCCGCCCCTCCATCTCTAACCATCAAGGAGGGTGAGCATAATCCAAAGGAGACTCTGCGCTACCTGACACTTACCACCTGGCGTTACATGCGCTTAACAGGCAATTCGCATTGAGCTCCTGCATAACAGCTTTTAAAGTGCTTCTGGCTCCTACCTTCTCCTATTCCTTTAACCCAGGGGTAGCCAACTCCAGTCCTCGAGAGCTACCAACAGTGCATGTTTTCCAGGTCTCCTCACAGAATCACAAGTGAAGTAATTAGCTCCACCTGTGGATCTTTTAAAATGTGTTAATCAGTAATGAGTGCACCTGTGTAGCTGCGAGGCGAGCTGGAAAACGTGCACTGTTGGTAGCTCTCGAGGACTGGAGTTGGCTACCACTGCTTTAACCCATTCAACCCCCCGCTACTAACAGTCGGGCTGATGCTAACCGCTTACTGACAGTGACTGTGCTCCTGAAACCACGCTTCACCATCTAATACGTGACCCATCTGTTGTTGGCTATTCTAGCATATTTTTACCCCAGGGCCTCATCTGCATATGAGCAACCCATTTCTCTAATATACGGTATCTGCCTTTTATCTGTGTATTTTTATATACTTTTTTATGTATATGTGAACCTTTATAATATACTTTTTCTTATATAAAATCTAATGACATTATTTGAAGTGTGCCCAGGTGTCCTTTTGTTCAGTGTGGTTCGCAGGTGATTAATCCAGATCTGGCAGCGCAAGTGCAAAACCAACCCATCACGCAGCTCTGGCTAATAACCCAGTAACTGGAGGACAAGGTCCACCGCACACTATGTACCTGAGCCACACAACACTGAGTAATGCCAGGAGTCCGGTCATTATTTCCAGGGACCTTTAGCGGGAGCGAATGTTCTCATGGTGGAGCAGAATGAAGCTCCAGTTCTAGATGAAGTATAGTGTCCCCTGTATTCCTCCAGTGCTGAGTTTACTCTACAGACCCATAATCAGAAACTCCAGACCTTTGACTGGTAAACAGTCGGTGTGATAACGTGTCCAGTGCCAGGAGGGAGACGTGTGAGAGATCAGGGATGATAGTGGTTGGACGTTGTCCTAGGGCTGGAGACTTATAAAGAGGAGGAGGATCAGAGGGAAAAATAAATAATGAATAAATAATAAATGGAGAGGAATGTGAGGAAGGAAAGAACTGAAAGTGACAGGAGCATGGAGAGAGGAGCAAACATGCTCCTTGGAGACCCTTTAGTGTTACAATGATCCCTGGCACTGTTCAGAGGCCCCTGGTATAAGTGTGTGCAATACAGAGACCCTTCAGTATGACTATGATCCCTTGCACTTGCCAGGGGCCCATTGTGTAAGTGTATGCGATACAAAGACCCTTCAGTGTGACTATGGTCCCTGGAACTGCCCGGGCCCCTGGTCTAAGTGTGTGCAATACAGAGACCCTTCAGTATGACTATGGTCCCTGGAACTGCCCGGGCTCCTGGTCTAAGTGTATGCGATACAAAGACCCTTCAGTATGACTATGATCCCTGGCTCTGCTCAGGGGCCCCTGGTCTAAGTGTGTGCAATACAGAGACCCTTCAGTATGACTATGGTCCCTGGAACTGCCCGGGCTCCTGGTCTAAGTGTATGCGATACAAAGACCCTTCAGTATGACTATGATCCCTGGCTCTGCTCAGAGGCCCCTGGTCTAAGTGTGTGCAATACAGAGACCCTTCAGTATGACTATGATCCCTGGCTCTGCTCAGGGGCCCCTGGTCTAAGTGTATGCGATACAGAGACCCTTCAGTGTGACTATGGTTCCTGCCACTGCCCGGGGGCCCCCTGGTATAAGTGTATGCGATACAGAGACCCTTCCGTGTGACTATGATTTCTGGCTCTGCTCAGGGGCCCCTGGGATAAGTGTGGGCAATACAGAGACCTTTCAGTGTGACTATGATTCCTGGCACTGCTCAGGGGCCCCTGGTATAAGTGTGTGCGATACAGAGACCCTTCATTGTGACTATGATTCCTGGCACTGCCCGGGCCCCTGGTATAAGTGTGTGCAATACAGAGACCCTTCAGTGTGACTATGATCCCTGGCTCTGCTCGGGCCCCCTGGTATAAGTCTATGCGATACAGAGACCCTTCAGTGTGACTATGATTTCTGGCTCTGCTCAGGGGCCCCTGGGATAAGTGTATGCGATACAGAGACCCTTCATTGTGACTATGATTCCTGGCACTGCACGGGCCCCTGGTATAAGTGTGTGTGTGATACAGAGACCCTTCAGTGTGACCATGATCCCTGGCTCTGCCCGGGGGCCCTTTGTATAAGTGTGTGTGATACAGAGACCCTTCAGTGTGACTATGGTTCCTGCCACTGCCCAGGGCCCCCTGGTATAAGTGTGTGTGATACAGAAAGTGGAGGCGTCAGACAGCCAACAAGCCCAGGTAATTAATATCCCCTCCTCCTCACCAGCAGGGCCGGATAAAGGGCCTGATGGGCCTGGAGATGAAAGGCATACCTCCACACTTTAGTTCGGGAAGCCGCACACAGCAAAGGCGGGTGTGGTACAGGGGTCCGACCGTCGGGATCCCGACAGTCATTAGCATGACCTCGGGATCCCGACTGGCCGGGCCCAGACAGCATGGTGAGCGCAACTAAGCCCCTTGCGGGCTCGCTGTGCTCACCACGCTGCAGGCACGGTGGCTGGCTACGCGAGCCACCTATTCTATTCTCCCTCTGTGGAGGTTGTGGACCCCCACGAGGGAAAATAGCAGGTGGCCGTCGGGAACCTGGCTGTCGGTGTTTTTGCCCGCAAAGGCAGGCACCCAAAATTTGGTGGTGTGGCTCATTGAGAAGGAGCCACGCCTCCATTGTTGCTGCTGTGTCCCCAGCCTCTTTATCTCAGGGAATAGACGCTGTGCGCATGCTGTGGAGCTGATGTGGCTGATCCAGGAATGCCGGAGCCTCTGGGCACAGCCGGAGGGTAGGTAAGAATGCACTCTCAACTAGCTTGGCGCTGAGCAAAGCATCAGTAAATAGGTAGCGACATATAAATGCTGTGAGCATCTATTTAGAGGGATGGAGGAGCTGGGGGCATGGTCAGCAGCTCTCAGAGCACTGGCCATGCCCCTCAGTGGGAAAATGGGGGCATGGGAGTACATTCATTGTAGACCACACCCCCTATTTTGGGTACACACCTTTAGTGCTCACAAATGTCCTTCTTCCAATTCCACCAATGTTGGGAGGTATGCCAATGTCATGTAGAACTCATACACTATACCCCCCAATGTCTCCCTAACTGTATATAAAAGTACAAACATCACTTTGTGTCTCTCTCCATGACACCCTCTCTCACTCCATGTCTCTCACCCCCTCTCCATGACACCCTCTCTCACTCCATGTCTCTCACCCCCTCTCCATGACACCCTCTCTCACTCCATGTCTCTCCCCATGACACCCTCTCTCACTCCATGTCTCTCTCCATGACACCCTCTCTCACTCCATGTCTCTCTCCATGACACCCTCTCTCACTCCATGTCTCTCACCCCTTCTCCATGACACCTTCTCTCACTCCCTGTCTCTCCCCATGACACCCTCTCTCACTCCATGTCTCTCACCCCCTCTCCATGACACCCTCTCTCACTCCCTGTCTCTCCCCATGACACCCTCTCTCACTCCCTGTCTCTCCCCATGACACCCTCTCTCACTCCATGTCTCTCACCCCTTCTCCATGACACCCTCTCTCACTACCTGTCTCTCCCCATGACACCCTCTCTCACTCCATGTCTCTCACACCCTCTCCATGACACCCTCTTTCACTCCCTGTCTCTCCCCATGTCTCCATGAAACCCTCTCTCACTCCATGTCTCTCACACCCTCTCCATGACACCCTCTCTCACTCCATGTCTCTCACCCCCTCTCCATGACACCCTCTCTCACTCCCTGTCTCTCCCCATGGCACCCTCTCTCACTACCTATCTCTCCCCATGACACCCTCTTCACTCCATGTCTCTCACCCCCTCTCCATGATACCATCTCTCACTACCTGTCTCTCCCCATGACACCCTCTCTCACTTCATGTCTCTCACTATCTGTCTCTCCCTATGACACCTTCTCTCACTTCATGTCTCTCCATATGACACCTTCTCTCACTCCATGTTTCTCCCCATGACTCCCTCTCTCATTCCATGTCTCTCATCCCCTCTCCATGACACTGTCTCTCACTCCCTGTCTCTCCCCATTACGCCCTCTCTCACACCATCTCCATGACACTCTCTCTTACTACTTGTCTCTCCCCATGTCTCCATGACACCCTCTCTCACTCCCTGTCTCTCCCCATGTCTCCATGACACTCTCTCTCACTCCATATCTCTCACTCCCTCTCCATGACACCCTCTCTCACTCCCTGTCTCTCCCCATGACACCCACTCTCACTCCATGTCTCTCACACCATCTCCATGACACCCTATCTCACTCCATGTCTCACACCTCCTCTCCATGACACCCTCTCTCACTCCCTGTCCCTCCTCATCTCTCCATGACACTCTCTTTCACTCCCTGTCTCTCCCCATGTCTCCATGACACTCTCTCTCACTCCATGTCACTCACGCCCTCTCCATGACACCCTCTTTCACTCCCTGTCTCTCCCCATGACACCCTCTCTCACTGCCTGTCTCTCCCCATGACACCCTCTCTCACTCCATGTCTCTCACCCCTTCTCCATGACACCCTCTCTCACTACCTGTCTCTCCCCATGACACCCTCTCTCACTCCATGTCTCTTACACCCTCTCCATGAAACCCTCTTTCACTCCATGTCTTTCCCCATGTCTCCATGACACCCTCTCTCACTCCATGTCTCTCACACCCTCTCCATGACACCCTCTCTCACTCCATGTCTCTCACCCCCTCTCCATGAAACCCTCTCTCACTCCCTGTCTCTCCCCATGGTACCCTCTCTCACTACCTATCTCTCCCCATGACACCCTCTTCACTCCATGTCTCTCACCCCCTCTCCATGATACCATCTCTCACTACCTGTCTCTCCCCATGACACCCTCTCTCACTTCATGTCTCTCACTATCTGTCTCTCCTATGACACCTTCTCTCACTTCATGTCTCTCCATATGACACCTTCTCTCACTCCATGTCTCTCCCCATCTCTCCATGACACCCTCTTTCACTCCCTGTCTCTCCCCATGACACCTTCTCTCACTCCATGTCACTCACGCCCTCTCCATGACACCCTCTTTAACTCCCTGTCTCTCCCCATGACACCTCTCTCACTCCCTGTCTCTCCCCATGACACCCTCTCTCACTCCATGTCTCTCACCCCTTCTCCATGACACCCTCTCTCACTACCTGTCTCTCCCCATGACACCCTCTCTCACTCCATGTCTCTCACACCCTCTCCATGACACCCTCTTTCACTCCCTGTCTCTCCCCATGTCTCCATGACACCCTCTCTCACTCCATGTCTCTCACACCCTCTTCATGACACCCTCTCTCACTCCATGTCTCTCACCCCCTCTCCATGACACTCTCTCTCACTCCCTGTCTCTCCCCATGGCACCCTCTCTCACTACCTATCTCTACCCATGACACCCTCTTCACTCCATGTCTCTCACCCCCTCTCCATGATACCATCTCTCACTACCTGTCTCTCCCCATGACACCCTCTCTCACTTCATGTCTCTCACTATCTGTCTCTCCCTATGACACCTTCTCTCACTTCATGTCTCTCCATATGACACCTTCTCTCACTCCATGTCTCTCCCCATGACTCCCTCTCTCATTCCATGTCTCTCACCCCCTCTCCATGACACTGTCTCTTACTCCCTGTCTCTCCCCATTACGCCCTCTCTCACACCATCTCCATGACACCCTCTCTTACTACCTGTCTCTCCCCATGTCTCCATGACACCCTCTCTCACTCCCTGTCTCTCCTCATGTCTCCATGACACTCTCTCTCACTCCATATCTCTCACTCCCTCTCCATGACACCCTCTCTCACTCCCTGTCTCTCCCCATGACACCCACTCTCACTCCATGTCTCTCACACCATCTCCATGACACCCTCTCTCACTCCCTGTCCCTCCCCATCTCTCCATGACACCCTCTTTCACTCCCTGTCTCTCCCCATGTCTCCATGACACTCTCTCTCACTCCATGTCACTCACGCCCTCTCCATGACACCCTCTTTCACTCCCTGTCTCTCCCCATGACACCCTCTCTTACTCCCTGTCTCTCCCCATGACACCCTCTCACTCCATGTCTCTCAACCCCTCTGCATGACACCCTCTCTCACTATCTGTCTCTCCCCATGACACCTTCTCTCACTTCATGTCTCTCCCCATGACACCCTCTCTCACTCCATGTCTCTCACACCCTCTCCATGACACCCTCTCTCACTACCTGTCTCTCCCCATGACACCCACTCTCACTCCATGTCTCTCACCTCCTCTCCATGAAACCCTCTCTCACTCCCATGTCCCTCCCCATCTCTCCATGACACCCTCTTTCACTCCCTGTCTCTTCCCATGTCTCCATGACACCCTCTTTCACTTCCTGTCTCTCCCCATGACACCTTCTCTCACTCCCTGTCACCCACCCCCTCTCCATGACACCCTCTCTCACTCTCTGTCACTCACCCCCTCTCCTTGACACACTCTCTCACTCCCTGTCTCCCCATCTCTCCATGACACCCTCTCTAACTCCCTGTCTCTCCCCATGACACGTCTCTCACTCTTTATCTCCATGCTATCCCTATCTCACTCTGTGTCTCTCACCCTTTCTCTCCATGACACCCTCTCTCACTCTGTCTCCCAGCCCTTCTCCATGACACTCTCTCTCACTGGGTGCCGGATGGGGTCCCGACAGTCAGGATCCCGACAGGCATTCACCTGACGTTGGGATCCCGACTGTCAAAACACAGACAGCCGGGTTCCCGACCCCCATAGAGGGAGAATAGAATAGGTGGCGAGCGTAGCGAGCGACTGTGCCCGCAAGGGGCTTTGTTGCGCTCGCCATGCTGTCTGAGTCCGGCCAATTATAAATTAAGAGGGAAGTGCAGGTGCAGAGCAATGTGTCCCTCCTGGAGAGGGGCATGCTGGGAGGTATGGGTTATGCTCATATGGGGCTGGTGGGTATCCAGCTATGAGGGTGGTGGGCCTATTCTCATGTGGAGGCCTAGGCCTATAGCTCTATTTGGCCCTTTATCCAGCCCTCAGTCAGGGCCAGGCTAGCAATGGGGCAGATGGAGGTGCAGCTCCAAGCGTCCACATAAAAAAGGCTCATGACCATGACAACATGACTATCACCACCACCACCTGCAGACTATCCATACCACCTGCAGACTATCTCCACCACCTGCAGACTATCCATACCACCTGCAGACTATCCATACCACCTGCAGACTATCCATACCACCTGCAGACTATCTCCACCACCTGCAGACTATCCATACCACCTGCAGACTATCTCCACCACCTGCAGACTATCCATACCACCTGCAGACTATCTCCACCACCTGCAGACTATCCATACCACCTGCAGACTATCCATACCACCTGCAGACTATCTACACCACCTGCAGACTATCCATACCACTGCAGACTATCCATACCACCTGCAGACTATCTCCACCACCTGCAGACTATCCATACCACCTGCAGACTATCTCCACCACCTGCAGACTATCCATACCACCTGCAGACTATCACCACCAGCTGCAGACTATCACCACCACCTGCAGACTATCCATACCACCTGCAGACTATCTCCACCACCTGCAGACTATCCATACCACCTGCAGACTATCTCCACCGCCTGCAGACTCCATCACCACCGCCTGCAGACTATCACCACCACCTGCAGACTATCCATACCACCTGCAGACTATCTCCACCGCCTGCAGACTATCACCACCACCTGCAGACTATCCATACCACCTGCAGACTATCTCCACCACCTGCAGACTATAACCACCACCTGCAGTAAGATCCGGGTGCAGGTCAGTGAGATCAGGGCACAGACCAGTGAGATGCGGGCACAGACCAGTGAGATGCGGGCACAGATCAGTGAGATCAGGGCACAGACCAGTGAGATGCGGGCACAGATCAGTGAGATGCGGGCACAGACCAGTGAGATGCGGGCACAGACCAGTGAGATGCGGGCACAGATCAGTGAGATGCGGGCACAGATCAGTGAGATGCGGGCACAGACCAGTGAGATGCGGGCACAGATCAGTGAGATGCGGGCACAGACCAGTGAGATCCGGGTGCAGACCAGTGAGATCGGGGCACAGACCAGTGAGATGTGGGCACAGGCCAGTGAGATCGGGGCACAGGCCAGTGAGATCCGGGTGCAGACCAGTGAGATCGGGGCAAAGGCCAGTGAGATGCGGGCGCAGATCAGTTAGATCGGGGCAATGGCCAGTGAGATGCGGGCACAGATCAGTGAGATGCGGGCACAGATCAGTGAGATCCGGGTGCAGGCCAGTGAGATGTGGGCACAGGCCAGTGAGATCGGGGCACAGATCAGTGCGATGCGGGCACAGATCAGTGAGATCCGGGTGCAGACCAGTGAGATCGGGGCACAGACCAGTGACATGCGGGCACAGACCAGTGAGATGCGGGCACAGATCAGTGAGATGCGGGCACAGACCAGTGAGATGCGGGCACAGATCAGTGAGATGCGGGCACAGACCAGTGAGATGCGGGCACAGATCAGTGAGATCAGGGCGCAGGTCAGTGAGATGCGGACACAGATCAGTGAGATGCGGGCACAGACCAGTGAGATGCGGGCACAGATCAGTGAGATGCGGGCACAGACCAGTGAGATGCGGGCACAGATCAGTGAGATGCGGGCACAGACCAGTGAGATCAGGGCGCAGGCCAGTGAGATGCGGGCACAGATCAGTGAGATGCGGGCACAGACCAGTGAGATCGGGGCACAGGCCAGTGAGATGCGGACACAGATCAGTGAGATGCGGGCACAGACCAGTGAGATGCGGGCACAGATCAGTGAGATGCGGGCACAGATCAGTGAGATGCGGGCACAGATCAGTGAGATCGGGGCACAGACCAGCGACATGCGGGCACAGATCAGTGAGATTGCGGAACAGGCCAGTGAGATGCGGGCACAGATCAGTGAGATGCGGGCACAGATCAGTGACATGCAGGCACAGACCAGTGAGATGCGGGCACAGACCAGTGAGATGCGGGCACAGGCCAGTGAGATGCGGGCACAGATCAGTGAGATCCGGGTGCAGACCAGTGAGATGCGGGCACAGGCCAGTGAGATCGGGGCATAGACCAGTGAGATCCGGGTGCAGACCAGTGAGATCGGGGTACAGATCAGTGAAATGTGGGCACAGATCAGTGAGATGCGGGCACAGACCAGTGACATGCGGGCACAGACCAGTGAGATGCGGGCACAGATCAGTGAGATCCGGGTGCAGACCAGTGAGATGCGGGCACAGGCCAGTGAGATCGGGGCATAGACCAGTGAGATCCGGGTGAAGACCAGTGAGATCGGGGCACAGACCAGTGACATGCGGGCACAGATCAGTGAGATGCGGGCACAGACCAGTGACATGCGGGCACAGACCAGTGAGATGCGGGCACAGACCAGTGAGATGCGGGCACAGGCCAGTGAGATGCGGGCACAGATCAGTGAGATCCGGGTGCAGACCAGTGAGATGCGGGCACAGGCCAGTGAGATCGGGGCATAGACCAGTGAGATCGGGGTACAGATCAGTGAGATGTGGGCACAGACCAGTGAGATGCGGGCACAGACCAGTGAGATCCGGGCACAGACCAGTGAGATGCGGGTGCAGACCAGTGAGATCGGGGCAAAGATCAGTGAGATGCGGGCACAGACCAGTGAGATGTGGGCACAGGCCAGTGAGATCGGGGCACAGGCCAGTGAGATCCGGGTGCAGACCAGTGAGATCGGGGCAAAGGCCAGTGAGATGCGGGCGCAGATCAGTTAGATCGGGGCAATGGCCAGTGAGATGCGGGCACAGATCAGTGAGATGCGGGCACAGATCAGTGAGATCCGGGTGCAGGCCAGTGAGATGTGGGCACAGGCCAGTGAGATCGGGGCACAGATCAGTGCGATGCGGGCACAGATCAGTGAGATCCGGGTGCAGACCAGTGAGATCGGGGCACAGGCCAGTGACATGCGGGCACAGATCAGTGAGATGCGGGCACAGATCAGTGAGATGCGGGCACAGACCAGTGAGATGCGGGCACAGATCAGTGAGATGCGGGCACAGACCAGTGAGATGCGGGCACAGATCAGTGAGATCAGGGCGCAGGTCAGTGAGATGCGGACACAGATCAGTGAGATGCGGGCACAGACCAGTGAGATGCGGGCACAGATCAGTGAGATGCGGGCACAGACCAGTGAGATGCGGGCACAGATCAGTGAGATGCGGGCACAGACCAGTGAGATCAGGGCGCAGGCCAGTGAGATGCGGGCACAGATCAGTGAGATGCGGGCACAGACCAGTGAGATCGGGGCACAGGCCAGTGAGATGCGGACACAGATCAGTGAGATGCGGGCACAGACCAGTGAGATGCGGACACAGATCAGTGAGATGCGGGCACAGACCAGTGAGATGCGGGCACAGATCAGTGAGATGCGGGCACAGATCAGTGAGATGCGGGCACAGATCAGTGAGATCGGGGCACAGACCAGCGACATGCGGGCACAGATCAGTGAGATTGCGGAACAGGCCAGTGAGATGCGGGCACAGATCAGTGAGATGCGGGCACAGATCAGTGACATGCGGGCACAGACCAGTGAGATGCGGGCACAGACCAGTGAGATGCGGGCACAGGCCAGTGAGATGCGGGCACAGGCCAGTGAGATCGGGGCATAGACCAGTGAGATCCGGGTGCAGACCAGTGAGATCGGGGTACAGATCAGTGAGATGTGGGCACAGATCAGTGAGATGCGGGCACAGACCAGTGACATGCGGGCACAGACCAGTGAGATGCGGGCACAGATCAGTGAGATCCGGGTGCAGACCAGTGAGATGCGGGCACAGGCCAGTGAGATCGGGGCATAGACCAGTGAGATCCGGGTGAAGACCAGTGAGATCGGGGCACAGACCAGTGACATGCGGGCACAGATCAGTGAGATGCGGGCACAGACCAGTGACATGCGGGCACAGACCAGTGACATGCGGGCACAGACCAGTGAGATGCGGGCACAGGCCAGTGAGATGCGGGCACAGATCAGTGAGATCCGGGTGCAGACCAGTGAGATGCGGGCACAGGCCAGTGAGATCGGGGCATAGACCAGTGAGATCCGGGTGAAGACCAGTGAGATCGGGGCACAGACCAGTGACATGCGGGCACAGATCAGTGAGATGCGGGCACAGACCAGTGACATGCGGGCACAGACCAGTGACATGCGGGCACAGACCAGTGAGATGCGGGCACAGGCCAGTGAGATGCGGGCACAGATCAGTGAGATCCGGGTGCAGACCAGTGAGATGCGGGCACAGGCCAGTGAGATCGGGGCATAGACCAGTGAGATCCGGGTGCAGACCAGTGAGATCGGGGTACAGATCAGTGAGATGCGGGCACAGACCAGTGAGATGTGGGCACAGGCCAGTGAGATCGGGGCACAGGCCAGTGAGATCCGGGTGCAGACCAGTGAGATCGGGGCAAAGGCCAGTGAGATGCGGGCGCAGATCAGTTAGATCGGGGCAATGGCCAGTGAGATGCGGGCACAGATCAGTGAGATGCGGGCACAGATCAGTGAGATGCGGGCACAGATCAGTGAGATCCGGGTGCAGGCCAGTGAGATGTGGGCACAGGCCAGTGAGATCGGGGCACAGATCAGTGCGATGCGGGCACAGATCAGTGAGATCCGGGTGCAGACCAGTGAGATCGGGGCACAGGCCAGTGAGATGCGGGCACAGGCCAGTGACATGCGGGCACAGATCAGTGAGATGCGGGCACAGATCAGTGAGATCCGGCTGCAGACCAGTGAGATCGGAGCACAGGCCAGTGAGATGCGGGCACAGACCAGTGAGATGCGGGCACAGATCAGTGAGATCCGGGTGCAGACCAGTGAGATCGGGGCGCAGACCAGTGAGATGCGGTCACAGATCAGGGAGATCGTGGCACAGACCAGTGAGATCCGGGTGCAGACTAGTGAGATGCGGGCACAGGCCAGTGAGATGCGGGCTCAGATCAGTGAGATCCTGGTGCAGACCAGTGAGATCGGGGCACAGACCAGTGAGATGCGGGCACAGATCAGTGAGATCGGGGCACAGACCAGTGAGATGCGGGCACAGATCAGTGAGATCTGGGTGCAGACCAGTGAGATGCGGGCACAGATCAGTGAGATCTGGGTGCAGACCAGTGAGATCTGGGTGCAGACCAGTGAGATGCGGGCACAGGCCAATGAGATCAGGGCGCAGACCAGTGAGATCCGGGTGCAGACCAGTGAGATCGGGGCACAGATCAGTGAGATGCGGGCACAGACCAGTGAGATGGGGGCACAGGCCAGTGAGATGCGTGCACAGGCCAGTGAGATGCGGGCACAGGCCAGTGAGATCGGGGCACAGGCCAGTGAGATGCGGGCACAGATCAGTGAGATGCAGGTGCAGACCAGTGAGATCGGGGCACAGGCCAGTGAGATCCGGGTGCAGGTCAGTGAGATGCGGGCACAGATCAGTGAGATCGGGGCACAGCCAGTGACATGTGGGCGCAGATCATTGAGATCCAGGCACAGATCAGAAAATTAGAGGGCAGTAGTGGATAGGTTGCTAGGGGCAATAGTGTAGTTGCTAGGACAAGTAATGGATTACTTGCCATTACTAGTAGTTGCTAGGACAGTAGTTGCCATGGCCAGCAGTTGTTGTTAGAAGCATCAGTTACTATTGGTAGTAGTTGCTATGGTGGCTGTTTCTATAGGTGGCAGTTGCTAGGGGTGGTAGTTGCCATGAATAATAATTTCTAGGTGCAGTAGAGAAGTACTTGCTATGGGTAGTAGTTGCTAATGGCAGCAGTTGCTGTGTTAGCTGATGTAGGTAATAGTTGCTAGGGGCAGGAGTTGGTGTGGGTAGGGTAGTTGTTATTGGTAACCATTGCTAGGGACAGTAGCTGCAATGGGTAGAAGTAGCTGTGGGTAGTAGTTGTTAGTGGAAACAGTGACAAGGGGCAGCAGTGGTAAGGGGTAGTTGCTAGGGGCAGCAATGTCTGTGGGTATCAGTTGTAAAGGGGCAGCAGCAGTGGTTAGGGAAGCAGTTGCTATTGGCAACAATGATCTGCGGTAGTAGATGTTGTGGGGGTACTAGTTGCTAGGGGCAGCAGTTGCTATAGGCAGTAGTTGCTAGGAGCAGGGCGGTTGCCGGGCAGCGGGTGGGCGTCTCCCGGGTACAGTAACCGGAAGAGCCCGGACTAGCAGCCGCAGCAGCCGCGGTGACACCTCCGGGTACAGTGACAGCCGGGACCCGACAGTGATGTCTCCTTTGCGGGAAGAGATCCGGTACCAGAAGCTGCAGGAGACGGAGAGCGGGGACCGGGAGGAGGAGGTGACGGTCTACCTGTACAGGTGATGTATATACAGTATATATACAGGTGTATCCATGTGCTCCATACAGGTGATGTATATACAGTATATATACAGGTGTATCCATGTGCTCCATACAGGTGATGTATATACAGTATATATACAGGTGTATCCATGTGCTCCATACAGGTGATGTAAATACAGGTGTATACAGGTGATATATATATATATATATATATATATATATATATATATATATATATATATATATATATATATATATATACAGGTGTATCCATGTGCTCCATACAGGTGATGTATATACGGGTGTATACAGGTGATATATATATATATATATATATATACACACAGGTGATATATACAGGTGTATACAGGTGATACATACATATACAGTTGTGTCCATGTGCTCTATACTGGTGATATATACATACAGGTGTATACAGGTGATATATACATATACAGGTGATATATACAGTATATATACAGGTGTGTCGCTGTGCTCTATACTGGTGATATATACATACAGGTGTATACAGGTAATATATAAATATACAGGTGATATATACAGTATATATACAGGTGTATACAGGAGATACATACATATACAGTATAAGGGTGTATACAGGTGATACATACAGGTGTATACAGGAGATACATACATATACAGGTGTGTCCATGTGCTCTATACAGGTGATGTATATACAGTATATATACAGGTGATATATATATATATATATATATATATATATATATATATATATATATATATATACAGGTGTGTCCCTGTGCTCTATACTGGTGATATATACATACAGGTGTATACAGGTGATATATACATATACAGGTGATATATATACAGGTGTATGCAGGTGATATATATATATATATATATATATATATATATATATACTGGTGTGTCCCTGTACTCTATACTGGTGATATATACATATACAGGTGATATATACAGTATATATACAGGTGTGTCGCTGTGCTCTATACTGGTGATATATACATACAGGTGTATACAGGTGATATATACATATACAGGTGATATATACAGTATATATACAGGTGTGTCGCTGTGCTCTATACTGGTGATATATACATACAGGTGATATATACTGTACATATACAGGTGATATATACATATACAGGTGTATACAGGTGATATATACATATATACAGGTGTATACAGGTGATATATACAGTATATATTACAGGTGTGTCCCTGTGCTCTATACAGGTGACATATACATATACAGGTGATATATACTGTACATATACAGGTGTATACAGGTGACATATACATATACAGGTGATATATACTGTACATATACAGGTGTATACAGGTGATATATACATATACAGGTGTATACAGGTGATATATAAATATATACAGGTGTATACAGGTGATATATACAGTATATATTACAGGTGTGTCCCTGTGCTCTATACAGGTGACATATACATATACAGGTGTATACAGGTGATATATACTGTACATATACAGGTGATATATACATATACAGGTGTATACAGGTGATATATACATATATACAGGTGTATACAGGTGATATATACAGTATATATTACAGGTGTGTCCCTGTGCTCTATACAGGTGACATATACATATACAGGTGTATACAGGTGATATATACTGTACATATACAGGTGATATATACATATACAGGTGATATATACTGTACATATACAGGTGTATACAGGTGATATATACATATACAGGTGTATACAGGTGATATATACATATACAGGTGTATACAGGTGATATATAAATATATACAGGTGTATACAGGTGATATATACAGTATATATTACAGGTGTGTCCCTGTGCTCTATACAGGTGACATATACATATACAGGTGTATACAGGTGATATATACTGTACATATACAGGTGACATATACATATACAGGTGATATATACTGTACATATACAGGTGTATACAGGTGATATATACATATACAGGTGTATACAGGTGATATATAAATATATACAGGTGTATACAGGTGATATATACAGTATATATTACAGGTGTGTCCCTGTGCTCTATACAGGTGACATATACATATACAGGTGTATACAGGTGATATATACTGTACATATACAGGTGATATATACATATACAGGTGTATACAGGTGATATATACATATATACAGGTGTATACAGGTGATATATACAGTATATATTACAGGTGTGTCCCTGTGCTCTATACAGGTGACATATACATATACAGGTGTATACAGGTGATATATACTGTACATATACAGGTGATATATACATATACAGGTGTATACAGGTGATATATACTGTACATATACAGGTGTATACAGGTGATATATACATATACAGGTGTATCCCTGTATGTATGAACCTGAATAACTGGAATGGAGTCGGCCGGAGACACTGAACAGGTTCTTCCAGTTCCAGTTCCTGCTGTTGCTGGGCGCCGGCACTAAATATACTCACAGAGTATGGAGGGTATAGGAGGTGTAAGGGGAATTAGTGTGGGGAGGGTGTACGTGGTGTAAGGGGCATCAGAGTGTTGCGAGGGTGTACGTGGTGTAAGGGGCATTAGTGTTTGGAGGGTGTATGTGGTGTAAGGGGCATTAGTGTGGGGAGGGTGTACGTGGTGTAAGGGGCACTAGTGGGGGAGGGTGTACGTGGTCTATGGGGCATTAGTGTGGGGAGGGTGTACGTGGTGTAAGGGGCATTAGTGTGGGGAGGGTGTACGTGGTCTATGGGGCATTAGTGTGGGGAGGGTGTAAGGGGCACTAGTGTGGGGAGGGTATAGGTGGTGTAAGGGGCATTAGTGTGGGGAGGGTGTACGTGGTGTAAGGGGCATTAGTGTGGGGAGGGTGTACGTGGTGTAAGGGGCATCAGAGTGTGGGGAGGGTGTATGTGGTGTAAGGGGCATTAGTGTGGGGAGGGTGTACGTGGTGTAAAGGGCATTAGTGTGGGGAGGGTGTACGTGGTGTAAAGGGCATTAGTGTTTGGAGGGTGTATGTGGTGTAAGGGGCATCAGAGTGTGGGGAGGGTGTATGTGGTGTAAGGGGCATTAGTGTGGGGAGGGTGTACGTGGTGTAAAGGGCATTAGTGTGGGGAGGGTGTACGTGGTCTATGGGGCATTAGTGTGGGGAGGGTGTACGTGGTGTAAGGGGCATTAGTGTTTGGAGGGTGTACGTGGTGTAAGGGGCACTAGTGTGGGGAGGGTGTACGTGGTGTAAGGGGCACTAGTGTGGGGAGGGTATAGGAGGTGTAAGGGGCACTAGTGTTTGGAGGGTGTATGTGGTGTAAGGGGCATCAGAGTGTGGGGAGGGTGTATGTGGTGTAAGGGGCATTAGTGTGGGGAGGGTGTATGTGGTGTAAAGGGCATTAGTGTGGGGAGGGTGTACGTGGTGTAAAGGGCATTAGTGTGGGGAGGGTGTACGTGGTGTAAGGGGCACTAGTGTGGGGAGGGTGTATGTGGTGTAAAGGGCATTAGTGTGGGGAGGGTGTACGTGGTGTAAGGGGCACTAGTGTGGGGAGGGTGTACGTGGTGTAAGGGGCACTAGTGTGGGGAGGGTGTATGTGGTGTAAAGGGCATTAGTGTGGGGAGGGTGTACGTGGTGTAAAGGGCATTAGTGTGGGGAGGGTGTACGTGGTGTAAGGGGCATTAGTGTTTGGAGGGTGTACGTGGTGTAAGGGGCACTAGTGTTTGGAGGGTGTACGTGGTGTAAGGGGCACTAGTGTTTGGAGGGTTTACGTGGTGTAAGGGGCATTAGTGTTTGGAGGGTGTACGTGGTGTAAGGGGCACTAGTGTTTGGAGGGTGTACGTGGTGTAAGGGGCACTAGTGTTTGGAGGGTGTACGTGGTGTAAGGGGCATTAGTGTTTGGAGGGTGTACGTGGTGTAAGGGGCATTAGTGTTTGGAGGGTGTACGTGGTGTAAGGGGCACTAGTGTTTGGAGGGTGTACGTGGTGTAAGGGGCACTAGTGTTTGGAGGGTGTACGTGGTGTAAGGGGCACTAGTGTTTGGAGGGTGTACGTGGTGTAAGGGGCACTAGTGTTTGGAGGGTGTACGTGGTGTAAGGGGCATTAGTGTTTGGAGGGTGTACGTGGTGTAAGGGGCACTAGTGTTTGGAGGGTGTACGTGGCGTGAGGGGCATTAGTGTGGGGAGGGTGTACGTGGTGTAAGGGGCATTAGTGTGGGGAGGGTGTACGTGGCGTGAGGGGCATTAGTGTGCGGAGGGTGTACGTGGTGTAAGGGGCATTAGTGTGGGGAGGGTGTATGTGGTGTAAAGGGCATTAGTGTGGGGAGGGTGTACGTGGTGTAAAGGGCATTAGTGTGGGGAGGGTGTACGTGGTGTAAGGGGCACTAGTGTGGGGAGGGTGTATGTGGTGTAAAGGGCATTAGTGTGGGGAGGGTGTACGTGGTGTAAAGGGCATTAGTGTGGGGAGGGTGTACGTGGTGTAAGGGGCATTAGTGTTTGGAGGGTGTACGTGGTGTAAGGGGCACTAGTGTTTGGAGGGTGTACGTGGCGTGAGGGGCATTAGTGTGGGGAGGGTGTACGTGGTGTAAGGGGCATTAGTGTGGGGAGGGTGTACTTGGTGTAAGGGGCATTAGTGTGGGGAGGGTGTACGTGGTGTAAGGGGCATTAGTGTGGGGAGGGTGTACTTGGTGTAAGGGGCATTAGTGTGCGGAGGGTGTACGTGGTGTAAGGGGCATTAGTGTGGGGAGGGTGTACGTGGTGTAAGGGGCATCAGAGTGTGGGCATACTGGTCATACATTCTAGTAAGAACTCTTTGTCGCTGTCTTTCAGTCAGTCCTCGCGGTTGGTGCTCCGGGCGCAGCAGCGAGAGGTCTGTGTACGGATCTTCTCCTCCTTACTGCTCTTGGCTGTGGCGATCGGCTTTGTCCTGTATGAACTTGAATACGGTCGTCTAGAAGCACCTAGCGCGCTCCAGGAGACGTCAGAGGCTGGTGGTCGCACAGGGGAACATGGCAGCCATCATCACGAAGACCATAAGATGGATGGAAGCTTGTCCGCTAAACATAGCCATTCCTCAGGCACATACCACCGAGCCGCGGTGGTCACTGATTCTGGTGAGGAGATTTACATCTGTGCCCATCCTGCTGAGTATCCCCGACACTGTGCCCATCTACCACCCGACATTACAGGAGCCACTGACTGGCTGGCTGTGTATACCCTCAGTCACTGCCACAGGCTCTGTGCTGGACATGTGTCTAGTCCCTTAGCTGATTCTCTAATGGCCCCCAGCACCATTATTAGTGATGGCGGCTGCTCCTGTGACCGGAGGGCTGGGGGGGATCACATCTCCTGCACCCAGCGTGGGGTAGGTGTCAGCACCATTATTAGTGATGGCGGCTGCTCCTGTGACCGGAGGGCTGGGGGGGATCACATCTCCTGCACCCAGCGTGGGGTAGGTGTAAGCACCATTATTAGTGATGGTGGCTGCTCCAGTGATAGGAGGGCTGGGGGGGGATCACATCTCCTGCACCCAGCGTGGGGTAGGTGTAAACACCATTATTAGTGATGGCAGCTGCTCCTGTGGCCGGAGGGCTGGGGATCACATCTCCTGCACCCAGCGTGGGGTAGGTGTAAACACCATTATTAGTGATGGCAGCTGCTCCTGTGACCGGAGGGCTGGGGGGTGATTACAGCTCCTGCACCCAGCGTGGGGTAGGTGTAAGCACCATTATTAGTGATGGCGGCTGCTCCTGTGACCGGAGGGCTGGGGGATCACATCTCCTGCACCCAGCGTGGGGTAGGTGTAAGCACCATTATTAGTGATGGCAGCTGCTCCTGTGGCCGGAGGGCTGGGGATCACATCTCCTGCACCCAGCGTGGGGTAGGTGTAAGCACCATTATTAGTGATGGCGGCTGCTCCTGTGACCGGAGGGCTGGGGGGTGATTACAGCTCCTGCACCCAGCGTGGGGTAGGTGTAAGCACCATTATTAGTGATGGCGGCTGCTCCTGTGACTGGAGGGCTGGGGGGTGATTACAGCTCCTGCACCCAGCGTGGGGTAGGTGTAAGCACCATTATTAGTGATGGCGGCTGCTCCTGTGACCGGAGGGCTGGGGGGTGATCACATCTCCTGCACCCAGCGTGGGGTAGGTGTAAGCACCATTATTAGTGATGGCGGCTGCTCCTGAGACTGGAGGGCTGGGGGGGGGTCACATCACCTGCACCCAGCGTGGGGTAGGTGTAAGCACCATTATTAGTGATGGCGGCTGCTCCTGTGACCGGAGGGCTGGGGGGGGATCACATCTCCTGCACCCAGCGTGGGGTAGGTGTAAGCACCATTATTAGTGATGGCGGCTGCTCCTGTGACCAGAGAGCTGGGGGGGGGGTGATCACATCTCCTGCACCCAGCGTGGGGTAGGTGTAAGCACCATTATTAGTGATGACGGCTGCTCCTGTGGTCAGAGGGCTGGGGGGGATCACATCTCCTGCACCCAGCGTGGGGTAGGTGTAAGCACCATTATTAGTGATGACGGCTGCTCCTGTGGCCGGAGGGCTGGGGGGTAATCACATATCACATCTCCTGCACCCAGCGTGGGGTAGGTGTAAGCACCATTATTAGTGATGGCGGCTGCTCCTGTGGCCGGAGGGCTGGGGGGGATCACATCTCCTGCACCCAGCGTGGGGTAGGTGTAAGCACCATTATTAGTGATGGCGGCTGCTCCTGTGACCGGAGGGCTGGGGTTAATCACATCTCCTGCACCCGGCGTGGGGTAGGTGTCAGCACCATTATTAGTGATGACGGCTGCTCCTGTGGTCGGAGGGCTGGGGGGATCACATCTCCTGCACCCAGCGTGGGGTAGGTGTCAGCACCATTATTAGTGATAGCGGCTGCTCCTGTGACCGGAGGGCTGGGGGGTGATCACATCTCCTGCACCCAGCGTGGGGTAGGTGTCAGCACCATTATTAGTGATGACGGCTGCTCCTGTGGTCAGAGGGCTGGGGGGGATCACATCTCCTGCACCCGGCGTGGGGTAGGTATCAGCACCATTATTAGTGATGGCAGCTGCTCCTGTGACCGGAGGGCTGGGGGGGATCACATCTCCTGCACCCAGCGTGGGGTAGGTGTAAGCACCATTATTAGTGATGGCAGCTGCTCCTGTGGTCAGAGGGCTGGGGGGGATCACATCTCCTGCACCCAGCGTGGGGTAGGTGTAAGCACCATTATTAGTGATGGCGGCTGCTCCTGTGGTAGGAGGACTGGGGGAATCACATCTCCTGCACCCAGCGTGGGGTAGGTGTAAGCACCATTATTAGTGATGGCGGCTGCTCCTGTGGTCAGAGGGCTGGGGGGGAATCACATCTCCTGCACCCAGCGTGTGGTAGGTGTAAGCACCATTATTAGTGATGGCGGCTGCTCCTGTGGCCGGAGGGCTGGGGGGGGATCACATCTCCGGCACCCAGCGTGGGGTAGGTGTAAGCACCATTATTAGTGATGGCGGCTGCTCCTGTGACCGGAGGGCTGGGGGGATCACATCTCCTGCACCCAGCGTGGGGTAGGTGTCAGCACCGTTATTAGTGATGACGGCTGCTCCGGTGACTGGAGGGCTGGGGGGGTGATCACATCTCCTGCACCCAGCGTGGGGTAGGTGTAAGCACCATTATTAGTGATGGCGGCTGCTCCTGTGGCCGGAGGGCTGGGGGGTGATCACATCTCCTGCACCCAGTGTGGGGTAGGTGTAAGCACCGTTATTAGTGATGGCGGCTGCTCCTGTGACCGGAGGGCTGGGGGGTGATCACATCTCCTGCACCCAGCGTGGGGTAGGTGTCAGCACCATTATTAGTGATGGCGGCTGCTCCTGTGACCGGAGGGCTGGGGGGTGATCACATCTCCTGCACCCGGCGTGGGGTAGGTGTAAGCACCATTATTAGTGATGGCGGCTGCTCCTGTGACCGGAGGGCTGGGGGGGGGTCACATCTCCTGCACCCAGCGTGGGGTAGGTGTAAGCACCGTTATTAGCGATGGCGGCTGCTCCTGTGCCCGGAGGACTGGGGGGGGATCACATCTCCTGCACCCAGCGTGGGGTAGGTGTAAGCACCATTATTAGTGATGGCGGCTGCTCCTGTGACCGGAGGGCTGGGGGGTGATCACATCTCCTGCACCCAGCGTGGGGTAGGTGTAAGCACCATTATTAGTGATGGCGGCTGCTCCTGTGACTGGAGGGCTGGGGGGGATCACATCTCCTGCACCCAGCGTGGGGTAGGTGTAAGCACCATTATTAGTGATGACGGCTGCTCCTGTGGCCGGAGGGCTGGGGGGATCACATCTCCTGCACCCAGCGTGGGGTAGGTGTCAGCACCATTATTAGTGATGGCGGCTGCTCCTGTGACCGGAGGGCTGGGGGGGTGATCACATCTCCTGCACCCAGCGTGGGGTAGGTGTAAGCACCATTATTAGTGATGGCGGCTGCTCCTGTGCCCGGAGGGCTGGGGGATCACATCTCCTGCACCCAGTGTGGGGTAGGTGTCAGCACCATTATTAGTGATGGCAGCTGCTCCTGTGATAGGAGGACTGGGGGGATAACATCTCCTGCACCCAGCGTGGGGTAGGTGTAAGCACCGTTATTAGTGATGGCGGCTGCTCCAGTGACCGGAGGGCTGGGGGGGGGATCACATCTCTTGCACCCAGCGTGGGGTAGGTGTAAGCACCATTATTAGTGATGGCAGCTGCTCCTGTGGCCTGAGGGCTGGGGGGTGATCACAGCTCCTGCACCCGGCGTGGGGTAGGTGTCAGCACCATTATTAGTGATGGCGGCTGCTGCTGTGACCGGAGGGCTGGGGGGGAATCACATCTCCTGCACCCATCGTGGGGTAGGTGTCAGCACCATTATTAGTGATGGCGGCTGCTCCTGTGACCGGAGGGCTGGGGGGTGATCACATCTCCTGCACCCAGCGTGTGGTAGGTGTAAGCACCATTATTAGTGATGGCGGCTGCTCCTGTGACCGGAGGGCTGGGGGGGTGATCACATCTCCTGCACCCAGCGTGGGGTAGGTGTAAGCACCATTATTAGTGATGGCGGCTGCTCCTGTGCCCGGAGGGCTGGGGGATCACATCTCCTGCACCCAGTGTGGGGTAGGTGTAAGTACCGTTATTAGTGATGGCGGCTGCTCCTGTGACCGGAGGGCTGGGGGTGATCACATCTCCTGCACCCGGCGTGGGGTAGGTGTAAGCACCATTATTAGTGATGACGGCTGCTCCTGTGACTGGAGGGCTGGGGGTGATCACATCTCCTGCACCCAGCGTGGGGTAGGTGTAAGCACCATTATTAGTGATGGCGGCTGCTCCTGTGACCGGAGGGCTGGGGGGGGGATCACATCTCCTGCACCCAGCGTGGGGTAGGTGTAAGCACCATTATTAGTGATGGCGGCTGCTCCTGTGACCGGAGGGATGGGGGTGATCACATCTCCTGCACCCAGCGTGGGGTAGGTGTCAGCACCATTATTAGTGATGACGGCTGCTCCTGTGACCGGAGGGCTGGGGGGGGGATCACATCTCCGGCACCCAGCGTGGGGTAGGTGTCAGCACCATTATTAGTGATGGCAGCTGCTCCTGTGACCGGAGGGCTGGGGGGGAATCACATCTCCGGCACCCAGTGTGGGGTAGGTGTAAGCACCATTATTAGTGATGGCGGCTGCTCCTGTGACCGGAGGACTGGGGGGGGATCACATCTCCTGCACCCAGCGTGGGGTAGGTGTAAGCACCATTATTAGTGATGGCGGCTGCTCCTGTGACCGGAGGGCTGGGGGGGGTCACATCTCCTGCACCCAGCATGGGGTAGGTGTAAGCACCATTATTAGTGATGGCGGCTGCTCCTGTGACCGGAGGGCTGGGGGGGTGATCACATCTCCTGCACCCATCGTGGGGTAGGTGTAAGCACCGTTATTAGTGATGGCGGCTGCTCCTGTGGCCGGAGGGCTGGGGGGGGATCACATCTCCTGCACCCAGCGTGGGGTAGGTGTAAGCACCATTATTAGTGATGGCGGCTGCTCCTGTGGCCGGAGGGCTGGGGGGGAATCACATATCCTGCACCCAGCGTGGGGTAGGTGTAAGCACCATTATTAGTGATGACGGCTGCTCCTGTGACCGGAGGGCTGGGGGGGGATCACATCTCCTGCACCCAGCGTGGGGTAGGTGTAAGCACCATTATTAGTGATGGCGGCTGCTCCTGTGACCGGAGGACTGGGGGGGGGTCACATCTCCTGCACCCAGCGTGGGGTAGGTGTAAGCACCATTATTAGTGATGGCAGCTGCTCCTGTGACCGGAGGGCTGGGGTGGATCACATCTCCTGCACCCAGCGTGGGGTAGGTGTAAGCACCATTATTAGTGATGGCGGCTGCTCCTGTGACCGGAGGGCTGGGGGGTGATCACATCTCCTGCACCCAGCGTGGGGTAGGTGTAAGCACCATTATTAGTGATGGCGGCTGCTCCTGTGACTGGAGGACTGGGGGGGGATCACATCTCCTGCACCCAGCGTGGGGTATGTGTAAGCACCATTATTAGTGATGACGGCTGCTCCTATGACCGGAGGGCTGGGGGGTGATCACATCTCCTGCACCCGGCGTGGGGTAGGTGTAAGCACCATTATTAGTGATGACGGCTGCTCCTGTGGCCGGAGGGCTGGGGGGGAATCACATCTCCTGCACCCATCGTGGGGTAGGTGTAAGCACCATTATTAGTGATGGCGGCTGCTCCTGTGACCGGAGGACTGGGGGGGATCACATCTCCTGCACCCAGCGTGTGGTAGGTGTCAGCACCATTATTAGTGATGGCGGCTGCTCCTGTGCCCGGAGGGCTGGGGGGTGATCACATCTCCTGCACCCATCGTGGGGTATGTGTAAGCACCATTATTAGTGATGGTGGCTGCTCCTGTGACTGGAGGGCTGGGGGGTGATCACATCTCCTGCACCCAGCGTGGGGTAGGTGTAAGCACCGTTATTAGTGATGACGGCTGCTCCTGTGACCGGAGGACTGGGGGGGATCACATCTCCTGCACCCAGCGTGGGGTAGGTGTAAGCACCATTATTAGTGATGACGGCTGCTCCTGTGACCGGAGGACTGGGGGGGATCACATCTCCTGCACCCAGCGTGGGGTAGGTGTAAGCACCATTATTAGTGATGGCGGCTGCTCCTGTGACCGGAGGGCTGGGGGGGGGGATCACATCTCCTGCACCCATCGTGGGGTAGGTGTAAGCACCGTTATTAGTGATGACGGCTGCTCCTGTGACCGGAGGGCTGGGGGGGAATCACATCTCCTGCACCCAGCGTGGGGTAGGTGTCAGCACCATTATTAGTGATGACGGCTGCTCCTGTGACCGGAGGGCTGGGGGGGGATCACATCTCCTGCACCCGGCGTGGGGTAGGTGTCAGCACCATTATTAGTGATGGCGGCTGCTCCTGTGGCCGGAGGGCTGGGGGGGGGATCACATCTCCTGCACCCAGCGTGGGGTAGGTGTAAGCACCATTATTAGTGATGACGGCTGCTCCTGTGACCGGAGGACTGGGGGGGATCACATCTCCTGCACCCAGCGTGGGGTAGGTGTAAGCACCACTATTAGTGATGGCGGCTGCTCCTGTGACCGGAGGGCTGGGATCACATCTCCTGCACCCAGCGTGGGGTAGGTGTAAGCACCATTATTAGTGATGGCGGCTGCTCCTGTAACCGGAAGGCTGGGGGGGGATCACATCTCCTGCACCCAGCGTGGGGTAGGTGTAAGCACCATTATTAGTGATGACGGCTGCTCCTGTGACCGGAGGACTGGGGGGGATCACATCTCCTGTACCCAGCGTGGGGTAGGTGTAAGCACCATTATTAGTGATGGCGGCTGCTCCTGTGACCGGAGGGCTGGGGGGGGATCACATCTCCTGCACCCAGCGTGGGGTAGGTGTCAGCACCATTATTAGTGATGGCGGCTGCTCCTGTGACCGGAGGGCTGGATGGATCACATCTCCTGCACCCAGCGTGGGGTAGGTGTCAGCACCATTATTAGTGATGACGGCTGCTCCTGTGACCGGAGGGTTAGGGGGGGGGTGATCACAGCTCCTGCACCCGGCGTGGGGTAGGTGTATGCACCATTATTAGTGATGGCGGCTGCTCCTGTGATAGGAGGACTGGGGGGGGATCACATCTCCTGCACCCAGTGTGGGGTAGGTGTAAGCACCATTATTAGTGATGGCGGCTGCTCCTGTGACCGGAGGGCTGGGGGGATCACATCTCCTGCACCCAGCGTGGGGTAGGTGTAAGCACCATTATTAGTGATGGCGGCTGCTCCTGTGACCGGAGGGCTGGGGGGGAATCACATCTCCTGCACCCAGCGTGGGGTAGGTGTCAGCACCATTGTTAGTGATGGTGGCTGCTCCTGTGACCGGAGGGCTGGGGGTGATCACATCTCCTGCACCCAGCGTGGGGTAGGTGTCAGCACCATTATTAGTGATGGCAGCTGCTCCTGTGACCGGAGGGCTGGGGGGGGATCACATCTCCTGCACCCAGCGTGGGGTAGGTGTAAGCACCATTATTAGTGATGGCGGCTGCTCCTGTGACCGGAGGGCTGGGGGGTGATCACGTCTCCGGCACCCAGCGTGGGGTAGGTGTAAGCACCATTATTAATGATTACGGCTGCTCCTGTGGTCGGAGGGCTGGGGGGGGGGGGATCACATCTCCTGCACCCAGCATGGGGTAGGTGTCAGCACCATTATTAGTGATGGCAGCTGCTCCTGTGACCGGAGGGCTGGGGGGGAATCACATCTCCGGCACCCAGTGTGGGGTAGGTGTAAGCACCATTATTAGTGATGGCGGCTGCTCCTGTGACCGGAGGACTGGGGGGGGATCACATCTCCTGCACCCAGCGTGGGGTAGGTGTAAGCACCGTTATTAGTGATGGCGGCTGCTCCTGTGACCGGAGGGCTGGGGGGGTGATCACATCTCCTGCACCTAGCGTGGGGTAGGTGTAAGCACCATTATTAGTGATGACGGCTGCTCCTGTGACCGGAGGGCTGGGGGGGTGATCACATGCTGTCTTTTGTCCTCATGGCTTTCTCATTGTCTCCCGGTCACAGAGACCTGCTCCACGGTGGGACGAGATATGCTGCAGTCAGGCGGCTCTGTGGTGGATGCCGGGATCGCTGCTGTGCTCTGTCTCTCTGTGTTACACCCACATACCTCAAGTTTAGGTAAGTTACCCCAGGACACATGGGGCGGTAACTGTGCTGTATGCAGGGTGTCAGGAGGAAGAACCTGGCGGTGATTCGTATAGTGCGGGGGGGTAATTGGGGCAGTATAATATTAGGTAACCAGTATAGTGCGGGGGGGGGTAATTGGGGCAGTATAATATTAGGTAACCAGTATAGTGCGGGGGGGGGGGGGGGGGGTAATTGGGGCAGTATAGTATTAGGTAACCAGTATAGTGCGGGAGGTAATTGGGGCAGTATAGTATCAGGTAACCAGTATAGTGCGGGGGGGTAATTGGGGCAGTATAGTATTAGGTAACCAGTATAGTGTGGGGGGTAATTGGGGCAGTATAGTATTAGGTAACCACTATAGTGCGGGGGGTAATTGGGGCAGTATAGTATTAGGTAACCAGTATAGTACGGGAGGTAATTGGGGCAGTATAGTACTAGGTAACCAGTATAGTGCGGGAGGTAATTGGGGCAGTATAGTATTAGGTAACCAGTATAGTGCGGGAGGTAATTGGGGCAGTATAGTATCAGGTAACCAGTATAGTGCGGGGGGGTATTTGGGGCAGTATAGTATTAGGTAACCAGTATAGTGCGGGAGGTAATTGGGGCAGTATAGTATTAGGTAACCAGTATAGTGCGGGGGGTAATTGGGGCAGTATAGTATCAGGTAACCGGTTCCTCATGGCTGTTAATCTCTCAACTTCACTTTCTCCAACTGCTCCTCCCCCCTCCCATCCCATACCTATCCTGACCACTCGCCCCCGCACCCCCACCCTCCCAATGACCCCCCCTCGCTTCTGCAATCCCAAAAACCTTATCCACATAAATACACAACCCACCCCCCCTCTTTCCTGTGCACTATGGAACGCCAGATCCATCTGCAACAAACTCCCTGCCATCCATGACCTATTCATCTCTAGAGCATTCCACCTCCTTGCTATCACCGAGACCTGGCTCTCCACCTCTGATTCTGTCTCTCCAGCTGCTCTCTCCCACGGTGGCCTCTCTTTCTCTCACACTCCCAGGCCTGACGGTCGCCAAGGTGGCGGTGTGGGTTTTCTCCTCTCAGCCTCATGCACCCACAGTGTCATTCACCCTGAACCCTCTCTCCTTTTCTCCTCCTTTGAGTCTCACTCTATCCGTCTATACTACCCCTACCACCTCCGTGTCGCTGTAATCTACCGCCCCCCTGGCCCTATCTCCCAATTTCTTGACAACTTCGCCGCCTGGCTTCCACACTTCCTCTCCTCTGACCTGCCATCTGTCATTCTTGGTGACTTTAACATCCCCTTGGATAACCCCGCTGATCCTGGCACCTCCAAACTCCTCTCTCTCTGCTCCTCTCTTGGCCTATCTCAGTGGACTACCTCTCCCACCCACATCCAAGGACACTCCCTCGATCTCGTCTTCTCTCGCTCTTGTTCCCTTACTGACTACACTATCTCAGCTTTTCCTCTTTCTGACCATCACCTCATCTCCTTCTCCCTCACTGCTTCCCCCTCTCCCACCCCCCCTCCCAAGCGCATTGTCTCACGGCATAACGTCAACACACTTGATCTTGCTGCCTTCTCAAACACGCTGTGTCCTCTTCTCGCCCCAATCGCCCTCATGTCCTGCCCGAACCTCGCTGCCTCCCTCTATAATGACACCCTATCTTCGGCATTGGACTCTGCCTGCCCTCCCTCCTCTATCCCCCTTCGATGCTCCAACCCCCAACCGTGGCACTCACCTATCACCCGATTCCTTAAAAAGTGCTCTCGCACTGCTGAGCGCTTCTGGAAGAAATCACGCTCCCTTGCGGATTATCTCCATTTCAAATTCATTCTTTCCTCCTTCAGCTCTGCCCTTGCTCTGGCCAAGGAATCCTACTTTAAGTCCCTCATCCTTTCCCAATCATCCAATCCCCGCAGGCTCTTCGCCACCTTCAACTCCTTGCTCTCCCCCCCTCCTCCAGCTCTTCCGTCCTCCATCGTAGCCGCTGATTTTGCTACCTACTTTTCAACCAAAATCTCCTCTCTCAGGACTGCCATCACTGCTGCCATGACCTCACCCTCTCCCTCCTCCCCTCCTACATCTCCACTCCCCTCCTTCCAACCCCTGTCCTCATTTTACCCCACCACTGCTGCTGAAGTCCACTCTATCCTTCAATCCGCTTCTCCCTCCACCTGCCCGCTTGATCCTATCCCCTCCAATATTATACGTCGTCTCAGTCCATCAGTCTGCTCTCACCTGGCTCACCTCTTTAATCTTTCCCTATCCTCTGGGATCTTCCCTTCCTCCTTCAAACACGCTCTTGTCTCCCCAATTCTCAAAAAAACAAATCTGGACCCCAACTCTCCATCCAACTACAGGCCCATCTCCCTCCTCCCTTTTGCCTCCAAACTCCTAGAACGTCTGACCTATAATCGTCTCCTAAGCCACCTTACTGCTAACTCCATTCTAGACCCCCTCCAATCCGGGTTCCGCCCTTTACATTCCACTGAAACTGCCCTGACCAAAGTCACTAACGATCTACTATCGGCTAAATCCAAAGGCCTCTTCTCTATCCTCATCCAGCTTGATCTGTCGGCTGCCTTTGACACTGTTGACCACCCTCTCCTGCTCAACACCCTCCGCTCCTTTGGCATCACTGGCACGGTCTTCTCCTGGTTCACCTCATACCTCTCCGATCGCTCCTTCTCCGTCTCCACTCCGAGCTCCTCCTCTCCTACTACCCCCCAGCCAGTCGGTGTTCCCCAAGGGTCAGTCCTTGGCCCTCTCCTCTTCTCCATCTACACCACCTCTCTGGGCACCCTCATCAGCTCCTATGGTTTTCATTACCACCTTTATGCTGATGATACCCTAATCTATCTCTCCTCCCCCGACTTATCCCCATCACTTCTGTCCAAGGTCTCCGAATGCCTCACGGCCATCTCAGCCTGGATGACCCAACGCTTCCTGAAACTAAACATGGCTAAAACTGAACTTCTAATCTTCCATCCCCCGAACATCCCCTCTTCTTCCACTATCTCCATCAGCATTGGTGAAACCGAGATCACGTCCACCGACCAAACGCGCTGCCTCGGTGTCATCATTGACTCCTCCCTCTCTTTCACCCCCCACATTCGTGCTCTCTCACAGTCTTGCCGCTTTCACCTACGCAACATCTCACGCATCAGACCATTCCTCTCCACTGACGCGACCAAAATTCTCATTCACTCTCTTGTCATCTCCCGCCTTGACTACTGCAACATCCTTCTCTCTGGGCTACCTCTCACCCGCCTCGCACCTCTCCAATCCATTCTTAACGCTGCTGCTAGGCTCATCTTCCTCTCCCGCCGCTCTACCTCCGCCTCCCCCCTCTGTTTATCTCTTCACTGGCTCCCCATTCCTTTCCGAGTTCTCTTTAAACTCCTCACCACCACCTACAAGGCTCTCTCCTCCTCCACAGCTCCCTACCTCTCTTCACTGATCTCTATCCACACTCCCTCCCGTCCTCTTCGCTCCATCGCTGACCGCCGACTGACCTCTCACCTAATCACCTCCTCCCACTCCCGTGTCCAAGATTTCTCTCGCGCTGCCCCCCTGCACTGGAACAACCTCCCGCCACCCATCAGGCTATCTGATTCCCTTACCTCCTTCAAGCGCTCCCTCAAAACCCACTTTTTTCGACTAGCCTATCCCTCCTCCTAACCTCTTTTGATCCTCCTATCCTGCCTCCGTTCCCCTCCGTTCCTACTTATCCTATTGTATTTCGTTCGTCCACCCACCTATTCTTAGTATGTTAACTCTTATGAGCAGGGCCCTCCTTCCTCACGTACTCACCCTACCTCATTACCTCACCTGTGCTCCTGTCCTGTTCTTCCCTTCCTCTACTTCATCTTCGGTCTTCTTGACTATTTTGACACCTACTTCTGAACTGATGCTGATTTTAGTTCTACCAGCTATACCCCTATTTATACTGTATCTTTCTACACACCCTGTACGTTACCTTGTAATTTTTTTTTTTTTTTTGCTATGTACGGCGCTGCGGACACTTTGTGGCGCCTTATAAATAAACGTACTACTACTACTACTACTACAGGTAACCAGAATAGTGCGGGGGGTAATTGGGGCAGTATAGTATTAGGTAACCACTATAGTGCGGGGGGTAATTGGGGCAGTATAGTATTAGGTAACCAGTATAGTGCTGGAGGTAATTGGGGCAGTATAGTATTAGGTAACCAGTATAGTGCGGGAGGTAATTGGGGCAGTATAGTATTAGGTAACCAGTATAGTGTGGGGGGTAATTGGGGCAGTATAGTATTAGGTAACCAGTATAGTGCGGGGGGTAATTGGGGCAGTATAGTATTAGGTAACCAGTATAGTGCAGGGGGTAATTGGGGCAGTATAGTATCAGGTAACCACTATAGTGCGGGGGGTAATTGGGGCAGTATAGTATTAGGTAACCAGTATAGTGCGGGGGGTAATTGGGGCAGTATAGTATTAGGTAACCAGTATAGTGCAGGGGGTAATTGGGGCAGTATAGTATCAGGTAACCACTATAGTGCGGGGGGTAATTGGGGCAGTATAGTATTAGGTAACCAGTATAGTGCGGGGGGTAATTGGGGCAGTATAGTATTAGGTAACCAGTATAGTGCGGGGGTAATTGGGGCAGTATAGTATCAGGTAACCACTATAGTGCGGCGGGGTAATTGGGGCAGTATAGTATTAGGTAACCAGTATAGTGCGGGAGGTAATTGGGGCAGTATAGTATTAGGTAACCAGTATAGTGCGGGGGGTAATTGGGGCAGTATAGTATTAGGTAACCAGTATAGTGCGGGGGGGGGGTAATTGGAGCAGTATAATATTAGGTAACCAGTATAGTGCGGGGGGTAATTGGGGCAGTATAGTATTAGGTAACCAGTATAGTGCGGGGGGTAATTGGGGCAGTATAGTATCAGGTAACCAGTATAGTGCGGGGGGGTAATTGGGGCAGTATAGTATTAGGTAACCAGTATAGTGCGGGGGGGGTAATTTGGGCAGTATAGTATTAGGTAACCAGTATAGTGCGGGAGGTAATTGGGGCAGTATAGTATTAGGTAACCAGAATAGTGCGGGGGGTAATTGGGGCAGTATAGTATTAGGTAACCAGTATAGTGCGGGGGGTAATTGGGGCAGTATAGTATTAGGTAACCACTATAGTGCGGGGGGTAATTGGGGCAGTATAGTATTAGGTAACCAGTATAGTGCAGGAGGTAATTGGGGCAGTATAGTATTAGGTAACCAGTATAGTGCGGGGGGTAATTGGGGCAGTATAGTATTAGGTAACCAGTATAGTGCGGGAGGTAATTGGGGCAGTATAGTATTAGGTAACCAGTATAGTGTGGGGGGTAATTGGGGCAGTATAGTATTAGGTAACCAGTATAGTGCGGGGGGTAATTGGGGCAGTATAGTATCAGGTAACCACTATAGTGCGGGGGGTAATTGGTGCAGTATAGTATTAGGTAACCAGTATAGTGCGGGAGGTAATTGGGGCAATATAGTATTAGGTAACCAGTATAGTGCGGGAGGTAATTGGGGCAGTATAGTATTAGGTAACCAGTATAGTGCGGGGGGTAATTGGGGCAGTATAGTATTAGGTAACCAGTATAGTGCGGGGGGTAATTGGGGCAGTATAGTATCAGGTAACCACTATAGTGCGGCGGGGTAATTGGGGCAGTATAGTATTAGGTAACCAGTATAGTGCGGGAGGTAATTGGGGCAGTATAGTATTAGGTAACCAGTATAGTGCGGGGGGTAATTGGGGCAGTATAATATTAGGTAACCAGTTTAGTGCGGGGGGTAATTGGGGCAGTATAGTATTAGGTAACCAGTATAGTGCGGGGGGGTAATTGGAGCAGTATAATATTAGGTAACCAGTATAGTGCGGGGGGTAATTGGGGCAGTATAGTATTAGGTAACCAGTATAGTGCGGGGGGTAATTGGGGCAGTATAGTATTTGGTAACCAGTATAGTGCGGGGGGTAATTGGGGCAGTATAGTATTAGGTAACCAGTATAGTGCGGGGGGGGGTAATTTGGGCAGTATAGTATTAGGTAACCAGTATAGTGCGGGAGGTAATTGGGGCAGTATAGTATTAGGTAACCAGTATAGTGCGGGGGGTAATTGGGGCAGTATAGTATTAGGTAACCAGTATAGTGCGGGGAGTAATTGGGGCAGTATAGTATTAGGTAACCATTATAGTGCAGGGGGTAATTGGGGCAGTATAATATCAGGTAACCAGAATAGTGCAGGGGGTAATTGGGGCAGTATAGTATTAGGTAACCACTTTAATGAGGGCTAATTGGATCGGTATAGTATTAATTAACCAGTATAGTGCGAGGGTAATTGGGGCAGTATAGTATTAGGTAACCAGTATAGTGTGAAGGGTAATTGGGGCAGTATAGTATTAGGTAACCAGTATAGTGTAGGGGATAATTGGGGCAGTATAGTATTTGGTAACCAGTATAGTGCAGGGGTAATTGGGGCAGTATAGTATTTGGTAACCAGTATAGTGCAGGGGTAATTGGGGCAGTATAGTATTTGGTAACCAGTATAGTGCGGGGGGTAATTGGGGCAGTATAGTATTTGGTAACCAGTATAGTGCGGGGGGTAATTGGGGCAGTATAGTATTTGGTAACCAGTATAGTGCGGGGGGTAATTGGGGCAGTATAGTATTAGGTAACCAGTATAGTGCGGGGGGTAATTGGGGCAGTATAGTATTAGGTAACCAGTATAGTGCGGGAGGTAATTGGGGCAGTATAGTATTAGGTAACCAGTATAGTGCGGGGGGTAATTGGGGCAGTATAGTATTAGGTAACCAGTATAGTGCGGGGAGTAATTGGGGCAGTATAGTATTAGGTAACCATTATAGTGCCGGGGGTAATTGGGGCAGTATAGTATTTGGTAACCAGTATAGTGCAGGGGGTAATTGGGGCAGTATAGTATTTGGTAACCAGTATAGTGCGGGGGGTAATTGGGGCAGTATAGTATTAGGTAACCAGTATAGTGCGGGAGGTAATTGGGGCAGTATAGTATTAGGTAACCAGTATAGTGCGGGAGGTAATTGGGGCAGTATAGTACTAGGTAACCAGTATAGTGCGGGGGGTAATTGGGGCAGTATAGTATTAGGTAACCAGTATAGTGCGGGGAGTAATTGGGGCAGTATAGTATTAGGTAACCATTATAGTGCAGGGGGTAATTGGGGCAGTATAATATCAGGTAACCAGAATAGTGCAGGGGGTAATTGGGGCAGTATAGTATTAGGTAACCACTTTAATGAGGGCTAATTGGATCGGTATAGTATTAATTAACCAGTATAGTGCGAGGGTAATTGGGGCAGTATAGTATTAGGTAACCAGTATAGTGCGAAGGGTAATTGGGGCAGTATAGTATTAGGTAACCAGTATAGTGCAGGGGATAATTGGGGCAGTATAGTATTTGGTAACCAGTATAGTGCAGGGGTAATTGGGGCAGTATAGTATTTGGTAACCAGTATAGTGCAGGGGTAATTGGGTCAGTATAGTATTTGGTAACCAGTATAGTGCGGGGGGTAATTGGGGCAGTATAGTATTTGGTAACCAGTATAGTGCGGGGGGTAATTGGGGCAGTATAGTATTTGGTAACCAGTATAGTGCGGGGGGTAATTGGGGCAGTATAGTATTTGGTAACCAGTATAGTGCAGGGGTAATTGGGGCAGTATAGTATTAGGTAACCAGTATAGTGCGGGAGGTAATTGGGGCAGTATAGTATTAGGTAACCAGTATAGTGCGGGGGGTAATTGGGGCAGTATAGTATTAGGTAACCAGTATAGTGCGGGAGGTAATTGGGGCAGTATAGTATTAGGTAACCAGTATAGTGCGGGGGGTAATTGGGGCAGTATAGTATTAGGTAACCAGTATAGTGCGGGGGGGTAATTGGAGCAGTATAATATTAGGTAACCAGTATAGTGCAGGGGGTAATTGGGGCAGTATAGTATTAGGTAACCAGTATAGTGCGGGGGGTAATTGGGGCAGTATAGTATCAGGTAACCAGTATAGTGCGGGGGGGTAATTGGGGCAGTATAGTATTAGGTAACCAGTATAGTGCGGGGGGGTAATTTGGGCAGTATAGTATTAGGTAACCAGTATAGTGCGGGAGGTAATTGGGGCAGTATAGTATTAGGTAACCAGTATAGTGGGGGGGTAATTGGGGCAGTATAGTATTAGGTAACCAGTATAGTGCGGGGAGTAATTGGGGCAGTATAGTATTAGGTAACCATTATAGTGCAGGGGGTAATTGGGGCAGTATAATATCAGGTAACCAGTATAGTGCAGGGAGTAATTGGGGCAGTATAGTATTAGGTAACCACTTTAATGAGGGCTAATTGGATCGGTATAGTATTAATTAACCAGTATAGTGCGAGGGTAATTGGAGCAGTTTTGTATTAGGTAACCAGTATAGTGCGAAGGGTAATTGGGGCAGTATAGTATTAGGTAACCAGTATAGTGCAGGGGTAATTGGGGCAGTATAGTATTTGGTAACCAGTATAGTGCAGGGGTAATTGGGGCAGTATAGTATTTGGTAACCAGTATAGTGCGGGGGGTAATTGGGGCAGTATAGTATTTGGTAACCAGTATAGTGCGGGGGGTATTTGGGGCAGTATAGTATTTGGTAACCAGTATAGTGCGGGGGGTAATTGGGGCAGTATAGTATTTGGTAACCAGTATAGTGCGGGGGGTAATTGGGGCAGTATAGTATTTGGTAACCAGTATAGTGCGGGGGGTAATTGGGGCAGTATAGTATTTGGTAACCAGTATAGTGCGGGGGGTAATTGGGGCAGTATAGTATTTGGTAACCAGTATAGTGCAGGGGTAATTGGGGCAGTATAGTATTAGGTAACCAGTATAGTGCGGGGGGTAATTGGGGCAGTATAGTATTTGGTAACCACTTTAATGAGGGCTAATTGGATCGGTATAGTATTAATTAACCAGTATAGAGTGGGTGGTAATTGAGGCAGAATAGTATTAGGTAAGCAAGGAGGGGCAGGAAGTGTATGCAAGCAGGGGAGGGTGTGTGTGAGCATAAGGTGTGTGGGAGCAGGGGTGTGTGTGAAGATGGAGAGTATGGGAGCAGGTGGTGTGGCAGGTGGTGTGTGCTAGTACGGAGGGATAGGGTGTGTGTGCATGGAGGGGCAGTGGGGGTGTGGGAGCAGGAGATGTGTACAAGCAAGGGGTGTGTACGAGCAGGGGGGGGGGTGCAAGAAGGGAGTCTGGGAGCAGCGGTGTGTGCGAGGAGGGAGACTATGGGAGCAGTGGGATGCGGCGGGTGGTGTGTGCGAGCAGAGAGGGGCAGGGGATGTGTGCGAGCAGGGCAGTGTGTGCGAGCAAGGGGTGTGTTCGAGCAGGGCGGTGTGTGCGAGCAGGAGGAGGGGCAGGGGATGTGTCCGAGCAGGGCGGTGTGTGCGAGCAGGGAGGGTTAGGGGATGTGTGCGAGCAAGGGTGTATCGGGGTGTGTGCAAGCAGGGAGGGGTAGGGGATGTGTGCGAGCAAGGGCGTATCGGGGTGTGTGTGAGCAGGGAGGGGCAGGGGATGTGTGCGAGCAGGGTGGTATCAGGGAGTGGTGCGAGAAGGGAGGGGCAGGGGATTGTGTGTGCGAGCAGGGGATGTGTGTAACAGAGGGATGTGTGCGAGCAGGAGGCATGTGCGAGCAGGGGGTGTGGCAGGGGAGTGTGTGTAACGTGTGTGTGTGTGTGGCAGGAGGGTGTGAGCGAGCAGGGGGTGTGGCAGGGGATTGTGTGTGCGAGCAGGGGGTGTGGCAGGGGATTGTGTGTGGCAGGAGGGTGTGTGTGTCAGCCGCGTACAGTGACCTCTGTGTCTCTGCAGGTGGAGTCTTCTCGTCCATCTACTATAACAGCACATCACAGGCCGCCTCCGCGCTGACGGCAATCCCAACAGAGGCTTCTCCCGTAGGATATGGGATCCCGCAGGTGCTCCAGGGCCTCTGGTCTCTCCATCAGCAACATGGGACAAAACCTTGGCCGGAGCTGCTCAGCGCAGCCATTAACCTGGCCTACCGGGGATTCCTGGTGGATGAGAACCTCCAGGCAGCTCTAGAGGAAAACCGGAATACGGTCACATCCTCCGAGGGCCTGAGCCGTCTCTTCTGCCACCACAATAACAGCCTGAAAGACATCGGAGCTACTGTAGTGAATAAGCCCCTGGGAAGCCTCCTGGCGCAGGTAGCGAACCTGGCGTCAGATTCTGCTCTATCCGGCGTTCTCATCCACGGTTTGCTGAATGACACCGGCGTGACGGAGCGAGAGAGGCTCTCCGAGGCGATATCAGGGAAGCATCTGGCCAGCGTAGAACCGCTGACACTTCACGTGGATGGTATGATGCTGTACAGCACCGCGGAGCCCACGGCGGGGGGGATTCTCTCCGCCACTATCCGCCAGGTATATAATCAGAGACATGACATCGCCAACAACCAAAGCTCTGATATTCTGCTCAATGCCTCAAAGATCACGTACACTGCGGGTGGTGCATGGCCAAGAGACCTCACCGCCAGCCCCTCCCCGCAGCCGCGCCCACCGCGGAGCCCAGCACCTGTCGGGGGCAGTGTTATAATAGCCGACTCAGATGGAGACGTCTTTGTCATTTCCCTCACGCTGAACAGCACCTTTGGCTCCGGGATTGTGTCTCCATCCACAGGAATCCTGCTCAGCGACTTTGTCCGGAGCTCTGACCCCACGGAACACTCCACTCCCACATTCTGGGCCTGTCCGTCAGTCTTGCTGTATGGGGGGGAGGGGGACGTTCTGGGCTTCTCTGCTGCTGGAGGAAGTTCTGTGCCGTTCTCGCTGGCCCAGGTTATCATCAATCGCGTTCTGTTACAAAAGGACATTGCAGACTCCGTCACCGGGACCATGGCGGGACCAATATCAGAGAGCCCGGACCCCTGGCTCCAGTACTTGGGCCTGACAGGGGGAGAACCGGCACCCGTGGTGGCAATTGAGGTGTCTGCGGAGCACGTACATGTAGCTACATCACACACGCGGCACAGGTGCTGCTATCCTGACGGACTATAGACACGGGAACAACGTGGGGACTGTGGCGATCCGGAGACTGCGATACACAGATCAAACTAATATATTGTTTTTACATTACAAACGTATTCATGTATTTAATGTCCTGATCCTGGCAGCTTGTAATGTCCCAGAGAGTCACCTGTCCCTATATGTCACATCATATACATACATGTAACATACGTGTATACAGTGCTGACATGCGGCTGTATACGGACTATGTTATCATATATAACATATAGACGTCTAGGTACAATGGGGTCATTCGGGGGCGGTTGGGTCTGTGCAAGTTATATATATTTATTTATTAAAAGATCTTTATATACACATATACCGCAGCGCTGTACAGAGACTATTATTACCAGTTATTATATAGCGCACACATATTCCACAGCGCTGTACAGATTATTATTACCAGTTATTATATAGCGCACACATATTCCGCAGCGCTGTACAGATTATTATTACCAGTTATTATATAGCGCACACATATTCCGCAGCGCTGTACAGATTATTATTACCAGTTATTATATAGCGCACACATATTCCGCAGCGCTGTACAGAGAATATTATTACCAGTTATTATATAGCGCACACATATTCCACAGCGCTGTACAGAGAATATTATTACCAGTTATTATATAGCGCACACATATTCCGCAGCGCTGTACAGAGAATATTATTACCAGTTATTATATAGCGCACACATATTCCGCAGCGCTGTACAGATTATTATTACCAGTTATTATATAGCGCACACATATTCTGCAGCGCTGTACAGAGACTATTATTACCAGTTATTATTTAGCGCACACATATTCCGCAGCGCTGTACAGAGAATATTATTACCAGTTATTATATAGCGCACACATATTCCGCAGCGCTGTACAGAGAATATTATTACCAGTTATTATATAGCGCACACATATTCCGCAGCGCTGTACAGATTATTATTACCAGTTATTATATAGCGCACACATATTCCGCAGCGCTGTACAGAGACTATTATTACCAGTTATTATTTAGCGCACACATATTCCGCAGCGCTGTACAGAGAATATTATTACCAGTTATTATATAGCGCACACATATTCCACAGCGCTGTACAGAGAATATTATTACCAGTTATTTATATAGCGCACACATATTCCACAGCGCTGTACAGAGACTATTATTACCAGTTATTATATAGCGCACACATATTCCGCAGCGCTGTACAGAGAATATTATTACCAGTTATTATATAGCGCACACATATTCCGCAGCGCTGTACAGATTATTATTACCAGTTATTATATAGCGCACACATATTCCGCAGCGCTGTACAGAGACTATTATTACCAGTTATTATTTAGCGCACACATATTCCGCAGCGCTGTACAGAGACTATTATTACCAGTTATTATATAGCGCACACATATTCCGCAGCGCTGTACAGAGACTATTATTACCAGTTATTATTTAGCGCACACATATTCCGCAGCGCTGTACAGAGATTATTATTACCAGTTATTACATAGCGCACACATATTCCGCAGCGCTGTACAGAGAATATTATTACCAGTTATTATATAGCGTACACATATTCTGCAGAGCTGTACAGAGAATATTATCACCAGTTATTATATAGCGCACACATATTCCGCAGTGCTGTACAGAGACTATTATTACCAGTTATTATATAGCACACACATATTCCGCAGCGTTGTACAGAGAATATTATTACCAGTTATTATATAGCGCACACATATTCTGCAGCGCTGTACAGAGATTATTATTACCAGTTATTATATAGCGCACACATATTCCACAGCACTGTACAGACTATTATTACCAGTTATTATATAGCACACACATATTCCGCAGCGCTGTACAGAGTATATTATTACCAGTTATTATATAGCGCACACATATTCCGCAGCGCTGTACAGAGACTATTATTACCAGTTATTATACAGCGCTGTACAGAGATTATTATTACCAGTTATTATATAGCACACACATATTCCGCAGCGCTGTACAGAGAATATTATTACCAGTTATTATATAGCGCACACATATTCCGCAGCGCTGTACAGAGAATATTATTACCAGTTATTTACATAGCGCACACATATTCCGCAGCGCTGTACAGATACTATTATTACCAGTTATTAATATAGCGCACACATATTCCGCAGAGCTGTACAGAGAATATTATTACCAGTTATTATATAGCGCACACATATTCCGCAGCGCTGTACAGAGACTATTATTACCAGTTATTATATAGCGCACACATATTCCGCAGCGCTGTACAGAGACTATTACCAGTTATTTATATAGTGCACACATATTCCGCAGCGTAGTACAGAGAATATTATTACCAGTTATTTACATAGCGCACACATATTCCGCAGCGCTGTACAGAGACTATTATTACCAGTTATTATATAGCGCACACATATTCCACAGCGCTGTACAGATACTATTATTACCAGTTATTAATATAGCGCACACATATTCCGCAGAGCTGTACAGAGAATATTATTACCAGTTATTATATAGCGCACACATATTCTGCAGAGCTGTATAGAGATTATTATTACCAGTTATTATATAGCGCACACATATTCCGCAGCGCAGTACAGAGAATATTATTACCAGTTATTATATAGCGCACACATATTCCGCAGCGCTGTACAGAGACTATTATTACCAGTTATTATATAGCGCACACATATTCCGCAGCGCTGTACAGAGAGTATTATTACCAGTTATTATATAGCGCACACATATTCCGCAGCGCTGTACAGAGACTATTATTAGCAGTTATTATATAGCGCACACATATTCCGCAGCGCTGTACAGAGAATATTATTACCAGTTATTATATAGCGCACACATATTCCGCAGCACTGTACAGAGACTATTATTACCAGTTATTATACAGCGCACACATATTCCACAGCGCTGTACAGAGAATATTATTACCAGTTATTATATAGCGCACACATATTCCGCAGCGCTGTACAGAGAATATTATTACCAGTTATTATATAGCGCACACATATTCCGCAGCGCTGTACAGAGAGTATTATTACCAGTTATTATATAGCGCACACATATTCCGCAGCGCTGTACAGAGAGTATTATTACCAGTTATTATATAGCGCACACATATTCCGCAGCGCTGTACAGAGAGTATTATTACCAGTTATTATATAGCGCACACATATTCCGCAGCGCTGTACAGAGACTATTATTACCAGTTATTATATAGCGCACACATATTCCGCAGCGCTGTACAGAGAATATTATTACCAGTTATTATATAGCGCACACATATTCCGCAGCGCTGTACAGAGAATATTATTACCAGTTATTATATAGCGCACACATATTCCGCAGCGCTGTACAGAGAATATTATTACCAGTTATTATATAGCGCACACATATTCCGCAGCGCTGTACAGAGAATATTATTACCAGTTATTATATAGCGCACACATATTCCGCAGCGCTGTACAGAGACTATTATTACCAGTTATTATATAGCGCACACATATTCTGCAGCGCTGTACAGAGAATATTATTACCAGTTATTATATAGTGCACACATATTCCACAGCGCTGTACAGAGAATATTATTACCAGTTATTATATAGAGCACACATATTCTGCAGCGCTGTACAGAGACTATTATTACCAGTTATTATATAGCGCACACATATTCCACAGTGCTGTACAGAGAATATTATTACCAGATATTATATAGCGCACACATATTCTACAGCGCTGTACAGAGACTATTATTACCAGTTATTATATAGCGCACACATATTCCGCAGCGCTGTACAGAGGATATTATTACCAGTTATTATATAGGTCACACAGAAAACCTGCGGGGCGGAGGTCGTGTGGGAATAGCTGCAGGGCGGAGGTCACACAGAATACCTGCGGGGCGGAAGTTGTGTGGGAATACCTGCGGGGCGGAGGTCACACAGAACACCTGCGGGGCGGATGTCACACAGAATACCTGCGGGGTGGAGGCCATGCGGAAATACCTGTGGGGCGGAAGTTGTGTGGGATTAGCTGCAGGGCGGAGGTCACACTGAATACCTGCGGGGCGGAGGTTGTGCGGGAATAGCTGCAGGGCGGAGGTCACACAGAATACCTGCGGGGCGGAGGTCGCACGGGAACACCTGCGGGGCGGAGGTCACACAGAATACCTGCGGGGCAGAGATCGCACAGAATACCTGCGGGGTGGAGGTTTGCGGGAATAGCTGCGGAACGGAGGTCACACAGAATACATGCGGGGTGGAGGTTGTGCGGGAATAGCTGCACGGTGGAGGTTGTGCGGGAATAGCTGCGAGGCGGAGGTCACACAGAATAGCTGCGGGGTGGAGGTTGTGCGGGAATAGCTGCGCGGTGTAGGTTGTGCGGGAATAGCTGCGGGGCGGAGGTCACACAGAATAGCTGCGGCGGGTCGGAGGTCACACTGAATACCTGTGGGGCGGAGGTCGTACGGGAATAGCTGTGGGGCGGAGGTCGCACAGAATAGCTGTGGGGCGGAGGTCGCACAGAATACCTGCGGGGCGGAGGTCACACAGAATACCTGCGGGGCGGAGGCCATGCGGGAATACCTGCGGGGCGGAAGATATGTGGGAATAGCTGCAGGGCGGAGGTCACACAGAATACCTGCGGGGCAGAGGTCACACAGAATACCTGCGGGGCGGAGGCCATGCGGGAATACCTGCGGGCGGAAGTTGTGTGGGAATAGCTGCAGGGCGGAGGTCACACAGAATACCTGCGGGGCGGAGGTTGTGCGGGAATACCTGCGGGGCGGAGGTTGTGCGGGAATACCTGCGGGGCGGAGGTTGTGCGGGAATAGCTGCGGGGCGGAGGTCGTGCGGGAATAGCTGCGGGGGGGAGGTCATACAGAATACCTGCGGGGTGGAGGTCACAAAGAATACCTGCGGGGCGGAGGTCGTGTGAGAATAGCTGCGGGGCGTAGGTCGCGCGAGAACGGGTGCGGAGGTCACACAGAATACCTGCGGGGCAGAGATCGCACAGAATACCTGTGGGGCGGAGGTTTGCGGGAATAGCTGCGGGACGGAGGTCACACAGAACACCTGCGGGGTGGAGGTTGTGCGGGAATAGCTGCGCGGTGGAGGTTGTGCGGGAATATCTGCGGGGCGGAGGTCGTGCGGGAATAGTTGCGGGGCGGAGGTCACACAGAATAGCTGCGGGGCGGAGGTCACACAGAATAGCTGCGGGGCGGAGGTCGTACGGGAATAGCTGTGGGGCGGAGGTCGCACAGAATAGCTGCGGGGCGGAGTTCGCACAGAATACCTGCGGGGCGGAGGTCACACAGAATACCTGCGGGGCGGAGGTTGTGCGGGAATAGCTGCAGGGCGGAGGTCACACAGAATATCTGCGGGGCGGAGGTCACACAGAATACCTGCGGGGCAGAGATCGCACAGAATACCTGCGGGGTGGAGGTTGTGCGGGAATAGCTGCGCGGTGGAGGTTGTGCGGGAATAGCTGCGGGGCGGAGGTCGTGCGGGAATAGCTGCGGGGGGGAGGTCATACAGAATACCTGCGAGGCTGAGGTCACAAAGAATACCTGCGGGGCGGAGATCGCACAGAATACCTGTGGGGCGGAGGTTTGCGGGAATAGCTGCGGGACGGAGGTCACACAGAACACCTGCGGGGTGGAGGTTGTGCGGGAATAGCTGTGCGGTGGAGGTAGTGCGGGAATAGCTGCGGGCGGAGGTCGTGCGGGAATAGCTGCGGGGCGGAGGTCACACAGAATAGCTGCGGGGCGGAGGTCACACAGAATACCTGCGGGGCAGAGGTCGTACGGGAATAGCTGCGGGGCGGAGGTCACACAGAATAGCTGCGTAGCGGAGGTCACACAGAATACCTGCGGGGCGGAGGTCGTACGGGAATAGCTGAGGGGCGGAGGTCGCATAGAATAGCTGCGGGGCGGAGGTCACACAGAATACCTGCGGGGCGGAGGTCACACAGAATACCTGCGGGCGGAGGTTGTGCGGGAATAGCTGCAGGGCGGAGGTCACACAGAATACCTGCGGGGCGGAGGTCACACAGAATACCTGCGGGACGGAGATCGCACAGAATACCTGCGGGGCAGAGGTTTGCGGGAATAGCTGCGGAACGGAGGTCACACAGAATACCTACGGGGTGGAGGTTGTGCGGGAATAGCTGCGCGGTGGAGGTTGTGCGGGAATAGCTGCGGGGCGGAGGTCGTGCGGGAATAGCTGCGGGGCGGAGGTCACACAGAATAGCTGCGGGGCGGAGGTCACACAGAATACCTGCGGGGCGGACATCGTATGGGAATAGCTGTGGGGCGGAGGTCGCACAGAATAGCTTCGGAGCGGAGGTCACACAGAATACCTGCGGGGCGGAGGTCACACAGAATACCTGCGGGGCGGAGGCCATGCGGGAATACCTGTGGGGCGGAAGTTGTGTGGGAATAGCTGCAGGGCGGAGGTCACACAGAATACCTGCGGGGCGGAGGTCGTGCGGGAATAGCTGCAGGGCGGAGATCACACATAATACCTGCGGGGCGGAGGTCACACAGAATACCTGCGGGGCGGAGGCCATGCAGGAATACCTGCGGGCGGAAGTTGTGTGGGAATAGCTGCAGGGCGGAGGTCACACAGAATACCTGCGGTTCGCAGGTCACACAGAACACCTGCGGGGCGGAGGTCGTGTGCGAATAGCTGCAGGGCGGAGGTCACACAGAATACCTGCGGTTCGCAGGTCAAACAGAACACCTGCGGGGCGGAGGTCGTGTGCGAATAGCTGCAGGGCGGAGGTCACACAGAATACCTGCGGGGCGGAAGTTGTGTGGGAATACCTGCGGGGCGGAGGTCACACAGAACACCTGCGGGGCGGATGTCACACAGAATACCTGCGGAGCAGAGGTCGTGCGGGAATACCTGGGGGGTGTAGATTGTGCGGGAATAGCTGCGGGGCAGATGTCACACAGAATACCCACGGAGCGGAGGTCGTGCGGGAATACCTGCGGGGCGGAGGTCGTGCAGGAATACCTGTGGGGCGGAGGTCGTACAGAATACCTGCGGGGTGGAGGTCGCGCAAGAACACCTGCGGGGCAGAGGTCGTGCAAGAACACCTGCGGGGCGGAGGTCACACAGAATACCTGCGGGGCGGAGATCACACAGAATACCTGCGGGGCGGAGGTTGTGCGGGAATAGCTGCGGGGCGGAGGTCACACAGAATACCTGCGGGGTGGAGGTTGTGCGGGAATAGCTGTGGGGCGGAGGTCGTGCGGGAATAGCTGCGGGGCGGAGGTCACACAGAATACCTGCGGGGCGGAGGTCGCACAGAGTACCTGCGGGGCAGAGGTCGCGCGGGAACACCTGCGGGGCGTAGGTCACACAGAATACCTGCGGGCGGAGGTTGTGCGGGAATAGCTGCGGGGTGGAGGTCACACAGAATACCTGCGGGGTGGAGGTTGTGCGGGAATAGCTGCGGGGTGGAGGTTGTGCGGGAATAGCTGCGGGGCGGAGGTCGTGCGGGAATAGCTGCGGGGCGGAGGTCGTGCGGGAATAGCTGCGGGGCGGAGGTCACACAGAATAGCTGCGGGGCGGAGGTCACACAGAATACCTGCGGGGCGGAGGTCGCACATAATACCTGCGGTGCGGAGGCCATGCGGGAATACCTGTGGGGCGGAAGTTGTGTGGGAATACCTGTGGGGCGGAAGTTGTGTGGGAATAGTTGCAGGGCGGAGGTCACACAGAATACCTGCGGGGCGGAGGTCACACAGAACACCTGCGGGCGGAGGTCACACAGAATACCTGTGGGGTGGAGGTTGTGCGGGAATAGCTGCGGGGCGGAGGTCGTGTGGGAATAGCTGCGGGGCGGAGGTCGTGCGGGAATAGCTGTGCCCCGGAGGTCACACAGAATAGCTGCGTGGCGGAGGTCACCCAGAATACCTGCGGGGCGGAGTTCGTACGGGAATAGCTGCGGGGCGGAGGTCGCACAGAATACCTGCGGGGCGGAGGTCACATAGAATACCTGCCGGGCGGAGTTCGCACAGAATACCTGCGGGGCGGAGGTTGTGCGGGAATAGCTGCGGGGCGGAGGTCGTGCGGTAATAGCTGCGGGGCGGAGGTCGTGCGGGAATAGCTGCGGGGCGGAGGTCGTGCAGGAATAGTTGCGGGGCGGAGGTCGTACGGGAATAGCTGCGAGGCAGAGGTCTCACAGAATACCTGTGGGGCAGAGGTCGCACAGAATACCTGCGGGGCGGAGGTCGCACAGAATACCTGCGGGGCGGAGGCCATGCGGGAATACCTGCGGGGCGGAAGTTGTGTGGGAATACCTGCGGGGCGGAGGTTACACAGAATACCTGCGGGGCGGAGGTCGCACAGAATACCTGCGGGGCGGAGGCCATGCGGGAATACCTGCGGGGCGGAAGTTGCGTGGGAATAGCTGCAAGGCAGAGGTCACACAGAATACCTGCGGGGCGTAGGTCACACAGAACACCTGCGGGGCAGAGGTCACACAGAATAGCTGCGGGGCGTAGGCTGTGCGGGAATACCTGCGGGGCGGAGGTCGTGCGGGAATAGCTACAGGGCGGAGGTCACACAGAATACCTGCGGGGTGGAGGTTGTGCGGGAATAGCTGCGGGGCGGAGGTCGTGTGGGAATAGCTGCGGGGCAGAGGTCGTGCGGGAATAGCTGTGGGGCGGAGGTCACACAGAATAGCTGCGTGGCAGAGGTCACCCAGAATACCTGCGGGACGGAGTTCGTACGGGAATAGCTGCGGGGCGGAGGTCGCACAGAATACCTGCGAGGCGGAGGTCACATAGAATACCTGCGGGTCGGAGTTCGCACAGAATACCTGCGGGCGGAGGTTGTGCGGGAATAGCTGCGGGGCGGAGGTCGTGCGGTAATAGCTGCGGGGCGGAGGTCGTGCGGGAATAGCTGCGGGTCGGAGGTCGTGCAGGAATAGTTGCGGGGCGAAGGTCGTACGGGAATAGCTGCGAGGCAGAGGTCGCACAGAATACCTGCGGGGCGGAGGTCGCACAGAATACCTGCGGGGCGGAGGCCATGCTGGAATACCTGCGGGGCGGAAGTTGTGTGGGAATACCTGCGGGGCGGAGGTCACACAGAATACCTGTGGGGTGGAGGTTGTGCGGGAATAGCTGCGGGGCGGAGGTCGTGTGGGAATAGCTGCGGGGCGGAGGTCGTGCGGGAATAGCTGTGCCCCGGAGGTCACACAGAATAGCTGCGTGGCGGAGGTCACCCAGAATACCTGCGGGGCGGAGTTCGTACGGGAATAGCTGCGGGGCGGAGGTCGCACAGAATACCTGCGGGGCGGAGGTCACATAGAATACCTGCCGGGCGGAGTTCGCACAGAATACCTGCGGGGCGGAGGTTGTGCGGGAATAGCTGCGGGGCGGAGGTCGTGCGGTAATAGCTTCGGGGCGGAGGTCGTGCGGGAATAGCTGCGGGGCGGAGGTCGTGCAGGAATAGTTGCGGGGCGGAGGTCGTACGGGAATAGCTGCGAGGCAGAGGTCGCACAGAATACCTGTGGGGCAGAGGTCGCACAGAATACCTGCGGGGCGGAGGTCGCACAGAATACCTGCGGGGCGGAGGCCATGCGGGAATACCTGCGGGGCGGAAGTTGTGTGGGAATACCTGCGGGGCGGAGGTTACACAGAATACCTGCGGGGCGGAGGTCGCACAGAATACCTGCGGGGCGGAGGCCATGCGGGAATACCTGCGGGGCGGAAGTTGCGTGGGAATAGCTGCAAGGCAGAGGTCACACAGAATACCTGCGGGGCGTAGGTCACACAGAACACCTGCGGGGCGGAGGTCACACAGAATAGCTGCGGGGCGTAGGCTGTGCGGGAATACCTGCGGGGCGGAGGTCGTGCGGGAATAGCTACAGGGCGGAGGTCACACAGAATACCTGCGGGGTGGAGGTTGTGCGGGAATAGCTGCGGGGCGGAGGTCGTGTGGGAATAGCTGCGGGGCAGAGGTCGTGCGGGAATAGCTGCGGGGCGGAGGTCACACAGAATCGCTGCGTGGTGGAGGTCACCCAGAATACCTGCGGGGCGGAGTTCGTACGGGAATAGCTGCGGGGCGGAGGTCGCACAGAATACCTGCGGGGCGGAGGTCACATAGAATACCTGCGGGTCGGAGTTCGCACAGAATACCTGCGGGGCGGAGGTTGTGCGGGAATAGCTGCGGGGCGGAGGTCGTGCGGTAATAGCTGCGGGGCGGAGGTCGTGCGGGAATAGCTGCGGGTCGGAGGTTGTGCAGGAATAGTTGCGGGGCGGAGGTCGTACGGGAATAGCTGCGAGGCAGAGGTCGCACAGAATACCTGCGGGGCGGAGGTCGCACAGAATACCTGCGGGGCGGAGGCCATGCGGGAATACCTGCGGGGCGGAAGTTGTGTGGGAATACCTGCGGGGCGGAGGTTACACAGAATACCTGCGGGGCGGAGGTCGCACAGAATACCTGCGGGGCGGAGGCCATGCGGGAATACCTGCGGGGCGGAAGTTGTGTGGGAATAGCTGCAAGGCAGAGGTCACACAGAATACCTGCGGGGCGTAGGTCACACAGAACACCTGCGGGGCGGAGGTCATGTGGGAATAGCTGCAGGGTGGAGGTCACACAGAATACCTGCGGGGCGGAAGTTGTGTGGGAATACCTGTGGGGCGGAGGTCACACAGAACACCTGCGGGGCAGAGGCCACACAGAATACCTGCGGGGCAGAGGTCGTGCTGGAATACCTGTGGGGCGGAGGTCACACAGAATACCTGTGGGGCGGAGGTCACGCGGGAACACCTGCACAGGACAGGATTACCATCTGAGATGCTGGACGTAATGTGAGGAAGCTGCAGGTGCGTGCAGTGTGCGGGAATACCTGCGGGGCGGAGGTCACACAGAACACCTGCGGGGCGGAGGCCACACAGAACACCTGCGGGGCGGAGGCCACACAGAACACCTGCGGGGCGGAGGCCGCGCGGGAACACCTGCACAGGACAGGATTACCATCTGAGATGCTGGACGTAATGTGAGGAAGCTGCAGGTGCGTGCAGTGTGCGGGAATACCTGCGGGGCGGAGGTCACACAGAACGCCTGCGGGACGGAGGTCACACAGAATACCTGCGGGGCAGAGGTCGTGCTGGAATACTTGCGGGGCGGAGGTCACGCAGAATACCTGCGGGGTGAAGGTTGTGCGGGAATAGCTGCAGGGCGGAGGTCACACAGAACACCTGCGGGGCAGAGGTCACACAGAACACCTGCGGGGCAGAGGTCACACAGAACACCTGCGGGGCAGAGGTCACATAGAACACCTGCGGGGCAGAGGTCACACAGAACAACTGTGGGGCGGAGGTCACACAGAATAGCTGCGGGGCGGAGGTCGTGCTGGAATACCTGCAGGGCGGAGGTCACACAGAACACCTGCGGGGCGGAGGTCACACAGAACACCTGCGGGGCGGAGGCCGCGCGGGAACACCTGCACAGGACAGGATTACCATCTGAGATGCTGGATGTAATGTGAGGAAACTGCAGGTGCGTGCGGTGTGCGGCTCATACCGTAATTACCAGAGGAACCTGTAATCGCTAATATACATATAACCAGCGGAGGGAGAACGCTGACAAGGACACTGGCGCTCGCAGAGGTGGAGGCTGAGCAGGATCTCAATGTTTTATTCCCCATATAACTGGGCACCGGGCGGCTGCGTTACACGTGATCACTACTTATCGCACTTTACTTGTTTTATTGTAAAACGTAAATCTGTGGCGCTCCCGTGACAGTGTCCTGCAGTGCTGTGTGACACGCCAGACAGTCCCATCACTACGTGGGGTGACACATGACCCATTATACAGTGTGGGCATCCGTGGCCCTCCTGGCACCCAACATCATACATGCACCAATGTCCAGGCCACATTATCCAGTGTCCGGATTCCCTGTAAAGCTCCTACTGAGCCTGTTCCTGTCCTGTCCACGTGTTCTCTGTGGCCCATGTGGACCCGCTGAGGACCAGGTAGTCCTGAATGAGGTAATACTGACCACGCCAGCCGGTCTCCGGTACTGGCGATGAGGGCAGATTGTGACACGGCCACGACTGTCCCACACACTAACAAACGCCCTCCCGTGGCTTCTGTGTCAGCTGGTGCAGATGCTGTTTATGGAGACAGATCCCGGGTCCACCAGCCCCAGCTCCTCCTGCTCATTAACACACAGCTGATACCCGCAGCCTTTCCTCCTGCTCAGCGGTGCCACTCTCCCGTCAGGCTTGGCACGTGGCGGGAGCAGGAAGCCCACGCTGCCAGCGATCAGCATGTGCCAGATGCTGTGAATGTAGAAGTAGTTTTCCTCCGTTTCCACAAAGGCGTAGAGTGCCACGGCGGAGCTGGCGATCAGAGTACCGGGGCAGAGGTAGAAGAGCCACCGCTTCCACGTCGGGGGGTAACAATGGCGCCTGCGGATTGTCCGGAACGTCTGTCAACAACAGAAATAGATGTGCTACACTCATAGAACACGTATGTAACACAGGTATGTATGTGCCTAACGTATATGTGTTACACTCATAGTACACGTATGTAACACAGGTATGTATGTGCCTAACGTGTATGTGTTACACTCATAGTACACGTATGTAACACAGGTATGTATGTGCCTAACGTGTTTGTGTTACACTCATAGTACATGTATGTATGTGCCTAACGTATATATGTTACACTCATAGTACACGTATGTAACACAGGTATATATGTGCCTAACGTGTATGTGTCACACTCATAGTACATGTATGTATGTGCCTAACGGATATGTGTTACACTCATAGTACACGTATGTAACACAGGTATGTATGTGCCTAACGTATATGTGTTACACTCATAGTACACGTATGTAACACAGGTATGTATATATGTTACACTCATAGTACACGTATGTAACACAGGTATGTATGTGCCTAAGGTATACAGTATGTGTTACACTCATAGAACACGTATGTAACACAGGTATGTATGTGCCTAACGTATATCTGTTACACTCATAGTACACGTATGTATGTGCCTAACGTATATGTGTTACACTGATGGTACACGTATGTAACACAGGTATGTATGTGCCTAACGTATATGTGTTACACTCATAGTACACATATGTAACACAGGTATATATGTGCCTAACGTGTATGTGTCACACTCATAGTACATGTATGTATGTGCCTAACGTATATATGTTACACTCATAGTACACGTATTTAACACAGGTATGTATGTGCCTAACGTATATGTGTTACACTCATAGTACACGTATGTAACACAGATATGTATATGTGTTAAACTCGTAATACACGTATGTAACACAGGTATGTATGTGCCTAACATATATGTGTTACACTCATAGTACATGTATATGTGTTACACTCATAGTACACGTATGTAACACAGGTATGTTTGTGCCTAAAGTATATGTGTTACACTCATGGTATACGTATGTATGTATGTTTCACACTTCAGGGTGGCTATTTGGCCTCTGTGGGCCATTTAACATTGTTTCCTATGGAAAAATCGGGTCAATTGAGACACTGAACAGGAAAATCGGGTCAATTGGGACATTTAACATTGTTCCCTATGGGAAATCGCGGGCATCGCGTCGGTCGCATCGCACGCCCGTCACCTTACACTGCCGATACCCGACCACTGTCTCCCAGCCATACCTGTGCTGCGGTGTGAGGTTACTGTGTTGTATGTAATGTGTTACCTTACCCAAGCTACAGCCATGATCCCCACCGCGAACAGACTGGGCCCCAGCAGGTTCCAAAGCCCATGGCGGTCCAACTGAAGAGCCATCGATAGTAACATCACGCCCAGCAAGTAGAGGACCTGTTCCATAACAGAGAAGAGAGTCAGACACTGCCCCCTGCTGGTACCACAATAACAGTAATAGGGATATATATATATATATATATATATATATATATATATATAGTGTCCAGGGGGATGGCGGCACTCACGTGTAAATAAGACTCCACACACGAGTAGGTAGTCACCAACGTTTCTGGGCAGTTTTGCCCCTTTATCAAGGTGATAAAGGGGCAAAACTGCCCAGAAACGTTGGTGACTACCTACTCGTGTGTGGAGTCTTATTTACACGTGAGTGCCGCCATCCCCCTGGACACTATATTTAGCAGTCTTAGTACTGCGTATCGGCGGGCACCGCAGTTAACCAGTTACTTACCCTGTATATCGGAGGTCATTTGGAGTGCCTGCATCTGCTACATATATATATATATATATATATATATATATATATATATATATATATATATATATATATATATATATATATATATATATATATATATATATATATATATATATATATATATATATATATATATATATATATATATATATATATATATATATATATATATATATATATATATATATATATATATAGCACACCATACTCCAGGACTCAGCAACAGGACTCAGCAACATAGAAGGCGGGCACTTAAATGGGTACAGGATAGAATGCTCCCCCTGCTGGTGCTATCATATAATACAGGGACAGAGGATAGAATGCTCCCCCTGCTGGTGCTATCATATAATACAGGGACAGAGGATAGAATGCTCCCCCTGCTGGTGCTATCATATAATACAGGGACAAAGGATAGAATGCTCCCCCTGCTGGTGCTATCATATAATATAGGAACAGGGGATAGAATGCGCCCCCTGCTGGTGCTATCATATAATACAGGGACAGGGGATAGAATGCCCCCCCTGCTGGTGCTATCATATAATACAGGGACAGAGGATAGAATGCTCCCCCTGCTGGTGCTATCATATAATACAGGGACAGGGGATAGAATGCTCCCCCTGCTGGTGCTATCATATAATACAGGGACAGAGGATAGAATGCTCCCCCTGCTGGTTCTATCATATAATACAGGAACAGGGGATAGGATGCTCCCCCTGCTGGTATTATCATATAATACAGGGACAGAGGATAGAATGCTCCCCCTGCTGGTGCTATCATATAATACAGGGACAGAGGATAGAATGCTCCCCCTGCTGGTGCTATCATATAATACAGGAATAGAGGATAGAATGCTCCCCCTGCTGGTGCTATCATATAATACAGGGACAGGGGATAGAATGCGCCCCCTGCTGGTGCTATCACATAATACAGGAACAGAGGATAGAATGCTCCCCCTGCTGGTGCTATCATATAATACAGGAACAGGGGATATAATGCGCCCCCTGCTGGTGCTATCATATAATACAGGGACAGGGGATAGAATGCTCCCCCTGCTGGTGCTATCATATAATATAGGAACAGTGGATAGAATGCTCCCCTGCTGGTGCTATCATATAATACAGGGACAGAGGATAGAATGCTCCCCCTGCTGGTGCTATCATATAATACAGGGACAGGGGATAGAATGCTCCCCCTGCTGGTGCTATCATATAATACAGGAACAGGGGATAGAATGCTCCCCCTGCTGATGCTATCATATAATACAGGGACAGAGGATAGAATGCTCCCCCTGCTGGTGCTATCATATAATACAGGGACAGGGGATAGAATGCTCGCCCTGCTGGTGCTATCATATAATATAGGAACAGGGGATAGAATGCTCCCCTGCTGGTGCTATCATATAATACAGGGACAGAGGATAGAATGCTCCCCCTGCTGGTGCTATCATATAATACAGGAACAGGGGATAGAATGCTCCCCCTGCTGGTGCTATCATATAATACAGGGACAGAGGATAGAATGCTCCCCCTGCTGGTGCTATCATATAATACAGGAATAGAGGATAGAATGCTCCCCCTGCTGGTGCTATCATATAATACAGGGACAGGGGATAGAATGCGCCCCCTGCTGGTGCTATCACATAATACAGGAACAGAGGATAGAATGCTCCCCCTGCTGGTGCTATCATATAATACAGGAACAGGGGATATAATGCGCCCCCTGCTGGTGCTATCATATAATACAGGGACAGGGGATAGAATGCTCCCCCTGCTGGTGCTATCATATAATATAGGAACAGGGGATAGAATGCTCCCCTGCTGGTGCTATCATATAATACAGGGACAGGGGATAGAATGCGCCCCCTGCTGGTATTATCATATAATACAGGGACAGGGGATATAATGATCCCCCTGCTGGTGTTATCATATAATACAGGGACAGAGGATAGAATGCTCCCCCTGCTGATGCTATCATATAATACAGGGACAGGGGATAGAATGCTCCCCCTGCTGGTGCTATCATATAATACAGGGGCAGGGGATAGAATGCTCCCCCTGCTGGTGCTGTCATATAATACAGGAACAGGGGATAGAATGCACCCTCTGTTGGTGCTATCATATAATACAGGGAGAGAGGATAGAATGCTCCCCCTGCTGGTGCTATAATATAATACAGGGACAGGGGATAGAATGCTCCCCCTGCTGGTGCTATCATATAATACAGGGACAGAGGATAGAATGCTCCCCCTGCTGGTGCTATCATATAATACAGGGACAGAGGATAGAATGCTCCCCCTGCTGGTAGAATCACATAATACAGGGACAGGGGATAGAATGCTCCCCCTGCTGGTGCTATCATATAATACAGGGACAGAGGATAGAATGCTACCTCTGCTGGTAGAATCACATAATACAGGGACAGGGGATAGAATGCTCCCCCTGCTGGTACTATAATATAATACAGGAACAGAGGATAGAATGCGCAATCTGCTGGTGCTATCACATAATACAGGGACAGAGGATAGAATGCTCCCCCTGCTGGTGCTATCATATATACAGGGACAGAGGATAAAATGCTCCCCCTGCTGGTGCTATCATATAATACAAGGACAGAGGATAGAATGCGCCCTCTGTTGGTGCTATCATATAATACAGGGACAGAGGATAGAATGCTCCCCCTGCTGGTGCTATCATATAATACAGGAACAAGGGATAGAATGCGCACTCTGCTGGTGCTATCATATAATACAGGGACAGAGGATAGAATGCTCCCCCTGCTGGTGCTATCAAATAATACAGGAACAGGGGATAGAATGCTCCTCCTGCTGGTAATATCATATAATACAGGGACAGAGGATAGAATGCTCCTCCTGCTGGTACTATCATATAATATAGGAACAGGGGATAGAATGCTCCCCCTGCTGGTGCTATCATATAATACAGGGATAGAATGCGCCCTCTGCTGGTGCTATCATATAATACAGGGATAGAGGATAGAATGCTCCTCCTGCTGGTGCTATCATATAATACAGGCACAGAGGATATAATGCTCCCCCTGCTGGTGCTATCATATAATACAGGGACAGAGGATAGAATGCTCCCCCTGCTGGTGCTATCATATAATACAGGGACAGGGGATAGAATGCGCCCCCTTCTGGTGCTATCATATAATACAGGGACAGAGGATAGAATGCTCCCCCTGCTGGTGCTATCATATAATACAGGGACAGAGGATATAATGCTCCCCCTGCTGGTGCTATCATATAATACAGTGACAGAGGATAGAATGCTCCCCCTGCTGGTGCTATCATATAATACAGGAACAGGGGATAGAATGCTCCCACTGCTGGTAATATCATATAATACAGGGACAGAGAATAGAATGCTCCCCCTGCTGGTGCTATCAGATAATACAGGAACAGAGGATAGAATGCTCCCCCTGCTGGTTCTATCATATAATACAGGAACAGAGGATAGAATGCTCCCACTGCTGGTGCTATCACATAATACAGGGACAGAGGATAGAATGCTCCCCCTGCTGGTGCCATCACATAATACAGGAACAGAGGATAGAATGCTCCCCCTGTTGGTGCTATCACATAATACAGGAACAGAGGATAGAATGCTCCCCCTGCTGGTGCTATCATATAATACAGGAACAGATGATATAATGCTCCCCCTGCTGGTACTATCATATAATACAGGAACAGGGGATAGAATGCTCCCCCTGCTGGTACATACAGTCATATAATACAGGAACAGAGGATAGAATGCTCCCCCTGCTGGTGCTACCATATAATACAGGGACAGAGGATAGAATGCGCCCCCTGCTGGTGCTATCATATAATACAGGGACAGGGGATAGAATGCTCCCACTGCTGGTAATGTCATATAAAACAGGAACAGGGGATAGCATGCTCCCCCTGCTGGTGCTATCATATAATATAGGAACAGAGGATAGAATGCTCCCCCTGCTGGTGCTATCATATAATACAGGAACAGAGGATAGAATGCTCCCCCTGCTGGTGCTATCATATAATACAGGGACAGAGGATAGAATGCTCCCCCTGCTGGTACTGTCATATAATAATGGAACAGAGGATAGAATGCTCCCCCTGCTGGTGCTATCATATAATACAGGGACAGAAGATAGAATGCTCCCTCTGCTGGTGCTATCATATAATACAGGAACAGGGGATAGAATGCTCCCCCTGCTGGTGCTATCATATAATACAGGGACAGAGGATAGAATGCTCCCCCTGCTGGTGCTATCATATAATACGGGGACAGAGGATAGAATGCTCCCCCTGCTGGTGCTATCATATAATATAGGAACAGGGGATAGAATGCTCCCCCTGCTGGTGCTATCATATAATACAGGGACAGGGGATAGAATGCTCCCCCTGCTGGTGCTATCATAAAATACATGGACAGAGGATAGAATGCTCCCCCTGCTGGTGCTATCATATAATACAGGAACAGAGGATTGAATGCTCCCCCTGCTGGTGCTATCATATAATACCGGAACAGAGGATAGAATGCTCCCCTGCTGGTGCTATCATATAATACAGGGACAGAGGATAGAATGCTCCCCCTGCTGGTGCTATCATATAATACAGGAACAGGGGATAGAATGCTCCCCCTGCTGGTGCTATCATATAATACAGGGATAGAAGATAGAATGCTCCCCCTGCTGGTGCTATCATATGATACAGGAACAGATGATAGAATGCTCCCCCTGCTGGTAATATCATATAATACAGGAACAGAGGGTAGAATGCTCCCCCTGCTGGTGCTATCATATAATACAGGAACAGGGGATAGAATGCTCCCCCTGCTGGTGCTATCATATAATACAGGAACAGGGGATAGAATGCTCCCCCTGCTGGTGCTATCATATAATACAGGAACAGAGGATAGAATGCTCCCCCTGCTGGTGCTATCATATAATACAGGGACAGGGGATAGAATGCACCCCCTGCTGGTATTATCGGTACATGTGAGTTATCCGGACGCCCGATTTCAAAATCGGGTCGGATCGGGCACATCGCATCGCATCGCATGCGACCATCGGATGCGATGCGATGCGATGCGATGACCCGATTTTTCCATAGGAATCAATGTTAAAATGGACTGAGTCCATTTTAACATGGAATTCAATGGGAAAAAGGGGTCCTTTTCATACCCCTACTATCCAAGTGGGCATGGAGTTGGATATAAACCTGTGGCGAGCGTAGCGAGCCACCGAGCCCGAAGCGTGGCGAGCGTAGCGAGCCCCGCGAGGGGACACGGAATACCGTCCCCTCGCGGGGCTCGCTTCGCTCGCCACGCTTCGGGCTCGGTGGCTCGCTACGCTCGCCACAGGTTTATATCCAACTCCATGCCCACTTGGATAGTAGGGGTATGAAAAGGACCCCTTTTTCCATAGGAATCATTTTAACATTGATTCCTATGGAAAAATCGGGTCATCGCATCCGATGGTCGCATGCGATGCGATGCGATATCGCATCGCATCGCATCTGATTGTATGCCTTAACTTAAGGCATACAATCAAAAAATCGGGCGTCCAGATAACTCACAAGTACCGTATTATCATATAATACAGGGACAGGGGATATAATGCTCCCCCTGCTGGTGCTATCATATAATACAGGGACAGAGGATAGAATGCTCCCCCTGCTGGTGCTATCATATAATACAGGGACAGAGGATAGAATGCTCCCCCTGCTGGTACTGTCATATAATAATGGAACAGAGGATAGAATGCTCCCCCTGCTTGTGCTATCATATAATACAGGGACAGAAGATAGAATGCTCCCCCTGCTGGTGCTATCATATAATATAGGAACAGGGGATAGAATGCTCCCCCTGCTGGTGCTATCATATAATACAGGGACAGGGGATAGAATGCTCCCCCTGCTGGTGCTATCATAAAATACATGGACAGAGGATAGAATGCTCCCCCTGCTGGTGCTATCATATAATACAGGAACAGAGGATTGAATGCTCCCCCTGCTGGTGCTATCATATAATACAGGGATAGAAGATAGAATGCTCCCCCTGCTGGTGCTATCATATGATACAGGAACAGATGATAGAATGCTCCCCCTGCTGGTAATATCATATAATACAGGAACAGAGGGTAGAATGCTCCCCCTGCTGGTGCTATCATATAATACAGGAACAGGGGATAGAATGCTCCCCCTGCTGGTGCTATCATATAATACAGGAACATGGGATAGAATGCTCCCCCTGCTGGTGCTATCATATAATACAGGAACAGAGGATAGAATGCTCCCCCTGCTGGTGCTATCATATAATACAGGGACAGGGGATAGAATGCACCCCCTGCTGGTATTATCATATAATACAGGGACAGGGGATATAATGCTCCCCCTGCTGGTGCTATCATATAATACAGGGACAGAGGATAGAATGCTCCCCCTGCTGGTGCTATCATATAATACAGGGACAGAGGATAGAATGCTCCCCCTGCTGGTACTGTCATATAATAATGGAACAGAGGATAGAATGCTCCCCCTGCTTGTGCTATCATATAATACAGGGACAGAAGATAGAATGCTCCCCCTGCTGGTGCTATCATATAATACAGGGACAGAGGATAGAATGCTCCCCCTGCTGGTGCTATCATATAATACAGGGACAGAGGATAGAATGCTCCCCCTGCTGGTGCTATCATATAATATAGGAACAGGGGATAGAATGCTCCCCCTGCTGGTGCTATCATATAATACAGGGACAGGGGATAGAATGCTCCCCCTGCTGGTGCTATCATAAAATACATGGACAGAGGATAGAATGCTCCCCCTGCTGGTGCTATCATATAATACAGGAACAGAGGATTGAATGCTCCCCCTGCTGGTGCTATCATATAATACCGGAACAGAGGATAGAATGCTCCCCTGCTGGTGTTATCATATAATACAGGGACAGAGGATAGAATGCTCCCCCTGCTGGTGCTATCATATAATACAGGAACAGGGGATAGAATGCTCCCCCTGCTGGTGCTATCATATAATACAGGAACAGATGATAGAATGCTCCCCCTGCTGGTGCTATCATATAATACAGGGACAGAGGATAGAATGCTCCCCCTGCTGGTGCTATCATATAATACAGGGACAGAGGATAGAATGCTCCCCCTGCTGGTGCTATCATATAATACAGGGACAGGGGATAGAATGCGCCCCCTGCTGGTATTATCATATAATACAGGGACAGAGGATAGAATGCTCCCCCTGCTGGTGCTATCACATAATACAGGAACAGAGGATAGAATGCGCCCCCTGCTGGTGCTATCATATAATACAGGAACAGATGATAGAATGCTCCCCCTGCTGGTGCTATCATATAATACAGGGACAGAGGATAGAATGCTCCCCCTGCTGGTGCTATCATATAATACAGGGACAGAGGATAGAATGCTCCCCCTGCTGGTGCTATCATATAATACAGGGACAGAGGATAGAATGCTCCCCCTGCTGGTGCTATCATATAATACAGGAACAGGGGATAGAATGCTCCTCCTGCTGGTGCTATCATATAATACAGGAACAGGGGATAGAATGCTCCTCCTGCTGGTGCTATCATATAATACAGGAACAGGGGATAGAATGCTCCCCCTGCTGGTACTATCATATAATACAGGAACAGATGATAGAATGCTCCCCCTGCTGGTGCTATCATATAATACAGGGACAGAGGATAGAATGCTCCCCCTGCTGGTGCTATCATATAATACAGGGACAGAGGATAGAATGCTCCCCCTGCTGGTGCTATCATATAATACAGGGACAGGGGATAGAATGCGCCCCCTGCTGGTATTATCATATAATACAGGGACAGAGGATAGAATGCTCCCCCTGCTGGTGCTATCACATAATACAGGAACAGAGGATAGAATGCTCCCCCTGCTGGTGCTATCATATAATACAGTGATTCTTCAGCAAAAAGTGTATCCAGGATGGTCCATGACTCCAGTAATTGATAAGGATATACAAACCCCCAATGGGCGGATTCCTGGCTCACAGGCACCAGGGGCAATGCTGCACACTTACACACCTGTGCTACTTAACTTAAGAAAGTTCATGGCTTTGACTTCTCTATTCCGTACAGCAACTGATAACTCATTGTGACAGATGAAAAGACTTCGGTCTTGAAGCGTTGATGACATGACGACATGACAACATAACGACATGAAATAGCCACTGGAATTTTAAAATCCATTGGAGTACCGCCTGTTCTTTCCTAAACCTGGCTGCAGGCTCAAAGAGAACTATGCCTATATATGTATATATCTATATATAGATCGATATAGATAGATATTGATATACTGTATAGAGAGAGAGAGAGAAAGAAATAAAACCATGCGCCAAAGTCAATCACAAATAATTCTAGTATTAGACCAACCCTTGTATACCAACACAGGGTTACAGACACCAAAATCCGTAGGTAGGGATTGTGCAGCTTTTCTCTAATTTGGAGCCTCTGGAATCCAATGCGCTTCATGGTGCAGTCACCAACAATGACATTTAATAGAAGAGAAGATGTCTCCAAGGTGCACAAACCAGGGACTCGTACCACATGTAACAGCACTGCGGACTGGGTACCACATGATATTAGCATATAGCTACGGGCAAAACTGCTCACGAACCACCTGGACGGACAGCCGGACTAATCCACACGAGAGGCGCAGAGCTGGCCTGCTATGCGGCAGGCAGGGATGTCACAGACCGCAGGAGAATCCGCTGAGAGTGCGTCGTAGGCCACACCTGGCGCGTTTCATCATAGGGCTTCGTCAGAGGGCGTGGCTACTGCGTGCGCTCAGTGGAATTAACACACTGTTGTTAGAATATTGCTAACGTTATGTGTGAATATATATATATATGTAAGTAGATTTGTTTTTTTATATACATTTGGTGTATGATATATGTACTTTCTTTGTTTAACTATGTATGTCGTTTTTTTATATATTTGTCTTAAATTGTTTTATATGTGCAAAGCTGCTTACGGCAATATAGCCAGAGGACCAAGGTTCCTTAGTAGCACGATACAAGTGCTTGTGCCCGTGTAGTTTCCTTCTATTAGCAATATTGCTATAATCCCTCCTCCGTTTGATAATGGGGATCCTCGGGTACGGCCCGTCTTGATTGACAGGTCCATCACTACTTAATTACACTGAGCGCACGTAGTAGCCACGCGCTCTGACAAGGTCCTATGATGAAACGCGCCAGGTGTGGCCTACGACGCACTCTCAGCGGATTCTCCTCCGGCCCTCCTGCGGTCTGTGACGCCCCTGCCTGCTATGAGAGCAGAGTCAAAGAAGAATTAATCCGCACAGTGTTAGAAGTAATTGTCAGGTTCCCTATTAGTTATATTACCGTCATTCTGGTGTGAATATATAGGGAGGTGCTTCCCAGGAAGTAGTATAACTATACAGACAGAATTCCCACAAGGGGAACTCTGGACTGACAAGATCTCGCTTATCCAGCTTACATATCATATATTGTTTTGGGAGTCCCAAGAAAATTGATTAAAATTTAGCTTTTATTGTTTATTCTATTAAGAAATGTGAAATATTAAAATGAATGTGAAAAAGTGCATTAAAGTGAATCAAAAAATTAAAATAGAGCTATCCGTCTTTAATGTGTATTTCTTTATTCTAGTGAAATGACTGATGGGCTGTGTGGCTGCACTGCAAGGAATTGTGAAATATTTTATGTAAAAGCCCCCATACACTAGCC